>NW_026138122.1:3600000-3975878 GCF_025592945.1 Manacus candei | reverse complement strand
AATCATTGAAGAGTTCTAGAAATAGGAATGAATAATGAAGTGAGAAGGGAGGAGGAGAGGAAAAACTCATTAAGGCAAAATGCAGATTTCAACTGAATACCATTAGTATCAGTGGAATGACCAATGGATCTTAGGAGCATTGATGCGGGTTAAGAACAGAATTGTCCCTTAGTGTTATCTGTCACTGTTATGCAGATGCTCCACAGCAGATCTTATGAACAGCCAAGGTTTCTGTTCTTAAGCACTGCAGATATCTGTAACATTTCTGCCAGTGGTGGGAGGACTGGAAAGAGGGGAGGCATTTGAGAATATCAGTGATATTCAGCTCAGTTACTTCCCAAACAGAAAAACTCAAATTATTCTGTGCTGAACTGGGAGCAACTTTACTTAAGCCTCTCAGTCAGTCCATCCTGTCAAAATGAAATTCATTCTCACATTCTCAGACTTGCTGAATGCCCTTTGAACAACTACAGATTCTGCTACCGTGATGTACAACAGGTACATTACAATAACAGAATCTCAAAGAGGTATTTGGGAAAATCCCTTATGCAGAAATCTCTATTAAGTTGTGTACTTAGGTTAGGATTTTCTAAAATTTAACCTGGATCACTTTGAAAGTGAAATTCCTTGTTGGTTTTTCTGAGAATTAGGAGTTCAATTTTTCTTATCCAGTCTCTTTAGAGGTTTTGAGTCATACATTATATCAAATAACTAAAACCACCAGCATTTTCAGCCAGGAAGACTTTTGATCCAATTGTCCAGTTCATTTCATAAGCAATAGAAAGCTTAGAGGACCAGCATGGGGAGAGCACACAAAAAGTAAATGCTGGAAGGCCTCTTTGACACACATCATTGTTTGTATCAGTGGGCATATACAAGATAAAAATCAACATCCTTTGTCTGTGGGGTCACATTCCATAGGACATTAAAGCTCTTTCTGCAGCCTAAAAATGCATAAACAAATGATTAGGGGGACCCAGCGAAAGTGTGATCCCTTGCTGTGCTAAGGTACTGTGGCCACACACCAGAGCCTTTGGGAATTTCTTGTGGCTGTCCGGTGCATCACTCTGTTGCCTCCAAAGGTGAGAATCTGAGGGCAGGCGAGTTCTCTGCTACGCTACTGCTTTGTACTCCATTTGTGGCAGCTTGTGCATCAAGGGGAGTCTTTCCTTAAACCAGGCGGAGCGGCGTGGGGAACCTGCCTGGCGTTGTTCTGCACGGAAACCACTAGAGAGCAGTGTCAGAGTGCGCTGTCAGAGTGCCCCCCGCAAGCGCCGCCGGTAGAGGAAGCTTTCCCGGTCTGTTACGGTCCCAGCAACAACAGCATTCAGGCTCTGAGTTGCTTAAAATGATTTTGGAGCTCTCACTGTAAAATGAGAATAGTATGGGTAATCTTACATCCCTGTGGATACCAGGAGCCGGGAGCAGCCTAGCATTGAGTAGGATGCCAATCCATGGCAGGATGAACATACTCTGCATAGTAGAGATTTATACATGAAGAACTTAAGTTTTAGCTACTGATTTCACAAACTGCAACACAGTCCTGATAAATGGTGGGGGGTTTTTTTGTTGTTGGTTTGTTTTTTTAAGTGTCTTAGCTTGTTATTGAGACAAGATTAATCTGGAAAGTTTGAATGTCAGAAGAAATAAGCATTTTCAAGGATATCTAAAGTTTTCATTACAGTAATTTTTTCTTAGTTTATTGCTCCAAATTGCTTTTCTAAACTACTTGAAAACACATAGTTAGCAGCTCTTGTTCAGCAACATTTTATCCATTGTTATTATTTGCTACAAGTATAATATATTCATATTTTAATTATATGATTATTGAAACATTAATAAGAATGCGTGTTTTAAAAAATATCTACACTTATGGTGCTCACATTTTTAAAAAAATCTTTATTTTCACTCTGTTTCTTTCATGGTAGTAGTTACTACTGAGTTAATTAGTGAAATGTAAATGATGTAGCTTAAGGAGCTATCTGAGCACAGCCAACACAACAGAAATACATCCATAAACAAAAAGTGATTTAATAAACTTAATTTCAGTAAGTAGAAATTGCCCAGAGTTTTTTTCAGATTAAGAGATCCTTCAAAAAGAACAAGCCAAAGAACCGTGTTATTTCACTTAGCAAGTCAAGCAGCAGTAGGTAATCTACGGTGCACTGAGTCTGGCTGTGATAATAAACTCATTTGTGGTACGACGTAATGCTAAGATGTTAATGCGAATTATGTAACTGCATATAACTTACAAACACAAAAATGAGCAAATGTAAAAAAGCAAATATTACTAGGTTTGAGATGACCATCTCACTTTATTTATATTTGTTTCTGCTTTGCTTTATATACAGAGAGTTGTAGGCAGACTTGAAGAACATATTACTCATTTAGCTGTCAATCCTTTCTTTTAACTAAGGTTCATATGTATTTATATCGCAAAATAGTCCTCACTGGTTTTCTTTTGAACATTTCCAGTGCTTAAATGCAGAAGTGGTAATGTAGTTCTCAAATAACTGGTAAATCAGGTAATCACTAGCCATTCCTACCCATCAGCCTTTCACTCAAGATTCCCATGTGCACATGGCCACTCTCCAGGAATTCTGAACTTGGTGATGGACAAGCAGCTGTAAAGGTAATGTACGATATTTACAGTCCTTGAATCATGATATTAATGTCTTGTGAATATTTGACAGTCCTATTAAAGAAAATAGGATCAATCTGGTAATCTTTTGGCTGCTGTAGTGTCTAACAAGTTGTAATCCTTAGCTTCCCTGCCAGCAAATTCCTCATTAAGCACAAGATATCCTAAAACACATCACCAGTAAAACCTCTTCAAGATGTTAATATACGTAGGATTCTTTTAAGCAGATAATTGAACTAAAACACCCCCAAAAATTGGCATACTGAAATTCTCTAAAAGACTTCTACACAGTGAAACCTATGATTTTGGTGAAATGGTCACTGTTAGGCACAGGAAGACAAAACAGGGTTTAGGATCTCACTACAAACATGAAATTCTAAATTAAAACATATAAGTTTATATAAATATCTCTTTTATGAGTGAATCCAAACAGATATTTTAATACATCTAGAGACCTTTCAAGTTTAGTTGGGCACACATTGCATTTTTTTCATGCAATTTTGATGTAATAAATATTTAATTCCAAGCATTTTGAGTAAGATTGTTAATATCAGGGGCTGAGAGCCAGAACTGAAGAGAAAAAGAAGGAAATATTCAGGAGAGTTGAGTCATAACTGATAATTTGCATTGGTGGTGGCTTCAGCAAACATAAATAATCATGGACACATCTATGTCTTTATTGTACCAGAGTGAATACATGGAGGTCTGTTTCACCTGTGTATGTAGCAGAACACGTGGGTAGAAGTTGTCCTACACCTTCAGGGACTGAGAAATTGAAGTCATAGGGTCTCATAAAATTCAAGTTGGAAGGAAACTCAGGAGATCATCTAATCAACCTCTAGTCTTACAGTTTATCTTACGTAGGTGATCTTTTCTTGCCTTGGAGTTTATATCCTCTCCACCCCTAGGCCCAGCTGTGTGTCTGTGCTTATTTTCACAGCATTGATTCATCTGCCTGAGGCTCAGATGCTGCCCACGTTTGACAAGGCAGTGCAATAAAATTCCCGCATTGATTTTCCGGTTTTGAGTTGAAAGAGGCATAAATTTCAACAGTCTGAGAGCAGGGCTGGTGCTAAGACAAGTGGGGACCTTCAGAGAGGTTCAGCAGAGGTACAGAGGTGGTGTTTCCATCCTGCACCATGAAGTGGGGTAGGGGAGAAGAGGGAAGGAGGAGGCAGAACAGCTGCAGCAGCTGGAGTTGCCAGGATAAGCCTGCCTAGCAACATCCCTTCTTAGGCAAGGGCATCTAATTCAGAAGCCACAGCAGCATCAGAAGCAGCCCTGACACTTTGTGAGCTGAGTGCATGTTAGGGAGCATGAGAGCTGTCAAAACACCAGCCTTAAAGATCCGAATCCTCCTCAGTTTATTGGTAGGTACACTACCTAGTTCTGCTTACCAGAACTTATTCCTGTGATCTGTGCATACGGAAAGAACTTATTAAAGTGAAACAGCTATTTATACCAGGCAATTTTTGGATTTTATTTTAGTAATGTAGAAACAAAGAGTAATATAAGGCTATATTGGAAAAAATTATTTGTATCTATCTTATTCCATTAAAGTTGTGATGAGCAATTGTATAATATAGTGGATGAATATATTTAATAATATATAGAAAAAAATAGCAGATTGTATGGGTAGAAATTATTATCTTTTATAAGAATTAGAATAAACCCAGGGTGCATTATCTTAGAGTATTCTGTTCTGTTCATAGAGTGTAAATTTTAATATATGACTAATATATCTGTTATGATGCACTATATATATATATATATACACATACACATACACAAGTATTATGTATATCCTGTTATTGCTGCTGTTCAATTTATATGGTATGAGGATGCTGTATTCTACCTGTAATAGGCTTATGCAATCTTAATTTTTTCTATCATTGGATAGGTCAAAATAGGATAGTGATCGTATTTGTATACCCCTAGAAATAATTTTTTTTTTCCCTCCAGAAGTTGAAGAGTGTGAGATATGCCAGGCTATGTTTCTGCATTTGGTTTGATTTCTGTAGAAGAATTATAGACTTGGGAGATGGCACTCATCCTTCCCCTGTTCTCATACTGTTTTTTATGGTGTCTATTAATTTTTATTATTTTTCTGGCAGGTGATATTAGTGGAGGGGTGGCATGATTTGGATAACAAAGACTATGACTGCTGGCCCCTGGAAAAACCAGATGAGTATAACATGCTGGACTGTGGAGGTGAGTGAGTCATTAAACTGATCAAGAAAGGTGATATCTTCCTTGGGGAATGGTTGAAAACCCAAAATTGAAGTATTCAGAATAATACCTCACTCATGATGACTCTATCCATGTTAGAAAGCAACTGAATCAGGAACAACCTCTCTTCCTAGAGAAATATACTAAAACATACTTCAGGGTAGTTATTTGTCCAGTATTTAGTGGTTCCAAAAGAAAAAGTAATAGCAACAGCTGAATCCCTTCCCCCAGAAAGAAATAAAACGTTTTCTTTCTCATTAGAAAACCAAATGCAATTTAATCCAAACAAAGCAGGCTGGCAACTCTGCATTGCAGCAAATCTATTGAGTCATTGCTTAAACTCTGTAGTGTCAGTTCAAAAGTGGTCTGGGCTTAAAATCTTCAGCCAGTAAGCCAAGTCACTGATGCTATATGCCATGTTCTTCCACCTTGCTCAAAACTTTGTTCCATGAGTACTTCAAAAACCCTTGAGATCTGTAACCATTTACTCGTATCAGTTTCAAAAACTAATTTACATGATGAGACAACAAAAAAAGCAGAATAATTTTTATGTTGCTAATTGATTGAGGTGGAAAAGTAATTAGAGAGCAACTGAAATTTGGAAAATTCAATTTAAGTATAAGAAAAATTTCTTACACCTCAGACGTGATAAAACAGTGTAACAGGTTCCTCAGTAAGGTTGTGGTTTCTCCATTGTTGGAGATTTTCAAAACACAATTAGACAAAGGCTAGGGTAACCTCCTTTCAGTGACCCTGCCTTGAGCAACAAGGGTTTGGACCAAATGATTTCCAGAGGTGACTTCTAACTTCAAATATTCTGTGACTTTGTGACTCTGTAACAAATAAGTAGCTGATGTAAAGGAACACTTTGTTTATGTTGTAAAAGATAGCATCAGAGACAAGTATTTCAAAAGAGGTTTTAGAAAAAGCCTGAGAAACTGATACAGATAAAACACTCCAGGTGTTGGGTCACACTGAGCTCAATGTTACATTTAAACATTTTCCAATTCATTCTATTGGAACAGTGAAATGAAAAGAGCATTAGATCCCTCTAAAGAATTTACAATTGCTTTAA
Source organism: Manacus candei (assembly GCF_025592945.1). NCBI lineage: Eukaryota > Metazoa > Chordata > Aves > Passeriformes > Pipridae > Manacus > Manacus candei. The sequence continues at coordinate 3,969,933 of NW_026138122.1, read as the reverse complement.
CATTGAAACAGCTATTTATTAGTTCAGATGACTCGTTTAAAGCTATTCTTACGAATAATCAAAGTGTGAGCTGAGTACAAGGAAGACTAATGCAAGTAAGTTGCTTAATTAACATACACCCTTTACAACCAGTTTTAGAATCAACTCCAAGCTCTATCCTGCCTTTCTCTGGGGTTCTTGCCGTTCTCTAGGCATTTGCCAAAAGGCACATATACTGTAGCTTCACTGCTGTGGATTTAACAAAAGATCTTCAAAGCTTCTTCTTCTTCGTATGTGGGTGTATCTATTGTTGAAAGATACCTTTATAAGACCTTTAGAAAAAAGTAGGAAGTAATTTAACTAAAATTTATGCTGACCTTTTGCCTTCATTCTCTCATGTTCTCTGAAGCTCAACTCTCTCACCTCTTAGTGCAAATCACACTAACTTTTTTTTTTTTTTTTTTTTGGTAAACCTTTGTATTGTAGTTTCTTCGTGTGAGTATTTATAATGAGTTTTTAATTTTCAAGGGAGATTGGAAATAAAGAGGTTATCTTACAATTTACCTAGTTATATCTGGTAGGAAATCATGTTTAGGAGAAAAAAGTGGTGGGTGCAGTAACAGTGCAAGTGAAGAATATTCTTATAAAAACAAGTACAGGATAACAAAAGAGTTCATAACTGAACAACAACAACAACAGAAAAGGGAATCTCTTGTAAGGCAGATTTACCCATTCTCTGCAGAAGTGATTTAATACTTCTTGACAAACTGAATGCTACACAGTTGCAGGATGTAAGTAAAGTGATGTGGTGCATATTAAAACCTTCAACCAACAATATATGAACAGAGTGGAAAAATTTTGATGGTGTTATTTAAGATTATGGATTTAAAACTTCTCCCACCTCTTATACCACTTCATTCCCAGGCCTAGAGCAGATAATATGGAGTCCCAGGGAAAAGAGAGACAATTGGGATAAATCATCTTTCCCACTTAAAAGAGTGGGAATAAAAAATGACAGGTGTCTGTGTAGAGCTCCTTCCACTGTCCTCTGTTCCAGATGTGATAGGGTTTATAAAATAAGAATGCTTTTTAAAATATGTAATTATTAGTATATATAATTTATATCTCATGAAGTTAAAGGTTTTAACTGAATTTTGTGTGTGGTAGAGTTGTCTGTTCTTCTTCCATCATAAAATACACCTCAATGAGAGCAGCCAAGAATTGAGAGTAACTTTTATTTTGTGATCCAAGGGGAAAGCAAATATATCAGGACAAGCAGCAATACATTATACTGGAAACAAAGCTAGATTATGTAAGATGAACAGATTTTTTTTGTCACATTTCTCCAACTGCAAGATCTTTTCTAAATGAATGTCAGAATTTTTCAGTTAATGTGCATTTGTGCTTACCTATACAGCCACTAAAATTGATGATGGATTTGGGCTCATAACAAGCAGTGGAGGAATACTCAGAGGGTTACTCAGAGGGTAGTGGGGCATTGGAACAGGTTGCCCAGAGAAGCTGAGGGTGCCCCATCTCTGGAAATGTTCAAGAACAGGTTGGATGGGGCTTTGAGCAACCTGGACTAGTGGAAGGTGTCCCTACACCATGGCAGGAGGACCCATGGAACTAGATGATCTTTAAGGTCCCTTCCAGCCCAAACCATTCTATGATTCTATGAATAGATGAAAATCAATACACAGAAAGTTTTACATTTGTGTGCATCTGTTGAATAAAATAGTATAGTAAATATTTTGGCTCATGATTGTGTCATTTCTAGGACTGGAGATGATGTGGGTGCAAAGGCCTCCAGAAAAGGCTGTGAGTGGGGAATCTTTCAACGTGACCTATGCAGTCTTTGCTTCAGACAGCTTTTATCAATATGCAGTGCAAAATGGAATCCTTTCCCACAGGTACTGCTTCCCATAAAAATGTTATCATGGTCATGAGTATGTGAGGATTCTATGTGTACATATTCATAAATATAATTGGAATATATGCTCTGGGGATCCTCACTAATTCCTTACATGTTTTGAGGTCTCTTATAGCTCTGTTTTTTCTGATATTTCCCCCTCTGCAATGACTTTGCTCTCAGAGGATCCACCATGGCATACTTTCTTGCTTGGTCATAGATGGGGCACATCACTAATGTCTCAGTGCAACTCTGAACATCTCTTCTTGCTTCTGTACACACGGAATTTATAACTGAAGTTTAAGCACGAGTCTCAGACCAACTGTATATCTTAAAGTCATTTTAATCATAAGAATGATTGAAGTGCACAAAATAGATACGAAAAAGATGCCAGTCCAACACTGAATCCACTGAATTCAGTGGTGAAACATTTTGTTTTCTGTGGGATTAAAATCAGTCCAAAAGCTTATCTATCAACTCAGGGACTGTGTTGTGGACATCAGCAACTAAGTAGAGAATGTTTATTTGTACAAATCCAGATCTACAGATCTGGATCTACAAATCCAGGGCTAATACACCCTAATTTTACATTTCTGTCTGTGCATAGCAATTCTCTATTCATTTATAGAAATACCTGGGTCAGAAGCTGCAGCTGTGTTTCCCTGCTTTCTGAGAGATGTTTATGGAAAACCTCACATTTTTTACTCTTGTTCTGAGTGTTTACATTACAAAGTTAAGATCTAAAAGGTGTTATCCGGAGATTTTTTTTTCATATTGGAAGATGATTTATAATTCATTTGCAATGGCAATAATTTAATACTTTTTATTTTTATCATCTGCGTACAATGTTTACAAAGTTTTTTTAAGTTTGTTTATCACATTTTCTGAAGTGTGTGGCTACTAATAGTTCGAAGATCTCAACCATTAAGCAGATTTTTTCACTTCTAGGGAATGGATCTGATTTTATAGTCTTCCTAGGGAGACCCACTCTCTCAAATCACTAAAGAATCTGGAAAAGTTTTCTTTTCATGTACTTATACGTCTTACAATAGAGACAGATGGCACATATTTTTAAAGAGAGAAAAATCTATGCTGAAGTCTTTCATTGCACCTTTTTTTAACTAGAAGATTATCTGGTTGACCCTTAAGGTTACAATGACTGACTGAAGTACCTCTGGCTGGAAAGTCAGTGTATGGGCATCAGCATGGCTGGGGGAAGCCATGATGAAGTTCTTGAATAAAAAATACAGAATACAGGATAAATTTTAAAAAGCAGCCCTAGAGAAAGTGTGTGATTGAATTAAACACCAGCTTGATTGTGTATTTTTCTTAATTCCCAGTATGAATTTAAAGGCCAATAAATTTTAGTATTTTATCTGCTCAGATATTTGGGGGATTGACAGATTTGCTTATCTCAGGTTTCAAGTATTTTTGTGCCTTTGTAAGTCTGGCCATGAATACAATCTATATTAACCTAATCCTCTATATTTGTTTTTATTTCTTACAATTAACACAGTCTTCTCATAATAAACACAGTCTTGTCTTAAATCTACTCATTACTAGGCCTTTTTTCAGTAAAAACAAGTTGAAAAATAAATCCCTGTGTTCTGGAACTGTTTTATAGAGAATCTATCACAAGTGCATAACATTTAAACTAAACTACAAATAAGTCTGGCTGTGTCTACTGAGTAAACCATGTTTGCAGAATATTATTTTATCTTAAAACAAAATTTATGAGAGTGATAACCAACTGAAAGTGTAACTGAGGAAGCAGTGTTGCATCACACATTTCCAGGTGACTACATTCATCTTTCAGGAATGAAATTTCAAAAGTCGTTTTGTAGGACAGTCTATTCATAAAGTCTGCGTTTTGCTTCACATTTTTGACTTGGGGAATTGTATCTGATATTATTATCCAATATGATTATTTTCCTTGGCAATTTCAATTGTGGAGCAAAGACTGGAGCTAAATAATCTGTATGAATCAAGTGCATAGATGAAGGTATATAACTGAAAACACTAAGACTGAAAGTAGCCAGGGACACATATGTCTGATAGTGGAAGTTGAGTAATGGTGTGTTTGTGTTAGATGAGGTAGTGCCAACTAATCCCACCTGGTCATGAAGTCAGGCTGGGGAGAGAAGTTGAGGTTGGTTCCTGGTTGCAGCACAGTACCTACCAGCTGTCCCTACTGCATGGCGGTGGGCAGTGGCCCAGCTGACAACAATCTTCTTTGCTCCAGGAATGCTTCAAACAGAAGTGAGACAGAAGAGAAAGAAGTGGTGCAACAGTGTTTAGTTCTCTTCATGCGTTTTTGCTGCTAATTTTTCAGAGAAGGATAAAGAACAAGGTGTCATGTACTTGTTGCAATTTTTGAGAATGAGGAATGGATGTAAAAGTTTTTCTCTCTCTCCTGCTTGGCTAGCAATGCTCCTGCTGCAAAGGAATTCTGTGAGGAGCATGAATGCTCTGCCAGATGGAAAGATGCAAATGAGGAGAACTGCTGTGTCTACCATGCCAACATTCATTCCTGTCCTTTGGCCTTCATGGTTAGTATGATGGTACAGAATAATGTGCTCTGTTCTTGCTACTGGATGAAACATCATTTTAATAACCAGGTTGAAGTTCATGAAGTCTTTGTGTAATTACAATTAGACCAAATCTATAGTTCACTAAAACCACTGTGGCGATGTCTGTCAGTTTCAGAATTTTTTTTGCACTGGATCCTCAGGCCACAAAGCAGGTGGCTGGATCTTTGGGCAAGGCGGTATATAGAATCTCTCATTATGTTTAGTGGGGTCAGTTTCATAATTTTGAGATTACCTGACTCGGATTGCTGTACAGTCAATAAGGAAAGAAAGACAGATTATCGCATTCTAAAACAAGCAAGGCAAATTTTCTGTTGGAGGTATTCCTGCCTCCCCAGCTTATAGAGGGAACGTGAATGATTTGCTTGGATTACTAGAGTTGAGGGTTGTAATGGTTTGAGAGCCCCAAAATCCAATTCTCGAGTCCAAGCCCCCTCCCACATCTTAGCCCAGTGTGAGATGGGTTTTCCAGACACCACACAAGACTCAAAATGGGGGGAAAGGATTATATTACAATGACTTTACAAATAGATATTATAATACATTACACACACAATCTCAACTATCTCTACCATGATAAAACAGTATTTACAATGGATCAAATCTCTTCTCTCTCCAAATAAAAGTCCAGGAGGGAAGAAGGAAGAGATCTTTTCCACTCTCAGAGCAGCAGTGTCTCTAGGGCATCAGTCTCTCTCCTTGCATGCAGCAGCTGTAGCTGGATCTCTGCCAGTACACACAAGGGGTATCCAAGCCCTCTTGGCCCTTCAACTCAAAGCGAGGGTCTTTCTCTTCCGTGGACTGTAGCAGGGACAAAACTCTCTTCACCATGTCATATCATGGGGTGTAAGACCCCCATGAAGGTCCCTTCCTCAGGGGATACACCCCTGAGTCAAAACATCTCAGGCAGCTTTCAGCTGAAGGCCTTTGCCTCAAGAGTTCTGTCAGAGCTCCTGTGCTCTGTCTCGGGTAACAGCAGTGAGGGGGGCCAAGGTCACCCCCTCCACATTCCGTCTGGCCATCCCGGTCCAGCTTTCCAGGACGTCTGAGCTTTTCAGCCCCTCTCTCTTCTCAGTGCCTGCTGCACTCCAAGATTACCACCCCTCTCCTCTCTAGGAGAGGTCTCCAAGGAGTTTGGGGAGTTTGTTTCAGTTCTTACCCGAACTCTCTCTCTCTCTGTAGAGTTTAGTTCTCTCTCTGCTGCTGGCTCGCTCTCTCTCTCAGATAACTCTGTGTCTTCCTTGGCTACGTGCTGTCTCTGCTGCTTCTTCCTTATCTCTTGGCTTTCAGCCACAGTCTCCGGCCAGTGCTGTTTTTGCCATTGCTTCTGCTGCTTACAGTGGAGGAGAAAAACTCCCAGCTTCTCAGCTACAGACCTCAGTCCAGTTTAACACTGTTTCCAAGTTTCTGTGACCCCAGCTGGGGGCTGGGGGGATGTGGCCCCCCAGAGGGGCTCCTGCCCCTTCTCCTTGTGTCTTTAGAACATGACCACACTCTCCAACAACAACTACTACAACCACCTTCTTTTCCAGTCTGGGTGATATGTTTATATTTTGCAGAAGCACTCATTGGCTCAACTGCAAGGGTCACCACGCCCTGGGGGTTTACCATTTTATAACTTCAGGGGGAAAACTTGTAGGACTGAAGCCTGCATACACATGTCCTGAGATAGAATGATTTTTCTCCATTATATCAGCATAAAAAAAAGAATCCAAATACAGGATAACAAAATTTTTTCATGCAGTATTAGCAAGATCCGTTCTTAGCTTGTCTGCTTGGCCTGTCTCTGAATGAATACTTAAAGTTCTGATTTTAAAAACACAGTTTGGAACACCTTAATTTTTTTTAATCTGTCAGGTAAGCCTTACCTTGCATATTAACCTTCATGCAGTTGCCCAGTTTTTCTAGTTGAACTCCCTTCTGGCAATGTGACACATTCTTACTGATCAAAGATGAATAGAAAGATGATAATAGAAAGATGATAATAGAAAACCTAGTCTACACATCTTGCAGCTGTTTCATATACCCTTCTGTGCAAAGGCCTAATTACTCCACAGAAGCTCTAGTTTGCTTCTTGGCAGTCCCTTTGTAAAGCTGTTTTCTTAATGACTCCCAGAGAGCCTTAGCTGAAACCAGAACTTTGGTTTACAAGAGGAATCCCTGTTGGAACATCACACCAATACTTTTGTCTAGAACCACAGTAAAGAACTTCAACATCTCACCACTGGCATGACCTCTCCATTGTTTCTTACTTTCACAATTAGTACTGCTTGGAATTAAGGTGTGGAAATGGCAAAAGCACGTTAGCCAACATGCATCATCTGGCTTCTTCGTAATACTGTAAATACTTTAGTTCCTGTTTAGAGGAACTCTAAGCAGATTGACTTTCAAACAGCAAGGCCATGAGTATCACTGCATAAGATTGAACATACACTTCAAAGAAAGTTTTTTCCATTGTCTGAGAAGTTTTGTTTTTCACTTTTTGGGGTTTTTTTTCAGTATCATGAGTTTTAAAACATTCTATTTTTGTTACCTTGATTCCATTTCTTTTTATTTAATCTATTTCTTATAGTCCTTTGAAACAAGTACCTGAAGAAATACCTGGAGATAGGAGACAGATTGAATCCTTTCAAAAAACCAAAAATCTTTGACAGCCTGTGGTGGTTTGAAACTCCCAAGAATCTAATTTCTAAGTTCAAGCCCCCCTCCCACAGTTTGCCCCTGTGAGAGGGTTTAGTGATGGTATGGACTTGATATCTTTTTCACCCCATGTGGAGAGTTTTCAGACAAAACACAACCATTCGTTACTGGGAGAAGGGGAAAATATTTACAAAGGTTTATTTACATCTACATATATATTTACGTTAAATTAAATTTCTCCTTTTCTTCAATAAAAGTCCAAGAAGAAAAGAGAAGTCTTTCTGTCACTTCTCAGGCCACAGTTCCTTCATTTCAGTTTTCTTGTGGCACTGGTTAGTGTCCTCCATTTTTTCGAAGGCAGCAGATTTGAGTATGACAGTCAGGATTTTGGTTCTTACTTTGTGGAAATTCCAACCCCGAGCCCGAGCCTTCAGGGGATTTCCTTGTAGATCTTCACTCCTCTTGGGTTAGAACATTGAAGGCATCTTTCAGTTCAGTCTTACCAACGCTCTTTTGCTCTGTCCGAGCTCAACAGCATGATAGAAACAGCAACAGCAGCAGCAGAGGGCACGGCCTCCTCCTCCGCATTCCATCCTGGCTCAGCTCTCAGGACAACTCTGGGTTTTCAGCTCCTTTCTCTCTCTCCCTCTCTAGCTGCTGCTGCATTTCGGGACTCCCTAGGGGTTTGGAAGTCCACCCCTCTTCAGGAAGTCTCTGGGTTTTGAGAAAGTAATACAGTCTTACCCCAAACCAGCTCTGTTGAGTTTACCTCTGTTTCGTTGCCCGCTCTCCCTCCTGCAGGAACATCTCTGCGTCTTTCAGCCGGTTTCACATTATCTCGCTGCTACTGGCTATCTTTCTGGCTTTCAGCCATCACTGTCTCTGTTCAGGGCTGCTCCGCTGCTGCTTTCAATGTTTTCTGCTGCTGCTGACAGTAAGGGAACTCTTCCAGCTCTTGATTACGGGACCCGGTCCAGCTTTGACACTATACCGGGTCTCCTGTAGCCTCAGCTGGGGGCTGGAGGCCCTTGGTTCCCAGAGGGGCTCACTGGCCCCCTGCTTCTTCCTGGCTCAGATCATGGCTACCTACCTCCTTAGCTATCTTCACTACCTTCTCTTCCGTTTCTGTGGGTATGTAATTTCCGTAGGGCGCACGTGGACTTCTGATTGGTCCAGTATTATCAGTGGGGCAAACTATTATTACCTCAGAGAAAAGGTTTTTCAAACCACCACACAGCCAAAATAGTCCTCCATGATTGCAGTTGTAGGAGATTTACATCTTAATGGTTTTACTGAGAAATGCTGTGCAAACAGACAATGAAAAGGTGCTTCACTTCCTCGCTAAAGAAAAGGGAAAAAAAAGCTGCTATATCTAAAGTAAAACTTCAATAAAACCCCTTGAGAAAAATATTAAAAGTGGGATATGATTCTGGTTCTAATACAGCAATTTCTGAAAAAGTGAATTAGCTTCATAGGGTTACTCATTCTGTGAGTACTCTACTGGGGCTCATATATTTTAAAAGGTAACAATATTTGTGACATTTTAACTCCGTATAGGAACAATTACTTGTCTCTTATTTTATCTTTTGTCACAGAACAGTGTTGTTTGTGTTTTGGCATATTAATTGATTTAGCTATAAAATATCACTTTATTTGCTGTTAGAGAGCATAAGTAATTTTGAGAAGGTAAAAAAGAGGAGCTAGGACTTCCATTGTGTTGTGCTTTACTGACATAAGCAATATGTCTACTAAAGGGTAAAGGAGGAATTTGTGGTCCATGGATCCCAGATGATGGTCAGATATTTACTCACACTTTGTCTACTGCTGGAAAAATGAGCCAAAGAAACTGGACTGCCAAGGTAAACTATATTTATTGCATATAGCATTTTACCTGGTTTGCTCTTTTCGAAGCTTACTTGCTAGTAATTTAAAGCACTTCCAACCATTTATTTATGTGTTATGTGTGTAAATGATGCATATAGCTGAGTAATATCCATTCCCAACTGACTTGACTTGAAAGGATCAGTTTTATGCCTTATGTAGTTGGTGGAAGTAATGGGGATGGGAAGAAAATGAGTCCATTTAAGACCAACACTAACAATATACTGCACTACTGACTGGACTGTAATGCAGGTTCATATGATCATTACGGGGTTTCTGCCTGGCAGAAATAACAGAGAAGCAAACATGGCAGAATGCACAGGCCTAATAGCCCTGCTTGGTGAAAAGAATACACACCAGGAGGGCAGTCAGATCTGCCTTTCTCATAAGAGCTGTCTCTTCTCCTCCATTTTGCCCACACAGTGAAGGACACCTGCCCTTCCTGATTCTGAAAAACATGCACAAATTCTTTGAAGGTCATCACAGTTGGGCAGTTCTTATTGTAAAGCCTAGTGTATGTAAGAGAAACTTTGATGCTTGCTGCTTTGTTCACTTGTTTGGCAGGTGGTTTTAGTTCATGTGGGTGTGACTTCTCTCATTGCACACATCCGAGTTGGGAAAATGCAAGCTGCTCTGGAAGCAAAAACCACAGTCCTTCCTGCAGTAGGTATGATATAAAATGAAAATGTGAGGGAACTGCTTACTGACTGCAAATCTGAATGCTTTTTTTATTCATGTATTGTAACCAAGAGCAGAAGTACCTCCTACCGCAACTTAACATTGAAAATACACAAATGTCTTTCTGAAATTCTTCTTCACATAATACTGAACATCCAAAAAAGTGTTTGAGCTTCTAACATGTATTAATCTAGAACAGCAGAAAGCCACTCTTGTGAAATAAGTAAGGTGATGATCAAATAGCATGATCAATGGCTTCAGGTATTACAAGGCTTGTCTGCAGTTCATGGGGATGTGAGAATATTCTTCTAAAAAATGTTCTGAGAATCTGGACACTCTTCATCTGAAGAGGAGCAGACAAGCCTTAAGCAAATTGGATTGGTGGAAATCCGTATTGGTTCTCTTTTTCACATAAAAATAAAATTACTCCCAAAGGCATCAGTCTTTCATTAACTTTAGTATAGCTGTACGAAGGGAAAAAGAAATAACTGTAGCAATTCTCTTAGCAATGTAAAATTTAAAAATTGGACTTTGTTTAATAAGTTAAACCCACGACCTGAAGAAAAATATTGGTTAAGATAGGAATGTCATCACAGTACTTGCCAGCTACTCTTCTGGAAATCTGAGAATACATTTCCCAGTGTTATGGAAAAATAAAAAGGACTGAAGCAACTCCAGTGTGAACGGAAGTATTTAGCTATAGAATTTTCTATCCATTTCAAGGCAACAGTAGCTGAGTTTTCCAGGAAACTTACACTTTATCAGAAAAGAAATGTTAAAAATGCAGCTCCCCTCAGACGGAAAGTGACTTCTGTTATTATCCTGGCATTATCCTGGAATTAATGGGGTTGAGACAGAATTATTACTGAGCAGTGGATTTTGTTTTGTTAAGGCTTTTTTTTTTTTTTTTAAAGTACATAGGGACATTATTACACTGAGCTCATCTCACAAGGCTGAAGTCCAGCATGATATTAGTTTAGTCAGAGAGGTAAAATTGAAAGACCATTCAGGACATGGCAGAAGGAGTTTTGTCCTTCAGGGCTTCTGTTTTACATCCCATCAGATGCTGTGGATGATTTATATAAGATCTTGGAGTAAAAGAAATCCTTGTAAGATTTCTTTCTGCAGTTCCCAGTGTATTCTGCTGCTGAATAAGGGTCACTGGCTTCTGGGGATCACAAGGGCTGGATTAAGTACAAAAAATAAAAAAGGAAATGCCTGCCTTGAAGAACTTTGTGTTTCAGAGAAAAACTCCATATGAACAATGAAAAACACAGTAGTAATGATGAAGCGTTTTATACACAAAATATGTCAAAGCCTCTGATGTAATTAACATTTAATCTGATCAAAGAGATCCTGCATCACTTCAGAAATTCAGATTACTCTTTCAGCTGCTGAGATGATATCTCTGAATTCTTCAAAAACTATTATTTTTGGCACTCTGAGGTTTCCTACTCAAGAACCATGTGTTTAGATCAGGATACTACCTCATAAATGGATAAAACTGCCTTAAAATATTCTGATACATGTTTCCTTTTTTAATCAGTCTGTGGAGATGGCTTTTGTGAGGAAGAGGAAGGCTGTTCTATCTGTCCAGCAGACTGTGGGGAATGCCCACTTTCTGCTGATGCCAGGATAGCAATTGCCTTACCAATATGTTTAGTCTGCACTGGCTTCATTTTGACAGTCATAGTAAGTATCCTTTCTCTCCTCTTCTATTTTTCTCTTGCTTCCATGATTTTATTAGATAGAGTGGAGCTCTCTCTTAGTAGAGGGATAGAACTTCTTCATCCAGAACCTCTGTGCTGCGAAATAAAGGAGAAAGAAGGGAAAAAAACTATTAAGGTTTCTTTGTAAGAGAAGTCTCATTGTGTTACAATTTTCATTCTGTAGAGAGAAGACTACAGTGGGGTAGTAATTGTAAAGGAGGAAGAGGTTTTTCAAAATGGGAAGTAGGGGATGCCAGAAAAGCAAGGGTACCTTTCACTCAGAATAAAACTCTGTTACAAAATTAACTACTTAAAAATCCTATGGAGGCCAGAACTATAAAACCATTAAAAAACAATTTAGGTAAATTCATTAGGGGACTAGATCCTTCAGGGGCCATTAAATCTCAGAGTCCAAGTGCAACTTGTAATGCAAAACATTCAACTTGAGATATTCTCAAAAGAAATCATGGGAAGAGAATCTTTTTTTTTTCTGTTTTGGTTGGCTGGGTTTTTTTAATAGGTTCATTTTCTTAGTGTAGCTGAACCAGCTTGGTTCAGTTCAAAGGGATTAATTTTGCATAGTAGTTATCAATTATTATAACAGACTCATGAAGGAAAAGCAAAAAGGGAATGAGGAGTGTATGAGTAATCGAGAAGCAGTTTTGTGTGTCTTTGAATAAAAAAGTCTATATAAATAGGAGACAGCATGGTATTATGGCTTATTACTTCACAGTGCTTCTGGGAAAGATGATCTGTAACCTTTATGTGTCTGCATCTTGGAAAAAAATACATTTATGATTTTCTTAACAAAGATTTAACAGGTGATTATGGCAGTTTTAGAGTCATTATAGTGATTATGTACCTGCAGATAATTTGTTTGGAGTTTGGCCCATAAATCCTGTAAAACAATAAGCTACTCTTTCCTCAGGAATTCCTTCTCTTTCTATCTTGTGCCGCAGTTGCAGTAGGCAACTACACTGAGAGGGAGTGAGCAGGAGAAGGCTGATGGTCCACAAATTGAGGTACTAAGGGATGCCTGAATCACAATTAGATTTTTTTCTCTATTCTGTGCCTCACTCTGTGGCTTTGTGAGTTAGGAACAGAACCACTGTTGAGAACTATTTGAGTATTTATAGTTCACAAAAAAGTTGTGACAATGAGTTTATGGTAACTGTCCCGTGAAATCATATGATCTGACAGAAATGTGTAATTGGACAGATGAGAAATTCAAAAGGTTTCAAATAACAGGCATTTGCATTTTAGAAAGAGCAATCCAGTTTCTTGGCCTTGCATAGACTTCTTTAAATGTCTGGTAGCAAAATTTAGCTATTATTTCTGCTATTTTTCTGCAGGTTTTGAGTTTATATTTTTTCTTCTTGCATTTCTGTATACATATTCCTATATGTATAATTATATGGGAATGATGTAATGATAACTTCTTCAATAACAGCATCTTTTTTTAAAAAAAGTTTTATTGCTTTTATTGTAGCAAGCTAGGAAAGATTATTTTATCCAATTCGGTTACTGATAAAATATAAAAAGAACCATCTGGAAACTAATGCCTTCTTTAATCACTCAAGTAGAAGAAAGGATTCGTTTGATATCAAGTTTGATATTCGTTTGATATCAAGTGTCTATAGCAAGCCTGATAGTCACTTCCTGATAATAAGTCTTTGTACAGTCATACCTCTACAAGATAAAAGCAGGTTTCTTTCCTCAAAAACCTTTTGAAATAAATGGGATGAAATAATTTGATTTAATGGGCTCTATATTTGCCACGAATTTCTCCCAATTATGTCGATACAATTTTCACATCATGTTCCTTGTGTATGAACTTGTCACCTGTTTCAGAGAAAACATGCATCATTCCTAGTATAATTCCACTCTCTAGGAAATGCTATAATGATGGTAAAATGCTGCTTTTATTTGACATTTTGGCATTGACTGCAGCCATTAAAACTGTATAATTTAAACTGGTGCTCATTTGAAATCATGTATTTATACTTTGTATATTAGTTTTTCATGTCAGCTCTACAAAAAATCAGCTATTAGATCAATGCCTTCTTCACTGATGCTTCAAGTAGCCAGAGATTCCCTACCTAATACTCTTTATGCTAGAGTACTTGATATAATATGGCCTAATTTGTAGACTGGGGGCTTGGAGTTGGGATGTATTGTGTTCTTGTCATACACTTACATAGCTTAACACATGTCCATGACATGAGGGGATGTGAACCACTCATTTGAAGTCCAGGCTGAAATATAAATGCATAAACATTGATAATAATGGAGAGTTTATAGCCAATGCAAAATATGACATGTAATTACTTTTAGAATATAGATTGTACAGTGTTTAATATATTTATTATGTGCTCTTTTCTTCTAAGTCTCTTATTAATACATTTGGTTCAAACGTTACTCATAAGATGTATGTTGAATGTTTAAATATCAGATTTGGTTTGGATACTTATACACTTTCATATTTGATAAGAATAATCTCTGGTTTAATTTCTTCAAAGGCATTGGGGCTACATTAGGAATGAATTTGATTTATTTTTGTAGTGGTTTCAATATCAGAAACAAAAGATGCTTTGGGATGAAAGTTGGATTATAGATTTCACCTGCATCAAACAAGGTTAGTAACTTGTCATTTTGATACTGTGATCAGTTTCTTTAATAATTTTGGGAAATAATCTCCATTATAAGTAGATTTTTACATTTCAAGGGTCTTACAAAAAGTGAACCAATCTGTGAAAGACATATCCAATGTTTCATCCCTGTTACCTCTGTGAACTGGCCACTGATATGTTTCTTTCTTGAAGCTTCAGATGTCAAAGTTATTTTAAATAGTTTCCTTCTTTTTATTTACATTTATTTGTCAATTGAAAAAGACAAGCCTATGCCAAAATAAACAGACAACTTCTGAACTTGGACAAAATAAATTACAATTACTTCAGTGAGTGTATCATTCTGTATAATTGGTCTCTGACTAAGTTGCCCCTGAATTGCACAAATATATTATGATATAACACGATCATAATTTCTCTCAGTGTATGCTATCTGTGACAGACTTGCTGCAAAAAGTAATTCGTTGTGGCCAATGGGTTTTTTACTATTTTATCTTCTGACTATAAGTCATGATTTAGTTAGTTCTAATTAAAAAAATTAAGTATAAATGCAGATCTTATGATATGCTTTACTGTGCTATGCTTAAAATAGGCTTAGATTATTTACTTTGCTGTTTCATGATTTAGCATTCAGAAGGAAAACAGTACCTAGACCTTCAGAGAGGGTAAATCTGTAGAAATCTGCTGAAGTTTGTAGGCCTGTACTGATGCACACTCTCTCACTGTGTGTATCTGTGAGGAACTGCTAAGCAGATGTCTGCTTTATCTGTGTTATGTTATTGTGTTGCTAGTGTCAAGATGTTCTTGTGATAATATATAGTAGGGATGCTTTCAGCCTTAATTTTTGTATAGCTTTGATATGATATTCTTTTTGCTGTAATAAGAAGCTTAGGAATTAATTTGATTACATAAATCAAAATGAATTTAAATCCAGATTTGTGAATACAGAAATGGAGGAAAGTGTCTTTCAATATAGCAAATGTAACAAGACCAAATTTTCAGCTAATAGTGAATCAGAAAATGTCATAAACATCACATATGAGGAGAAACATTAGAAAGAGACTCAGAGAAACAAGAAGTATGACCAAAAAATAACACATTAAAAATTAGTTTGAAAAATCAAAGAAGAAAGACAAACTTTCTTGGAGAGAAGCCTGCAAAGCAACAATATTGTTTAAGACCTAGGAGTGATAATTAACAACTTAATGGGGACTGATAACATTATGAGATTTAGTAACAGCCAGTACATCTTCTCTGGATAAAGCTGTTCAGAGCTACCCACTGTAGCCTGAAATGCACAGTTATCTAAATGGAAACAGATCATCAGTGTTCTACCCAGGGTATGTAGCCTGTAAAATGAAAAATTAGCCTTATTTTTTCAAGTTAACTTCTCTTTTTGTTGCTTTGCACCACATATAGAGATATAGATGTACACTCTTATATACACACTCTTATTCTCAAAGCCGTCTCAGGGATTTCTAATATATTTCTGGGTGGAAAGCTGTAGAAAGACTTAAAATACCAATGCAATTTTGACCTGCATATGGATAATACTGTGGTGTGGGAACATGGCAGTTCTAATCCAAGCTGAGATGCTGAACTTTCTCAGCAGCACTTTATCGGATACTTCTACCAGACTTGAGAGCTCTCAGCATTTCTGAGACTAATTGGCTAAATCTGGATTTTAATTGGACATAGTTACACAATACGTAATTATTGAATTTGTTTTGAAGTACCTTTGTCACCTTGAGCTGGTCAACAGAGATTAAAAAACATATATCGAGATCACTGTGTATTTTTTTCATCTTTCTGCATTGTTGCTCTTCTCTGACTTCAGTCTGGTGTCAGAATCACTTCCCACATTCCTGTACTTTACAGTCTTCTAGGAGCTCCAAATAGACTTGTTAAAGTATAGCACAGGGCTTGCTCTCCTTCCCTGGGTTCTGTCCTCAGCATCTATGTAGCAGCAAGGGCTAATCATGTCAGGAGTAGAGAAGTAAAAATTGCATCAGATCCTGAAGATTAGTGAGAAAGATCTCTGGCAATGAATCATCTTCGAAACTTTTTTACTTTTTATGTAGCAGTCACATCCCAGGCAATGGTTTTCTGTCTTAAGTGTTAACAAGAGCAGCTGAGACGTAAAGATTTGGAGAATTCCCTTTATTTGTTTGCCTCTGGAGTCTCTGCCTGTGCAATAATAGGCATCTTCAGGTGATTTTTCTCATCCCACATCCCGTTTAGATCATGTCATGCGGACAGTAACAGGAAGCATGATGAGTGCTCCCCCATCACCCAGTGTCTCCAACGTCAGCTGTATCACTGCTCTGAGCTCCTGCACAGCAGCTGCCAACATGTCCAGGAAACAATACTTCACCCAGACTGGGAGATAGTAAGTCAATGTATTACAAATTTACTTCAGTGCCTACTATATTACAATTCCACCTCGAATTTCTGGTTCTTGCCACTTTACTGTTGAATAGGCAGTAAAGAAGCTTGAATTTTTCTTGTTAGGCCAAATCCGGTAAGTTAAGATCATCATCTGACTTCTGTACCAAATATTGGCTGTGGAGTATTTTATATGCCAGGTTTCTGGTTTGTCTTTCATTTCTCCTTTTCTCTTAGGGACTACAGTCTGCTAAAGAATGGTCCTTGCTGTTCAAACATATTTGGAACCAAGGTTTTTGTGAAGCCCTTTTTCTAAAATGCAGGCAGAGCACAGCTAGGTTCTCTGCACTAAAGAGTGGCACCCTTTACAGCAGCATGTTAGAAATCTTGTCCTTAAACCAGCTAATGTGACTGAATGTTCAGAGCATTTCACCTCTGGATCAAATTATAAGGGTGCACATCTATGTAGACAGATGGAATAGGCATATCTTGCTATCCAGAAAGCAATTTTTCACATAAAAGTAGTATAAATAAGGGGCAGGAGGGGAACACGTGCAAAGATGGAAGCAATACCTACCATTGGAACACATAGGGCAAGATCTGTGCTTTGCAGGATAAAGAAGCTTACTTAGGATCATTGGCTGGGGGAACAGCTGCTTTTTCAGCATAGATTGTGGAAAATCACAGCCACTTCACTGATGTAACACTGTGATGTAGCACTGATCTTTTATATCAGGCATTTTTGCTCCTTCTTTCTGAATGGTGACATTTTCATCATCATTGTCATTATCATCTTCCTCAGATGCCTCAAGGTTAAAAATATTCAGCAAGGGTGAAAAATGTAAGAGTGGGGCATTCAGTCTCATTGGCAAAGCACCTACAGCTGCTACACCACAGACCCCATACTCTGTATTTATATGGTGGGTATCACTTAAATTCCTGCAGGTATCTCCATTGGATTCCTTTAACAAGGAAAATTGCTTTGTTGTCTATCAAACTCAGCTGCTTCATTGCTGAGAATGCTTAGCCCCATGAGAGCAGAAGTATGTGAAATGTCAGTGAGGGATCTGCAGAATGGTAGCCAGAAGTCATGGATAAGGAGGGATGTGGCTATATATGTTTCTCTCTCCCTGACACTTCCTTTGCTGCTACTCCATCACTGAACTGCCTCAACTGACCTTAACGCTCACAATCCGAATGTTGTTCACAGATCAAGATTGCTTGAATGCAATCACTAATTCTTCCTTTGTCAGTAGAAACAGGGTCCTGTCAGCTGTCATAGAGTCAGATTTACAACCACATATGGAAATGCTTAAATTCTCTGCCTCATCTCTAATTGCATGAAACTGTTCCACTCTAGAAAGTATATCTTGTCCATTTTTGTAGTATTGCTGGCTTAGGAATTTGGTCTAAAACGCTATGAATAGCATTTTATTCTGTTTCAGTGATGGTAGAACAGTGGCCATAAAGAAAATAATGAAGAAAGCATTCACATTGTCTAAATCCATACGTAAAGAAGTAAAGCAAGTGAGGTAAGAAGTGAAATCTGAAGAGTGTTATTCCTTTTTTGACTTGTTCTTTTGGGTTTAAAATGTGACCATAAGTTCATATTCCTCTTTCTTTCAAATTTTGGTTTAACACCAGATCAAAATCTCCTTATTCCTGTCTTACTTTTTTCTCTGCATTGTAAGATAAGGCACTTTCCATATACCATATAAAAAGCAGGAGGAACATTCATGAAAATTGCTATTATGCTGTGATTTCTGTTGAATTTCACAGGGAACTTGACCATCCCAATCTCTGCAAATTCATTGGAGGTTGTATAGAAGTCCCAAATGTTGCCATTGTCACGGAGTACTGCCCCAAGGGAAGCCTGAGTGATGTGCTCTTCAATGAAGACATTCCTTTGAACTGGGGTTTCAGGTAGGAAACAAAGTTTTGAGAAATTAAATGAGGCATACTGAGATATATGCTGTTCAGGGAAAGATGTTAAATTTTAGATGATGTTCTTGGAGAGAGAGGCCTGTACTGTGATATGGAGAGAATGAAGAAGCAAGCAAGCAAGCAAATTCAAATATTCAGTCCAACTTGTCTTCCATTTTTTTTGATAAATCATATGTTTAGCACTGGTCATGCTAAGGCAAAGACTTTTCAACTCTTGCCTAGAGAGACCTGCAGAAACTGCTTTAAAACCTTTTTTCCCGTGTAACTTAATTTTGTTCCCAAATATCTTGAGCATCCCTATTTAACTAAAAATCACTGCACCTTTGTTTATGAAGACATATTGATTACCTGGTTAGTATATTTACAAATGCTTTATTATACCTACCAATAGAGAGAATGAGTTCATATTGTTGATGAAACTTCCACAAAGGCAATGACATTGTTTTTTGAAATTGATCTTGTCACACCCTTTCTGCTTCTGCTTTATGTTTGCCTTCAGCAAAGAAAAAGATTTCGAGGAAAGAAAACTTCCAAAGTGAGGAAGTTAATAAAATTGTTTCTCTTGTAAACATTTGAAAACGCTCCCAAGTACTTTTGTATAAAGTACTGGCAATTTCTAGAAGAAACTCAACTGTCTTAATAGAGGCTAAAGGCCTGCAGGCTCACATAAATGAGTGGGAGTTAAGGGCTTTCAACCACCCACCTTAAATATTTTGGAAAACTGAGCATGGGAACACAAATTGAAAGCTATAAAGTGTGTTTCTGTAAAATTCAGTAGGCTTTGGAGCCACTCTTGACTGAAAGTTTAGTGGAAATGTCAGCTTACTGACTTTTATCTTTCAGGTTTTCTTTTGCTACTGATATTGCACAAGGAATGGCTTATCTTCACCGCCACAAAATGTATCATGGACGGTTGAAGTCTAATAACTGTGTGATAGATGACCGGTGGGTTTGCAAAATTACAGGTAAAAAGTAGATAAGAAAAAAATTTCAAAACTGTCTGATAACCCACTAATGTGTATAGATTTCACACTCAACACTCTTTCCAAGTGCCTTAATGCTGATGTTTCGTGTGGAATTGCCAACTGTACCAGACTTCAGTAGAAGTGGCCTGTGCTGAAGTAAGTTTCATGTTATATTATCAAGTCAAGTGAATTAATATGTGTCACTGATGCATTCATCAGACTGCACAAAGGATGGAGTTTATCAGCATCAGTCTGAGGAGAAACTCTACCTCATTCTCAGTTTTGATACAGCAAGAAAACCTGAGCCGTGGACAAAGATGCGTAGTAATGTTGACTGGTAAACACAATGTAGTTTCATGGAGGAAAATAGACTCAACTCAGAGCTTTTCAGTCCTTTACACAAAACTGAATTGTATTCTCCCAGAGACAGAGCTACAGTTCTGGTCTGCTCCTGGTACAGGAAGACAGCCTGTGGAAGCAGGAATGCCACTGAAGAGTCTAGTTTAGTTTGCAGCTACCAAGGCAAATTAAGGCAATGATCATCTCTTCTACTTTCTCTCCAAAGTTATCACACCCTCTAACCCATAGCCATCCTAAAAGAAGCAGCAACAGATTTGTTTTTTAATGGAATATCCTATGACTAAGGCTTCCACACAGGGCCAGGCCTGCTTTTCCAAGTTGTTCAGTATTCTACTGCCTTCAGAACCGCCTGCTCTGCTTAAAGCCTGTTCTTGAGAAAAGCATAAAAAATAGACTTAGTTGGATTACATCAGCTACATCACCTTAGCACAGCTCGTCTCAGTTAAATAGGATCTCTGTGAAATCATTCAGAAGTCATATAGTTCCACTGTAGCAATTTCAAATTTTCATGGCTTATCTGTATGTGATAATATCAAACCAACATCACAAATAATGCATGTGGGAGCTATTTGAAAAATTACCTCCAACATAAAGAACTAATCTCTAAGACCATCTTATTTAGAGGTCACTCCAGATAAAAGGAGACATCTGCATCCAACCTTCCCATACACAGCAGAGTGCTGTTTACGTAAGAAAGAAAAATGAAGTCGGTTGTTTTTTTTTCCTCCTCACCGATTCTGAGTCATATGCTGAGCATCCCTTCTATATTAGGCTAGAAATATAGATGGAAAGATGTTTCACATCTATGCTGCCTTTGTTCTGATGCTAGTGGTATGCAAGTAACACCCACCATCTGCTTTTCAGTCGTTAGTCTGTCTAACTAGTAATTACTTTAGCAACCTGCCACCAGAGATAAGTATCAAGGGACAAGGTAGAACAAAAACCTGCATTTACAGATTCTTGCACTGAGGTGAGACTATTATCTGAATATAATTTGATAAAATCATAAAATAGTTCTGATTGGAGGAGGTTATTACGTAGTTCAACTGCCCTGCTGTTATGCAGTCCTACCTATATATTTGTTTTCCAGTCGCTATATTTGCAATTGTTTAGGGAGGCAAGACCACCAAAACCACACTATTTCTAGACTAACATGTGTATTTAAAATAGGGAAAACTAATTCCTTTAAACTAGTTATGTTACTGTCTACTATTGCATGCGTTTCAGAGAAGTACCCACTGAATAGTTTGTTCCCTGTTTTCTTTCACACTAGATTATGGTTTGCAGTCATACAGAAAAGAAGATTCTCCTGAGGGATCAAGCTCATGCCAGCAGCATTTGATACAGATTTACACAGCTCCTGAAATACATTCACTTTCAGAGTTTGAACCCAATTCTATGACAGATGTCTACAGGTAGTTAAGTTTTCCTGATCTTGCACTTAGTAATCTCATCCTCAGTATGTTTAAATGACAATTAAGCTCAGTATAATTCTGTTGTCACTCCAAGTATATGTTTGATTGTAGTTTTTAGAAGATTGGTCCTGGAATACAAAATAGCACAGATAACATAGGATCTTCTCTTTTAAGGTAGATAACCAAATACTGCATTCACTGAATATAAATGGAAAGTTTGCCAAATGAATTATAAGGAGTCACTCTAGACTAGGTAGATAAAAAGGCATAAAGATGTGCTACTATCTATCCACCCATTTTTTCTGTTGCTGCTTCTTACGAGAAGTGAATTATTTTCAATAATGGCAATACTTTAAAAATTAGTAGAACGAATGTTCCAGGATGTCACAATAAACATATGCATCCCGTAATTTCATAATTAATGTCTATACATTATTTGCTGCATATACACAGTGACATTTTTGGTTTACAGAGGAAAAAATAAAGGTCAGAAGAAGAATAGATGCACTAGTGAATAGCTTCATCCCTTTCCTTTTGAAAGCTTTTATAGAATAGCATTTTCCAATGGCTTATTTGGCTATCTAGTTTAGCCCTGCCAGTGGTGGATAGCTTCTATACAACCACTTTTCAGATAAGTGGGATTACAATTGTAAACAAGTGTATGCATATTAAATGTGCTAGAACACTATTAATTTTAATCCATTCTGTCAGGTTACCTAAACAAGAATTTGAGATCACAGTAGTATTTATGTCTATAGGCTTAAATACGTCCCGAGAATTTGCTTCAAAATGGTTCAGCTAAGGTAGTTTGAGATTGTGTTGGTATTTCTGACTACCGTCATTCCTCCTGTGTCAGTCTGTACTTTTTCAATATGGAGTGGTGTTAGAAAGTACTGTACTCCAACTAAACAATAATTTTAGGGTTGCCTCATACATTCCAGTTTATCATCGCCACGAAAATGTTTCGTAAGTCTTATCTGTTCTCACTTTGCTCCTGTTTGGAAAAGATATTGTTACTTGACTTTGCAGGCAATTTGGCCTCCTGAAAGCATTTCTTGCCAAGGGTTCCCCTTAAAGTAGTCTTAAGATCTGCTTTACTCATGTCATACATGACTACAATGAACTTTTGACAGACTCAATGAACCTATCTTGCTGTCAATCTGTGTATTTGCAAAATCCAGATCTACTCTTGTGGTACTGAACTTGATTCTTTCTTGGTAAAAAAAAAAAATAAAATAGTAAGAGATAAAATCAGAAGAGGGAGAAGATCAACATGGAGACAGTGAAGATAAAGATGTACCCTGTATGATTAAAAAAATCTTCTTATCTGGGCTATTCTTTAGAATTTGCCTTTTAACAAATTTTGTGTTTGATGATATGAGCAGGAGTTAAGCCTTCCTGATACATGTATGTGGGCTCACTGGCCAGGGAGCCGTGACCCAGTCTTGAAATCCTCAGTTTTTATCCGTGCAAAAATTCCATTAATATTTCTGAAGATAAGGCCCAAATAAAAAATTAGTAGAAACTGCAGGAGTGGGACTTGTAATTTACTGTGCTCTTACAGATGAATCACTTGCTCTTGAACTTCTCTGGGGAAAGTGTTGGTCAGATGGGAAGGCTAAAATGGAAATGAGAACAGGAGCACGAAAGCAGCTCCTGATTTGAGCTGAAGAGGCTGTTACCACTCACAGTTTCTCCAAGATCAGCTCCCCTTGATTTCATTATGTGAATCTTAATGTCCACTATGTTAGGACTTTATTGAGCAGTGCTGATAAAGCTGAATTGAATCAATACTGCTTTATCAGAGTTACCGTCATCTAATTATTCTCCTCTAAAATCTGTTTCAGCTTTGTTGTCTCACCAGGTTTGATATTTTCTACTACCAAATCACCCCAAAATTAACAGAAAAATCTCATCAGATTAATTTCTACAGTATTCAGCATAGTTTATATTTATTATTTTATTTGCCAGTGGTGGTCCACAAGTGGACTGAAAGACAGATATATATATCCCATTATACAACCAGAACGTCTTACAGAACAGAGCAACCATTAGCAACACAACAGACTGCAAACCAATATTCTCCATAAAAGTAAATGTTACCAAGCAGAGCTGCGTGCAGGGGGTTAATTATTACACTGTTTCAATATATAAAGAGACGAGCATCTTTGTCAGGCCTGTTGGCTGGAGGAGGTGCTTGCTTCTGAGACATCACTGTTCTAAAAGGTCTCTAGTGGGTTCAGTGAGGAGGTTTAACACCCAGTTGTTAGTGTCTTTTCCCATTCTTCTTCCTTGATGAGTATGTTTGACCTTGGATCAACTGAGGAAGATGATGAGGAAAATATAATTCAGAAGGAACAAGCAGACATGTCTACTATAACATATCTATTCTGGACACACTGTGTCATCCTTGACTTTATGGAGATTTTTTAGACAGTGATCTGTGCTGAAAAGAAGCCAATCCTCCAAGTGATGGTCACGATGAACCTACTCCTGCCCCTTGATTGGAGCACAAATCAGTCCTCTGTGTTTAACTGGATTATGTACGCATCTCTGCACATATCACCTCTGGATTCCGTTACTTCTTCCAGAGAAAATTGCTTTGCTATCCATCAAATTCAAACTCTTTATCTCTGGGCTTGATAACTGTGAGAGGATAATGCTATGAAACGTTTGGTAACAGATTTCTGAAAACACAGAGCAGTACCCACAGCAGCACTTTTGCCATCCTTCCTTTTGAGATACTGGGCTTTCAGTCATACAACAGGGAAGAATAAGAAATCATGGAAAGAAGAAATTACTGACTCCATTGACTGTTATTTCATTAAGATTTTACTTTGTTTTTATTCTGCAGTTATGCCATTATTTTACTAGAAATTGCCACAAGAAGTGACCCTATGCCAGTAAGTAAAGATGAACTACCTGTGAAATTTGCATGACTGCTTTGATTCTGTTTCTGCTGAAGACATAAACCAAACTTTGAGTAACTGCACCTTTGAGTTACTTTTTGAGTACACATTTTCCTTGTGATTTTCTCGGTGTTAGTTCAGTTCCCATGGAACACTGCAATCAGAGCTTCCTCATACACCTACCTCTCTTCCCTTTCAGACCTTTGAAGAAGAGCAGATGATAAAAATAATGTGGCTCCAAACCTGACTTTTGATTAGTTCTGTGAGGCTTAATGGTGGCAGGGAGGTATGCAGAGGGAACATATGTCCTAATATCTTCCTTTTTATTCTATTCTTCCTTTTCCTGCCATGCAAGAGCCCTTTTAGTGGAATCTTGAGTGCTAGAAAGGCAAATGAGCTTCTTTCCATAAGGAAAATTTCTATTTTGCATGTGTCTTGTGATCAGTGCTAAATGGCAAATACACAAAAAAATGCACCTTATAATTGAAACCAGATGGTCTGGATATGTAACCATGTTGTCTCTGAAATAATTTGCTTAACAAGAATTGTAACAATGAAGTCTTGAAACTACCATTCTTCCAATCATGACAGTTTGTGATAGAGCAATGTAGGCCTTATGATTTTTAAATGTTGCCCAATATCTTGCCAGGTATTCAATTGTTTATCTCATATAAACACTGAGATTAAAGCCTTTCAGCCATGAAAAAGCTTTTAGAAAAAGTGACCCAGTTTAGGCTAGTTATATGCTTTTTTATCCTTTATATTTTCTTTCTTGCACCCTTATGTAAAGAAGCAGAGCGGGAAGTGATAAGGGAAGATGTGATATAAGTAATGATGGTAATACTAATATAATTTCAATGGCCGGCATGAAAACCACGCCACTAATTTCAACATTGTTTAATCCCCTTTACTCTAGAAAGATAGTATGCATTCAGCTGAATATTTTTGGTGCCCACCTTTGTCAGAATTAATTTCAGGAAAGGCTGAGAATTCTTGCCCATGTCCCACAGATTACATAGAGGTAAGTAAGATTTAATATTGTGTACAAAGATTCTTTACTGAAGTGAATTTATGACATGTCCCAGAATTTTTATGGCAGTATGTAAATAAACCAGAAATCAAGAAGTACTCCTCAAATAAGGAACAATGAAATTATTTAATATCCTTAATTTAAAAAAAGTCATTGTGATAATGAAACATTCAGTTATTCTCTCCAGTTGAGGGTGTAATAGGTTATGGTTTTAATATGCAATCATTGATTTTTGTGCATTTTCATTTTATTAAAAAGTGTTGAAATCCATACATATTTTATGTCAGTAATATCCATTTAGCTTACTGGCAGAGGGCTTTCAAATAATGAAGTTTCTGTCTCAGGCAAAGTATCAGTTTGGTTTGATTCTCGTGCAACAGATCTGTGTGTTCAGTAGCCTCAAACTGCCTGATAAAGTACACCTTCCCCCCGCCTCCATTTACTCAAATTAGAACAAGATTATGGTGTCCTTGTTTCAGTTTAAGTGCAGTATAACTGACTTTGATGGTTTGTAGCAATCTAAATGTAACAAACTTCTCATTAGCAGAACTGGATTTTAGCCGGGAGTTAACATTATTAAAAGAGTAGTTGAGTTTTTAATCTTTTGTGAGTTTTGTGTACAGAGAAGTCCTCTGAAAACTGTATGAGTTCACCAGCGTAACACTATCTTAAAACATAACACAAGAGTTAAGTAGTGTTCAGCAGAAGAAATGTGTGTATCTAATTCATGATTTCCCACAGCAGCATTTTTATGAACTAACATCTTTTGTTCAGCAAATACCTGTAGAATTCCACAGACCTCAGTATACCTCTGACACTTTTCACCAGCTGCAAATGACCGGTTTGTACAAAAAAAATAATAGTATTAATTTAAAAACTGCCTGTGCTTGGAATGATAAAAGGCTGTTTGCTTTTGTCACTCTTTTTTCCTTCTGCAGTTAATCAGAAGGTGCAGAAAAAATAATCCATCCCAAAGGCCTACATTTGAACAAATCAAGAAAATGTTGTACAAGATGAATCCTAATAAAGTTAGCCCTGTTGACATGATGATGACTCTGGTAAATTTAGCTTTTTATTCCAATCCAAGTTAGTCTGCTCACTTGCAATCGCTTTCACCTGTATCCTTCAGGTTTGTTTTTTGATCTCATACCCCTTGTTTGGTGAGAAAACCCAGTTATTTCTTCATCTCTGGTCGGCTAATTGTAGCTGTAGTTCTGCTTGAGACACAGCTTTCCTTCTCGTTCAGTTTCTGTCCTTTTTCTTAACTTTCTCAACTTCTTTGGGGCTGAACACTTTCTTCAGTCAAATGTTGTTTGGTTTTTAATGTGCTTACAGGATACTGTATTCCCCTTTTCCCATGACTCAGGGGTCTTACAGCACCAGGGATATAGAATCCCGGCATGCCACAAAGAGCATGTTTACAGATGCATTTTGAGCATAGTATCTCAAGGCCATGAGCAGAGAAAGGAGATTCCTGCTCCCACAGCCTATTTCTCCACACAGAGGAAGGATATAAGGAAGCAAAATGTAGACTAGCACAGCAGGATAGTTTACAAAACAACATAGTGAGCTTTTGATGAAAGTCTGAGACTTTTGTTTTGGTGAGATTTTAATCCATCTCTGCAGCTTGGTCTCTGCATTGGATTAGACCCCTAAAGTTTACAATAACTGAAAAGTCTCAAATCAGCTTCTGCTGTCAAGCAACAATCTCAAATCTAGATTCATAAATTTACCTAAGGGGAAACTTAGATCTTTGGATTTTGTAGAAAAATTTTAGGTGTCTTAGACCTGCACCTTTTCTTATCTCGGAGTGTTTTCCAAGCAGAATCATTCAAATGCTTAAATCATATCCAACTATGAACCTGTTTCAGCAAAAAGATTATTTTATGCAATTCTCTATGTTATTTAGATGGAGAAATATAACAAACATCTGGAGGTACTGGTTTCTGAGAGAACCCAGGATTTAATGCATGAAAAACAGAAGACTGATCGTCTATTGTATAGTAAGTTATAAATACTGGATATTCTTCTCAATAATAATTTTATTTCAGCTGTCTAATTATGAACAGAAACCCTTTGATAAGTCATTATTTAGTAGCAAGGAATTAATATAATTGTTACTTTCAAAGTTGGAAAGATATTTACCTACTTTCTATACTTCCCCCTTAGAAGTCCTCCCCATGGCAGTCCTTCTTAGTTTTAAATGTTGGGGAATTGCAGTTGGTTACTTTTGATTGTAGTGTATCCTCTGGCATTATGCAAGAAAAGAGGCATAAAGGAACAGGAATACACATGTGAGAGAGAAAAAAAAGTGTGAAGATGCAAGACAGGAGAAATAAAGACAATTAAAAAAACAAAACAGAGAAGTGATAGTAAACAAACCTAACACAGGTAGAAAGCACTAGCAAAGAGTTGGCATGGAAGGAATTAGTAAAATCCCAAGTCATACTATTAAAATCTAGCCTTATGCTTCCTTGGAATGTATAGATTTGGGGGTTTTTTTGGAACTAAAAGTTATGGGTCATCAGAAATATCTGGACATGTTATCAGTGAGATTACTGTGAATTCTCACATTACAGCAGAGCAGATTTTGATGCCAAACTGTGTTTCAATCTTTGTAATATTTCATGTTTCTAATAATTGCTTTTCACCTTTAAACAAGCATGTTATGTTTAATGTGTGATTTTACCATGTCAAAAAAGTAACAATGCACTACTTTCTACAACAGGTATGTTGCCGAAACAAGTAGCAGATGATCTCAGGCAGGGAAAACCTGCACAAGCCCAAAGTTACTCAAGTGCCACCATCTTTTTCAGGTAAACAAAAATGAAAGATAAGACTAGAAATGACTCCTACTGAAGAAACTTCTAGGCTTCTAGTGGAGGTGAAGCTCCTAACCAAGTACAGAATTTCTATCTAAGCTGCCATCTCTTGTACCAGCTGTCTCTCCAAAAGAGTGTTTTCCAAAATTCTCACACCATATCAATTTTTAATTATAAATACTTAAATAAGCAATGAGATTACTGTGGAGCTCTAACGTACAGCAGAACATTGCTTTACATGTGTTACTCATGAACGTATATTTGATAACATAGGCCTAAGTAAAGACTCCAGCATTTAGCTGTGTAAAGAAAACTTTTCTGTCCTTGCAGTCCACATGGATTTACAGTTTTAAATTTTTATATGTGCATGAAGCAACATATAAACAGCATGCCTTCACTTGTCACAAATGAACAGATATCAAATTTCCTTTTTTCATTTTTACATAACCTAAAATTGAAGACTAGTTAATCTGTTGCAGATTAAAGTCTATCTGTAAAAGCGGTTTACTGTATCGGTAAGCAAAAAGACTTAGGTCAGTCTGTCCTTTTTGAATGGAAGGAGTCTGCTGCCAATTTACATAAATTAGAAAAAAACTATTCCATAAGATCCTTAGCAAAGGAAATACTGAAAAAGAGAAGTTCGACACAGTTCCAATGAGAAATTATTACTGTGTGTTTAGGTTTACCAATCTGCAATGTTTAAGATGGTGGATGGGTGTGTTCTTTCTGTTGTGTTTTAACAGCGACATTGTTGGCTTCACTCAGCTGTCCAGCAGCAGCACACCGTACCAAGTGGTAGATCTCTTGAACAAGCTTTATACCACTTTTGATGAAATCATAGATAACTATGATGTCTATAAGGTGGAGACAATAGGAGATGCCTGTAAGTTCCTTGAGCTATGGACAGTGGTGGGGTTTATGGGACATCTGGGCAGAGACTAATTTGATGACAAGGAAGAACAGATGAAGGAGATTTGGAAAGCTTGTTACCAGGCAGAAGACCACATAAAGCAATAAGGAGATAAGTCCTACCTGCCAGAGCCCCTGAAAACTTAAGGAACATTTTCCTGCATAACTTAGATCATTTGTACGACTGATGAGTGTTGTAGACAGGAAAAATGAATTGAGTTAAATACCACTGATGTTTATTAAGTTCCTATGACCTGTAAGGTCTGACTTTAAACCTTAGCAGTAGATTAATCAAACTGGCAACTTCTATATCACAGGAACACAACTGAAAAATTTACCTTCTATATGGGATCCTAGATGTCATTCCATAAACTTTATTATCTCTGTCTTTTTTTTTGCAAAGACCATGAAAATCTTCTCTCTCTAATACTCTGTAGGGGCTTGACTGTCTCTTCTCTTTGGGTTTTTAGGAAAATGGCTTTATATTTGCTACCCTGGGAATCTGCTGGAGACTGATAACCATTAAAGCTCAGTTCCATCAAAGCCCTAAGGGAATCTAACAGAACTTTGGGATGAGACAGAAAGGAAGTCCTGTAAGAGATTTGGAAAAAAGAATCCCCACTCTTTTTTTTTCTGTGCCATAGTTCAGCATGTTCTCAAGCATAAAATGCCTGAACAAATGCACCTGAGAGATCCTGAAGAGACCTGTTTCTTGTCCTGCAAAGTCATAGAATCAAAGAATCACAGAATCATAAAATATCATGAGTTGGAAGGAACTCACAAGGATCATTGAGGCAACTCCTGATGCTGCACAGGAGAGCCCCAAGAATCATACCATGTGCCTGAGAGTGCTGTCAAAACCCTTCCTGAACTCTGTTGGGCTTGCTGCTGTGACCACTTCCCTGGGGAACCAGTAACCAACCATCCTTTCTCTGGATGATGAACTTTTTCCTAATATCCAGCCTAAACCTTCCCTGACACAACTTCAGGCCATTCCCTCAGGTCTTGTCACTGGTCACCACAGAGAAGAGATCAGTGCCTGCCTCTCTTCTTCCCCTCATGAGGAAGTTGTAACTGCAATGAGGTCTCCTCTCAGCCTCCTCCTCTCCAGGCTGAACGGACCAAGTGCCCTCAACCTCTCCTCATTCGGCTTCCCCTCAAGGCCCTTCACATCTCTGTTGCCCTCCTTTGGACACTCTCTAATAGCTTAATGACTTTCTTATATTGTGTGACACCCAAAACTGCACACAATATTCAAGGTGAGGCTGCCCCAGTGCAGAGCAGAGCGGGACAATCCCCTCCCTTGACTGGCTGGCGATGCTTTGCCTGATGCCCCCCAGGACATGGTTGGCCCTCCTGGCTGCCAGGGCACTGCTGATTCATATTTGTGACATAAGTTACAGAGGTATATCCAGAAATGCCAAGACAGTGGAAAGAATTCAAAAGTTTATTTAGAAGGCCAGAATATGAGAAACTTACAAATATCTCACAGTGCTTATTGCAGCACTGGCCCCAGGAAGAAAAAGGCAAACCTCCTGTTCGCTCCTGGGCTTCATCCTTGCTGGCCCCCTCGACTTTCCCCGGGCCACAAGGGCCCTGTAGCATTCCTGTAAATGTTATCTCTCTCCTCTCATATCTCAGAGAGAGAGGCTGAGAACTTCTCTTCCTATGAAGAGAGGGGGAGAAAGTGTTGAAACTGCCTTTGAGAAAGAGTTACCTTTTAGGCAGAAAGCCTTCCTAAGCAAAACCTCCGTCTCCTCATAACAAAATCTTCCAGAAAAAAAAGGGTATTCTACCCTCACATGTTCATTTGTCATCAACCCCCAGACTTGCTTCCAGAGGGCTGCTCTCCACCATCTCATTCCCCAGTCTGTAGGAACACCCAAAGTTGCCCCACCCCAGCAGCAAAATCAGGCACTTGCTCTTATTAAATATCATACAGCTGGTAATTGCTCAGCCCTCTGATTTGCCAACGTCTCTCTGCAGGGCCTCTCTGCCTTCGAGGCAATTTAGTATCATTGGCAAACTTACTTAGTATCCCTTTGAGTCCTAGATGCTGAAGAGCCCAGGGCCTAAGACGGAGCCCTGCAAAACCCCACTAGCAACAGGTCTCCAGTGTGATGTCACCCCATTCACTATTATCCTCTGTGCTCGATCCATGAGCCAATTCCTCACTCACCACATGATGTGTTTACCCAGCTGTGTGCTGGACATTTTATCCAGAAGGATCCTGTGAGAGACAATATCAAAAGCTTTACTGAATTCCAAAAAGATTACATCAACTGGTTTCCCTCACTCAACTAGATTGGTTGTCATAAAAAGTAATTTTGATAAGCAGGACTTTCCTCTCGTGAAGCCAAGCTGGCTGTAACTGATGACTGTGTTGTCTTTCAGGTATTTTTCAGTAACTCCCAGAATAATCTTCTCCATAATGTTATCAGGCATTGAAGTGAGACTGATGGGCCTCTGGTTTTCAGGGTCATCCTTCTTCTCCTTCTTGAAAATTTCAACAACATTTGACAGCTTCCAGTAAGCTGGGACATCTCTAGATTTCCAAGATCATTGAAAAAGCATTGAGAGAGGTTTCACAATGACTTCAGCCAGCTCTTTGAGTACTACTGGATGAATCCCATCAGGCCCCATAGACATACAGGGATCCAGCTGGAGCAGCAAATCCCATATAAGTTCAGGGTTTAGTGGGAGTTTATCGTTCTCACAGTCATGGTCCTCCAGCTCAGCACTCTGGGACCCTCAGAGCTCATCATCGGTGTTCAAAGCATAGTGCAGGAAGCATAGGCCATTGCCTCTTTTTATAATAGCTCCCCAGAAACAACAGGTACTGAACAGCCATATTCCCACTGCCTGTTCCATTTCAAGCATTCTCAATGAAGGGATGAAGGGGAAAAGAAAGGGTTGGAGGGGATAAATCCTGTGTAAAAGTGAGAAGGAAATACAACCTTTTTTCAGAGCTAAGGTAATTACAAGCAAGGGCAAGTTGCCCTTGCCTTTGTTTGTCTC
This sequence comes from Manacus candei, assembly GCF_025592945.1. Lineage (NCBI taxonomy): Eukaryota > Metazoa > Chordata > Aves > Passeriformes > Pipridae > Manacus > Manacus candei. The sequence continues at coordinate 3,938,162 of NW_026138122.1, read as the reverse complement.
TGGCTTTCTCTGCTTAGGAGGCACAACTGTGCCCTAGGATATGACAGAATTGGGCTTCTTTTTGTTTGTTTGTTTGTTCTTTTTGTTTAATTTGGGATACACACTTTGATAAATCTGTGTAATGCCAAACATTAACACAGTTGCATTGTTGTGTTAAGATATGGTGGTTTCAGGAGTACCCAAAGAGAACGGGATCCTTCATGCCGGTGAGATTGCAAGCATGGCTTTAGACCTCCTGGATGTCTGCAAGACTTTTAAGATCCCACACAGGCCCAACACCCTTCTAAAAATAAGAGCAGGAATCCATTCAGGTATGTTGAGAGGACTGCAAAGGTGTCTTCCTCTGGCTCAACAAATACTTCTGTAGTGGCCATTTTATCTCCATTAGGAATTTCTTCATAACTTCAATTAGAAGCTAATTTCTTGATATGAGAGGGAATACATCATAGAGGTCAGCTCAACAAAATAAATTATTGGATACATGGAATATTTGTAACTCAGTGCAGAATACAACTTTGGAAATATTCCATGGTCCCAGTGCCTTTGCTGATCCAAGTGAGAACTGCCCTTCTGTGTCTGTTGCTTGTCCTTTTCAGATGTTCTCTTCTCAAAACTGTGAGTTGTTTCTTGACTCATTGATCTAGCCTTTGCTCTCAGACTCTCAGCTCCCTGATCTAATCTGATGTGTGATTGCAACTGCTTCTTGTTAGATAGTCGGCATTGGACCTATCTGGTGCAGCCCAGCACCTGCCAATTAAATGATCTCACCAAGAGATTATATCTTCTATTTTTTAAATCAGTTGGGGCTGACATGAAGGAACCAAAATTCTCATTTTCTGTCTTCAGCAGGAGCAGGTTGCTTCCTGTTCCTGCCTTTCCATGTGACAATGAGTGTTACGTGTGCAACTCCTATTGACAGCATTCCTATCCCATTGCCCCTGAAAATATGTTGAAATGGGGTTCTGCAAATGTCTTAATTCATGCACAACATCTCCATCACATCACCACTTCCCCCATTGTTCTCCTTTGAGGCCTTTTTGCAATTCCCTCCCTGGTTCTGGAATCTATGTGTAAGATAGATGTGTAACCCATGTAAAGATGATACCGACGCTCAGTCTTTAACTGGTTAATGAATGAGATATAAATTAGTGTAGTAAGCAGCCATAAGGCTGTATGACTGATTATGTGATTTATAAATACAAAATGCTTTATTTTATTTTTCTTAACAGGGCCAGTCGTAGCTGGAGTTGTTGGAACCAAAATGCCACGGTACTGTTTGTTTGGAGACACCGTGAACACAGCTTCCAGAATGGAATCTACCAGTGAAGGTAAATAAGGAACAAGCTGCAGGTGGGGTTTTGATCATCCTTGCATGAGTTCTGAAAAAGTGCTGTGCTGAGTTTTGAGTCCTGACCTATTCAAACAACTGCAAATCCTGTAAGAAGGTTCTTGATTTCTGGTTCCAATCTGCCTATGAGCAAATTATGACAGTGATATTCTCTACAACCATTTTTGTAACCAGATCCCCTTATTCCCCAAGTCTTAGAAAGGGATTTTTGTCGCTGTGAAGTTCTCTATGGTAAAAAAAAGTAAGAAAAAAAAAGTAAGAATACGATAAAATGAGAGGCTCAATGTTCCTATTTGTACCTGGCACCCCACTGAATTTATAGCAAAAATACTTTCATAACTCCTCTCTTTTGCTGATAAGTTTCTCTAATGGTGAACACAAGTGGTGGTAGGACACATGGGAGCTGTGTCTGTCTAACTGGTATAGAAGATTATGTATATGTCTTCCAGCAAAGAGAATAGACAGAAATTTCTAGTGATTAAAGTGCGGAGATATTCTCACCTTCACTTAAAATATTATGTACCTACTGCAAAGAATATTTTTCAGATATATATCTATATATGTTGAAACACACATTTCCTGATCTACAGGGAGTGTTCTGAGTCTTTAAAAAAAAATTAAACAAACAAACGAAAGTGGATATTATAAAACTGTTATTTTCTGATATAAGAACAATCACTAAGACAATCTTAGACAGTACTACCATCAATCTGGGATCTTTTTCAAACAAAGAAGCATAATGATTTACTCTCTGTCACTGATTGTTACAGACAAAAAAAACTCAAAATGAAATAAAACAAAAACCAGTTTTGGTTTTTTTGTTTGGTTGGTTGGGGTTTTTTTTCCAATTTTTAAAATTTTGGCAAAATTTTACTTTCTGGCAAAAGTAGTATTTCTTCTATCTGTCGTCTTCTTTGGTCCTTTCCCATCATCTGCAGAGGGCAAGGGAGGTGAGGTTTACATGGAGGTAAAATCTCAACTAGGAAAAAATCACATTGCAAAAAAAATTGTGGAATTATGGTAATATCATCCTTTCTGCCTGTCTTTATTAACAGGTTTGGAGTCAGAGCAAGGATAGCAGCTTCTCTAATGTTTAGACTTTGCGGAAAATTATATGTGCAAAGAAAGAGCTGGCTCTTTATTTACTAGGAGATAAAACTATATACAGTTTTCTTCACCAGATTAATGGGTGCTCATCAGTAGCACCAGTCAGGCAGCTGCACAGAGCAGACAGATACTATTAGATGCAGAAAGTGAAGAGTAGTGTTTGTTGACAGCCACACACTTTGTTGTGAGATGCTCTCACAGACAGGCCAGGATACTGAAGCTTGTGTGCGAACATTTCAAATAACAGAGGAATGACAGCAGAGACATGAAAAGAAACAAGGGGGAGTTCACTAATGGGTCTTGAAATCTTTGGTACACATTGTGGGGTGGATCTGTCTTAGATGTTTAAATTGTTTGATAATACGACAACTATTTCTCTTTCCAGCTCTTAAAATACAGTGCAGTTCAAGTGTATACCAACTGTTGGAGCAGATTGGAGAGTATGTGTTAGTATGCCGTGGGAATTTACAAGTCAAGGTGTGTATGCAACATCTATGCTCAGCTTTTCAGAGAGGAGAGTGTGAAAGCACGCTGGAGTCCCTGAATTTTAACCCATGCAGTCCTTTATGTCTTGCAGTCCTTTATATCTCACAGTCCTTTAGTTAGACTAATTCCTGATCTAAAGAAAGCACGTTCAAGTATTAAACCAGAACCAATTAAATGGCTTGTTCATGGAACAACTCTGATAAGTCAGAGATGAGGGACTTAGCCAAGCTTGGAAGTCCTGCATGGCACATTCAAAAAAAAGGTCATTCAGAGACATCACAAACCATCATGTGAGTGCTATAAGAGAACTAATGTATTTGTGTGCCCAATTTTGGATGGGACTTCAAAGAATTGTTTTAATTGATACTGCTGCCATTATCTTTTAAGGGAAGGTCTTATGCCTCATTTTCTCTGTATGTAAAATCGCTGACAGGCACATCAATCTCCTTTTGGGATTTCTTTTGTACTGTAGTAAAAAATTATTTCATAAATGATGGATAGTATTGTAACCCCATGACTGATTTTCTTCCTTAGGGGAAAGGAGACATGGTAACATACTGGCTTGAAGGTAAGAAAGCCTCTGACTTCCAGAAGACAAACACCAGCACTTCTGTGACTCCTCAAGATGCCAACAGAACTTCATACACTTTGATACCAGGCGTACTTTCCAGTGATCCTCTCTGAAGTCCTGCTTACTAGCCAATCACTGGCTCCAGTATCCATTCTGGTTTTTGGCTTGCTAGATCATTCTGCTGAATTAGAAAATTAGAAAAGAGGTAGCACACCCCTTTGGCTTTGTGAATGTATTAGCTCAGATTTCATTCACAGGTGTGTCTCCTATTAGTGGCACCGAAAACACAAAAAAGCAAAAACTTATCTTGGGGAATAATACATACATATAGCTACCAAAGTAGAAGGTAGCTCCCTTTAGTGTTGCTTCTTGATTAGGTTTTGCTGGGTAATCCCCTGCCAGCAGCCACCATGACTTCAAGATCTGCTGTCCAGACATTCCAGCCTGTAAGCTGCTCCCACAAGAAAGAAGGAGACAATGCAGTATTGTAATTTAGTGGTACAATAAACCTTGTAGTTGTGACTGGTTTTGTGCTGTGAGAGTGAAAAATGAGATGGGGGCTGTGTGAGAAAGCAAGGTCCGTGGAAAGAGGGGGATGAAGCAGAGCAATGGATACAAATTGAAATGAGAATTTGTGCTCCTGCTTCCATTTCATCTCCATTGTCTGGAGCATAGAAAAAATAACAAAGAAAGTCTGGTGTGTCTCCATACAGTCAATGTCTAGGGACACCCAATGTCTTGATACAGAGATCTTGAAATCTTGGGAGGGAAACTAAAGACATTGCATACTGCTGTTAAACAGACTAAAGTTCACTACAGCTGCTCTTGTCCTTGGCTCTTCTGGGATTTCTCAAAAAAACAGCTCTTAACATTAGCTAATCTTATGTAGTTGTTTTGACTAATGTGGCAATGGACCTGCTATTGCTGGCTAGCTGTCTGTGAAATCAGGCAGCCCTCTGAGTCACTGAGTAATCTAGGACACAGCTTAGAACAGGTCATTCCTGAGCAAGCATTTCCTGTAAAGAGAAACCCATTCCTACTAGTGGAGTAATCTGTAGATGAGCATGATTCTGTAAGCACTGCACTAGTAGACTTCCTTTAAAAACTTGCCATTTAGGGCTAATCTATTTTGAAGAGTTTAGCCAGCTCCAGTTCAACTGATTAACAAACAATCTAACAGAATTAAATTCATGAAATAGAGAGAAGAAGGATAGAAAACATAGACATAGCTGATTCTGGCACACAAGAGTCCAGTCAAATTTTTTAAATTTAAAATTTTTAATTGGTTTCATATTTTCTGTAAGCCTAAAAAAATACTTTCTCTGTTTTTGAGTTTCGTATCAGTAGGTACAGTTACCTTTTTTGTAATCTTTGTGAAATAAATCTTTCAGTTATCCAGAGCCAAGAGATGTTCTCCAATACAACAATTTCCTTCATGTAAATGCTATCTAGAAATTGTCAGACTCTCTGTTCTATTATAATCCTTCATAATGTATTAGATGTTTTACATTATTCTTTAAATGAGTTGGCATTTGTTTACATTTTTATTAAAAAGGCACATATCCTAGGGTTTTTTATGAAATGTGGATGTGAAAGCATATGTTTTGCTATATTTGTCTGTAGCAATACTTCATTTTTAACTCTTTTGCTTTATCTTAATGTTGTTTATAGAATTAAAAGCTCTAAAATGTGTGTCTTATGAGTTTAACTTCTTCTAGAAAGAAATGAGTGGTGAGTGACCATTAGCAAGCTTGTTGGATTGACAGCTTTCAGCTCTGACAAGTCTTCAGGTAGTAATTCAAAGTCTGCTGAAGATAATACAGACTCTTGCAGACTTAGGAGGCTTAGAGTCTGGTGTTTATCTACAAAAAAGATACAGCTTGAATGATACCTGTGTCAGCCTACTTCAGTTTTGTTGTTGTTTATTGATCAAACAGAGCATATCCAGCATGAGAACTGGATTATTTTCTAAGGACCATAGAATCTATGATAACTCTTCTGCAACTTCAAGCAGAAGTCCTTATGAATGTCAGTTTGCCTGATGACTGTAACAATATGATGCTCTTCCTCCAGAAGACAGAAGTACAGGGTAACGAACGTCACAGATGCAAACACAAGTGTCCTCAGTCAATTGACAAGTATTTTAAGATTTATCTTGGATTTTGACAGGTGTAGTCAATGGCTACTGAAACATTTCAGATGCAGGAAAGCATTTACCAGCTGGTAACATGATAACAGCACAGTGTTCATCTGTGAGATGCTTTAAATCCACAGAAGTTCACATCTCAGATGTGGAGTCAGTTAGCTAATCTGGCAGGAATTCTTTTCTAAAATGGCACTCTATGCAGATAAGTATGTGATATGTTCCCCCTTTCCTTGAACATTGTATTCTATGAGAAAAATGGAAAAAACTACAATAATAGAGCTGAAGAAGTGAAAGCAATATGTACCTTATAGATTACTTAATTTCTTCACTCAGCAGCCATTCACTGTCCACAGTCACGTAAAATAATTCAGAGGATACTAATACTGTATTCCTGATGTGGTGATTTTATGGAAGGATTATGCATTTTGATTATTGCTTATTGCAGTTCCATCTACATAGCATTGGGAACATAGATAGGAATATTAAAAAATCACACAACACAAAAACTGACTTATGAAAGTCTTTAATTAGATTGACGAACTTTCACTATCTTGTTTCAACTTCAATATTGAGGAACAGACTGAATAATCACAACATTTAAAAAATCACAACAAGTAAAAAGAAAACATCATTAACATATTTCCAAGTGTAAAACTTCCTAGATTTCATTCAAACCATTGGCACTGGAAAGAGACTGTGTTTTGCCACCAAGAAGTTATTCTTTATCCCCTAGATTAGGTAGCAAACATCTTATATTTAGCTTGTTACTGGTATGTGCAGCGGGTCTTCAGTTTCAAGGTTATTTTTTTCTAAACAGTTATCTGCTTCTTCATACAGCTGATTAGTCAAACCAAATTTATTCAAATAAAAGTGAAATAAAATCAGATGTTCTTTGCAAACAGTGCACGGGCATAGTATGATTGTTGAGCCTGACTGTGCAGTCAAAGGATTCAGAGCCTCTCCAAGATCTATGTCTGATTAATATGAGATTCCCCAGTATGTAGAACATCTCTGCCATCCCACTTAAAAACTTACTAATAGCCCTTCCATCTGAATTGACCTCAATAGTAAGAATCTTTGGTTTTTTTAAGAGTGTCTTTCTGGGGCTGTCCTTTCAGACTAGTAAAAAGACAAGGCTATGCAACATTATTCTGATTATTCTCCAGCTGACTACCATCTGCTTTTCAGTTAATGAGTTCTCTATCCTAATTCCTCTCTGAATTTTTCCCTACTTCATGCCAGTATGTATAAAACATTGGATTATACATTTTTTACATTCTAAATTGGAATTCAGAAATGAAATTATTTGCAAAAAAATGTCCTCTCCAAAGAAAATACAGGAAAATTCTCTTTCTAATTTTAAATTTGCTTAAATGAACTTTCTAATACAGAGACATGAAACAACCAGTTTGAAATGTGAGAGAGTGGGTTTTGTAGATTTTGTGAGGAAACCTTCCAAAGAGCATTCATACATCTACTGATGTTATTTGATGCCCCACAGGATACTAACCACAGTCCTCTGGTTCAGACAGCAAACAAGCTACCCCATCTTCTGTAGTTGTACCTCACTCTTCCACTGCACTAGGTTTAAAGTGCATATGCACCCTTTTTGGATCTAAATTCAAAAAACTGGATTCAACAGTTTCCATATAACACTAAGTTTGACCCTGAAGATTCACACCAAATTTTTACTGTTACACCTTTGTGAATTTTGCCTTGGATTTCAACAGCAATAAAATAGTTACTTCCTGCAAGTGAGTGCTAAATATGAAGTTAATGTAGTAGCATCCTTATGTACATGACTGTGTATAACTGCTGATTATTAGTGCGTTTCATAGTAAAATACAGTGATTTGCAAATAAGTGTTTTGATGAGATCTGAAAATGAATCAGCTTTCCTGGCATCAGATCCCTACTACATCTAATTTTTTTCTGTTGCTCTTGTATCCTGCCTTCAGGCAGAAAAACACTCTCTGTCCCCACCTAAGGAGCCTGTTCAGGGAAAGCTACCGAAGAGAAGATACACATATGGCAGAATGCACTAAACATATTGCCTCTGTGACCAGAATTTAACACAGTTAATCTGACAAATTTGGTTACTTTTGCTATCATGAAGGACACTTCTTTTTCTGTTCTACTCTCACTAGAACAAATTACAGACCCAGATTTCCAAAGTGTTTAACCCTTTTTCACTCCCTAAGTAATGACACTTGAAGTTGAAACACTAAAACTGAATCTTTCAGAATTGACCAAAGGTTCAAGGCTTTTACCAGTGGTTTGGGGAAATACTGAATGCAAAGCACTGGAAAATTTCAATTTTCAATTGCCAGGATTTCACAGGGGCTGTATTGAAGCACAGACCTGGGATACTTTAACTCTGTTGAAAGAACTGTGTGTTCTTAAACAGCCACAACAGAGTTGTTCTTAAAAAAACTTTCTTCTTCTAAAGGATGGAAGGAATTATAAATTGCAACAATAGGCTTGAAGCAGGAAAGTTAGAAAGACACCTTTGAGGAGATCTCAAATTAATATGTGGCTACATTGTGCATTCTGTGACCTGCTCTTGCAAACGAATGTATAATGTATATGCACCCATCCATGGTGCAGTACGAAAAAACATTAAGCATAAACACTTGTGTGTATCTGACACAAGGCTAATTCATGCAACTGTTCTGAACGGAGAAGAAGCCATGATTTAAACACTAATGAAAGCTGAATCTCCTTGTCTGATAAAGACACAGAGGGTCTGGAATTCTAACACTGACAGGACCGATAAATTAACAGTAATGCTTATAGATGAAAGTTTGCCAGAGAGCAGTAAAAGTCGCTTCTAGATCCATTCTCTGTGTTGTTTCCAGACATAAAAGGGCAGATACCACCAGAGAAATAACAAACTCTCCAAGAGCAGTCCCAGTAGGGATTGTGTGTTCAGGTTGGTTGCAGAGTAGAAATGAGTTGAGCATGAGCTGCATTGCAGCTGACGCCCCACTCCATGTGTTAAGAATCTGTCAAGAAAACACTTCTAGTCTACATGTTAGGAAACTCCTCTACATGTTTTAATAGAATTCATTTTGGAAACAGACAGAAACCTTTCAGGACTCAAAAATCTTCATGTCAGAACTGCATTGTCTAGCAATATGGCTTTACTGGCAACATGTTGAGACTCAAGATTCTGTGTGCTGATTGTGCTCTGCAAATAAATAGATCAGTTCCTACATGCAAATGAAAATCAAGTTGCCTTGGTGGCCTGACAGTCACCCATCTCTAATCCACCACAAAATTCCAAGCCTGTGCTGCAAGAACTGACAAGTTAGTTGGATCATCAAATGGATGATGTAGTGTCCAATTCTACCACTCTGGCCAAAAGCAGGAGTTCATTCTGTGAACTGTCTGGTATGTAGCAGTAGAAATGCTGAGAGGGGGTCATAGTAGCTGTTACTCTGCTAATTACAACACAATAAATAGTTACTAAAGTCAGGACTGCAGAGAGGTTGGATCAGGAACTGCCTGCGGAAGAGCAGGATATTTCTGCAGAATGAAGATCAAGAACACAATACCAGTCCTGAAAGACAAGACAGAGTCTCCTGAGAGAGACTCTGAGCACACTCTCCTCCCGCTTGTTCCATTCCTGGCAGAAAGGACCAGCCACTGTTTAGTGCTCGGGAGGACAAACTGCACACTGACTAAAACTTCTAACTGTCTGTTAAAGACTTTGCAATGATCAGCTTGCATGACTGTAAAAAATTCTATTTGTGACAACAGAAATTTAAAAAAAGTATCACAAAATTTCCCTGTGTACCATTGATCTATGTATCACATTTCTTCTTAAAAGAAGATAAACTCTACTACAACACTATGACAAATGCTATTCCAAAAATAATTTTTATATATCTTAGGAACCTTCTCTGAATTTACAAAACACTGTTTTACTTCAAACACTATATACAACCTGCCACCCATGTTTTAGGACCAAGCAGTATGTGGCAATAGACATTTATCCCACAAGCAGAGCTCCCCTACAGCTGCATGCATTATTTGGAAGATAACACTGAGAAGTGGGATTTTGATCCAGAGGTTTTTTAGACTAGTAAGAACAGAAAGAAGCTCTCACCTCTAGTTGTGGCTCAGAGTCACACCCCAAGCTGTGGTATCCTGAAGCCAAATTCAGACTAGAAGCTGCCTCTGAAAAGCAACATGATTATTCCTTCTTGTTCTAAGGTCAGCACTGGTAGTGCAAATTCTAGTGGCCGTCAAAAAAGACCACATGAGCTGAACAAAAATAAAGTCCTAGTACCTCTCTGGCCTGGGCATGTTATCTACATAAAAACCTTGAAGCTTCTGTCATGCTATCTTCGATCAAATAAGCAGTAGATTTCTACTGCAAAACCATGGTGTTTGAAAAAGGTTACTTTATTAAAAAAAAACCACAAACAATTAACAAATGCTTATTTTTAAAATGGCCAAATTAATCCATTTGCATTTCATTCTCTAACTAGCAGAAAAGAAAGGACAAAAATATAAAGAAAGAGATTTCAGAGGCCATACTAATATATTTCTTTAACATCAAATTCTCACACGTTCAATAAAAAACTTTAGTGGATCATGGTGGATTAGCCTAGAAATATTGCCTAAAGGTGTAGTTTGTTAAGAAATCTTACCTCAGCAAAGTGAATTAGAGGGATGAAATTGCTTGTAAATATCACATTTTAACCATATTTTTTTTAATATGTCTTTATATATTGTGGGAAGTTTTCACTCCCGTTAAACTTTGCTTTAATACAAACGTTCTCGAGTTTTTACACTAAGAATGGAATAACGCATGTGACTCAGATCTGCATGTCTGTGTCTCAAGTTAGATATTTACCATTCCATTTATCACTAGAGTTTGCTGTCTTGTCTTGAAAAACTCCGTATAACTTTTGAAAGAGAATATGTAATCCTAGAAAAAATGGAAAAACTTGACCTCTTCCCATATACATAGATATATATTTGCAGAACTGTACAAATCTAGGTTCCCAGCAGGCTGATGCTTTGCTCTCTTATGCAAGTGATTGCTCACAACCCTGTTAAAGGCAGCACACAGCTACCCAGTAGCCTGTTTTCTCATGGTGGGTCGGATCTTCAGGGATGCTGAGTACACATGGGCACACACTAAGACCCTCACCTGCTTTCCTTGGAGACAGAAAGCAAAAGATTCTATTCCTCATCATGTTCATCAGCAGTATTTTAGCTGTCGGCTTCAGAGGTTGTGAAGTAAGATTTCCCAGTGCCATCAAAGACCTGCTCTGTGCACTGCAGAATAAGGTCTCGCAGTGACTAAGCTTGCAGGAGGCAAGCTGCTGACAACAGAGTGCTTTTATGTGGAAGTGGGAGCTGAATATGTCAGAGAGAGGGTCTGTCTTGTGGAATTCCTTTGCTCAGCGAATAAAACTTGGGCTGGACAGAGTGCAAGGGTTTATTTATTACCACAGTACTCTTCCTGCATGCCTGAGCAGCAAAGCTGCTAGTAACCAACTATTGGGAGGCTTTACCTGACTCAAACTAGCTAGTGTTTTTTGAATGTGTCCTAATAGCATCCTGATGCTAAAGTGTGGCCAAAGCTTTAACATCTTGTTTGGTCTGAAAGAAATCAAATTATCCAATGTAAAAAAATTTTGTTTCCTCCTTCTGGAAAGCTTTTCAGAGACTGGCTGACTGTTACTACTTGAAGTAAGTTTCTAAACAAACAAACAAGCACACAAGTGTATGCATAATATTTACATTCAGTATCCAGACAATTCTGTAGACAGAGAAAGTTCATTTCAGTGCAAAATTCTTTTCCACTTTCCTACACAACATCTGAGGTTGCTACAAAAGAAGGCCTGTTTTTCTTGTTTCCTATTCTGGTAATTCAAAACATTTATCCGGTGCAATTTATGGTTGACAAAAACGAGCTAAGTAGAGACAGTTAGTAAGACTTGCATCACACAGGAACTTTTTGGAGTTGTGAGAGTTTAGTTATAGGAACTGGGGCTTTGTGAGATGCTAACTCTGTACTTTAGCAGCCTAAGACCTTAACCCTTGGAGCAGCTGCTTAGCATGTACATTGTGTTACACCATGTCTCTGATACCTAGTTAGTAGAGGCCAGTTAAGATTTTTATACACAGCATGGAAAATGCAATTTACTGTTGGACAGAATAGCTGGGATTTGTGTTTCTGCATGTTAACTGCAGGCTCAGATTTTGAATGAGCCAGGTTAATCCTCATTACTTGCTTCATATTTTCTTGCTACGTACCCACAAGCTGTGAGTAAAAATGTGTCAGTCAGGTCCTCTGTTCCCTCCCCACAGCAAAGCATGGCTTTGAGACCTCTGACTGGACTTGTAACCACGCATCACCCCTACAGAAACATCTGGCATTTTAGAAAAGGCACAAGAAAATGGCATTTTCAGAAGGGTAAGATCCTGCTCTGCACATAACCCATAGAAGTCTATTCCCTAAGCAACTTTTGAGGCACTGAAATACATTTTAAAGGCCTAAGTCCACTGACATCTGCTTCTAGTCTGTGCAAGAACTGTGTCATGATCATGTTGTAATCTCCTTGTCAAGTATGCCTATAAAATCCCAAAGTGTTAGAAACATTTCAGTAAGTCAAGACCAGTGGAGAATTAAGCTAACACATCTGTGTTGCATGCTATTGATGATGGATTAGCCTTTGAAAAGTCCTCTGAGCCTATCTGGTTCCTAGGAGACTTTCAGGAGAGCCCACAGGGTCAGCACATTGATTTCTTGATGCAGAGGAAAATAAAATCCTGTCAGGAAGAAGAAGGGGGGTAAATAACTTCTACGCTCCCTGACATCAGCCATCTACTGAAGTGCATGTTGACATCTCTCAATCCCTCCCAAAACGAAGTGACAGTATTTCAAAGATTCATTCAGCTATAGAGTACCACATTCTTTCCCACAGACAGCTTGAGTCTGATTCAATTCTTGATCCCAGCTGACAGCCACTACCCTCCTGCCAGGCTGCCTACAGGCTTCGTACAATAGGCAGCAGGAAAACAGAAGGGAGAAAAAGGGAGAAAATAAAATTAAAATGTAATTTTTTTTTCCCCCAAAACGAAGAATGGAATTCTTTAACCTCTAAACATGCTTGTTTACTTACAGAAAGAGTATTTCAGGCACAAAAGGTTTAAGTCAGTCACATACCAGGTTAAATTGAAATAGTATCAGGATTGTCCCATGCAGTGTAGTCAGCTATATTATCCCCTATCAAGAAGTTGAAGTTGCAGTTTTTGTATACACACATATATGTAAAGTATATGTCTTTCACACTATGCTCTCCTGGTCTGAGTTGATTCCAGTAGGGTTTATGTAACAACAGTATTTGTCATAAGGGCTGTTATCCTTGTAAGAACAGACAATGATACTGTCTTTAGGTGCCACAAAAATGTTGTCTTCAATTTCAGGGCAAGCAGTGCTGTCCCTGCTGGGAGAAGAGCTCTTCTTCTCCAAGGCACTGTATGTGGAGCCATCTCCCACACACAGAGTCAGCGGCATCTGTGGGTAAGGGGTCTCCAGGTATTTCAGCATGTCTTCCTGTTCCACTTTCTCGATGAGGCTGTTGCATTCTCCCATGGTGGCAGCGACGGTGGTGCAGACGAAAATGGAATTCTCCTCACCCCGCAGCACTCTCCTGTCCCTCTGGTATGCTTTCTTGACCAGTTCGTCACAACTCCCCTTGCCAGACTCCAGGTCTGAGGGGGTCCTTAGCAGCTCCATGACATCTCTGTCCTTCACTCGCTTACAACACGGACGCATGTCCTCGGGCCACTTGGTGCAGCCGTCGGTCTTTCTGGTGAGGGCAATAGCGGCGATGCCCGGCAGACAGATGGCCGGCCCTATGGCCAGCAGTGGGATGTCTCCCAGGGTCTCTCCCTTCATGCCAGACACGGTGAACATGAAGCCGAACACTAGGAAGACGCTGACCAGAGCCACCACCAGCCCCGTTCGGGGGTTGATGTCGTCGGGTCTCAGGGTCCGCGCCATCCTGCCGCTGGGCGCGGGGACACTTCACTCCACCGGAGCGCCCCTCGGGACAGGGGACAGATGTGCCTCGGCAAGCGACTCAAGTTTCCCAGACAGTGAAGCGTGGAGAACTCCCGACAGCCGGCACCACTCGCCTTCCCGTCGGTGGAGCCGCAGACGGAGGGCGGGCCGGAGCCGGGAGCCGTCCTGCCTCCTCCCTCTCTCCCTCCCTCAATCCTCGGAGCCGCTTTGAGCTGCGCTAAGGCGGGAGCGGCCCTCCCTCCTCCGGCAGCCCCGCCGCGCCCTCCCACGAGTGGGCTCGGGGGGTTCAAACCCCGGCAAAGGGCGGGAGAAGAGACACCGGGGCGGTTTTAAGCAGTCGGCGGGCGGGGAGCAAGCAGCCGCGAAAGAATACCTGCCCTGCCGCCTCCTCCTCGTCCTCCTCCTCCCCCTCCCTGTCCTCCTCCTCCGGCCCCGCCGGAGCCCCGCAGCAGCCGTGAGTACGCGCACGGCCCCCGAGTGCCGCGGCGAGGGTGCTGCGGGGTCGGTACCGGGGGGTCGGCGGAGTTCCCCCACCCGATGGCCACGGCTGCTTGGCCGGCCCTGCTGCCACTCCGGGCAGTCTTTCCCTCACGAGTGGACCCCCGACTGGCGTCCTTCCCCGGGGGAGTCGGCCTGCGCATCCTGCGTACGGACCTCCGCCCCGAAAGCCCCTGTCTCCGTGGGGACAGGGCTTGCGGACTAAATACTCCCCCGGACAGACAGCAGTCTTGCCCCGAGTCCTTTCCTGAGTTAGGCACGAGTGGAGAGCAAGGCTTCAGGAGATGCTGTGCTGCAGCTGGATTTCAGCCCGGAGGAGGCCCTTAAGGAAAAAGCCTCTCCCGGTGTTATTCCCTCCCCAAGATCCCAGAGTGAACTTAGATGCCGGGATGCATCTCGCAGGGGTTTCCTTGGTTTCAAAGGCTGTGATGGTGATGTTCCATCCCTGTGTTTTGATGCACTTGGGTGATGGCAAAGTAAGCACCTCGAGGTGAATGAGTATAGGAAAGAATCTGAAATGTGTGGGAATATGGAAATGCAGCAGCATGATCAGGAAGGTTGCCAGTGAAATAAAGGAGTAAATGCTTCCACCTGGGGAGAGATACTGGGAGATGAAAAGGAGTGATACCAAAGAGCTTTCAAGAAAATTAAGATAATAGAAAAGGACACACTGAACTAAATTGTGAAACCATGGTTTCTCTAAGTTTTCCCACTAACATAATTCCTTTTCCTCATACTACAGATTTGGAAAGCTCAGAAAAGCCAATTTAGGAAATGCACAAATGCTCCTCAACTTTAAGTCTTATTTACCCTCTTATTTACCCTCCCTACAGTACAACATGAACAGAGCACATCTGGGTTGTAGGTTTCTAAACTACCCGAGAATATCCTTTCATTAATGGGAACAGCTGCTGCCTTTCAGGACACTTTCTTCATAAATGGGATGTCAAGTTATAGCCTTTGCTGTTTAATTTGAAGGATGAGTAAGTGGATGGGAAGGATGAGAAGTATACTTCTTCTGTTATTAAGGGAGAGTTATTAAGTCAGTGGCAGTAAGCTGGGTTTGAGATTAAAAGTTTGTAATGGACCATGATCATTGTTTCAATTTGTACTCCAGAAGGTTGTCCAGTAAAATCCACACTGAACCTACCTGCTGTTGCTGCATGGTCTGAAATAGGAATAATTTGGACTTTGTTAGAAATACTCTTCTTGACTGAAAGACTTAAAAATCAAAACCTTTCAGTTAGATTTCAGCACAAGTCAACTTCTACTTTTGCCACTGTGCAGGATTTAGCCATACAAGTAGTGTCTTGGCTCCTGTTTTCCAGAGTGAGAATTTTCTTCTTGTTTCCATCTGCTGTTATTCAGATGCACAGCTTTTATGTCTTCACACTGTAATTAATAATGCCTTTTTTTACCCGTCTGCTGAATTCTGTAGGAAAGGAAGTGATTAGCCTTCAGCCTGTCTGTCCCACATAAATAAAATATTGTAAAGTGTAAGTTATGAGCACTGTTGTGTTGATAACTAATGCCATGAAAGTCACAATTCCTGCTCCCTGACCTTCCTTCACCTCCCTTACTGCATATGAATAGTCTTTCAAAAAATTGGAGATTGGTTTTTAGTTGAAAAAAAAACTCTGATGCTTGGAAGTAACAATTACCTGAAATTGTATTCATCAACAGTCCTTCAGAAAAAGTGCATCACTATATGACACAGAAATGTAAATATTAGTGGCATCAGTGGAGAGGAAAAATACCTTAAGAGCTGCAGTACATGTCAGAATATCTAAGAGGAATAAAAATGGCCCTTCAAATTTAAGCGACAGGCTTACTGAGATGGAAAAAAGAACATCTACTTTGAAACAGAAAGCTATTAGTGGACAGAAGAATACAGAAAATGTCAGGATAAAGGTGGAACTAAATGCCTTCAATTTGTCCCTTTGTGAGTGTTTTCAAAACAAGATGTTTTCTTCCTGGGAGAGAGGGTAGGAGAGGGAAAACAAACACCCTGTTCCAGGAAAGCATGCTACAATTGTTAAAATGGTCTTGCAAATCTAGAAATCAAGAGATCAGCAAGTATCTCTTAACATAACTGAGTAACAATGCAAATAGTTGAATTTTCTATCCTGTTAATAACACAACCTCTTTTGAGGTGAAGCATGTTTCTGTTCTGGTGCTGTACAGAAAAATGAGGTACTCAACAACTTTTTTGCCTCAGTCTACCATGGCAACCTCTCTTCCCACACTTCTCAAGTGGATTTACTGTAAGATGGGGACTGGGGCACAAAAATGGTTCCCAGTGTAATAGGTCAGGTTTGTGATCACCTGAGGAACCTGAACACACCAGTTTATGGGATCCAGTGAGATGCTGTGCTGGTTTTGACTGGGATAGAGTTAATTTTCTTCACAGTGTCTAGTATGGGCCCGTGTTTTGTATCTATGCTGAACACAGGGGTGACAACATAAAGTAGTTTCTGTTATTGCTGGGCAGGGGTTACACAGACCCAAGGCCTTTTCTGCTTTTCCTTCTGCCACACTGGTAAGGAAATTAGGGATGTGTGGGAGACTGGGAGCAGACACAGCCAGGACAGGTGACCCAAATTGATCAAAGGGATATTCCAGACCCCACAACATTATGCTGAGTATATAAAGTGAGGGAAAGAAGGAGGGTGGAAGGGACATTTGGAATGATAATGTTTGTCTTCCCAAGTCACCCCTTGTGCATGATGGGGTCCTGCTCTGCTGAAGGTGGCTGAACACCCGCCTGCCCATATGAAGCAGTGAATGAATTCCTCATTTTGTTTTGCTTGTGTGCCTGGGTTTTGCTTTCCCCTTTATCTCAATCCAAAAGTTTTCTGAGTTTTACCCTTCTGATTCTCTGCCCATTACCAATGGTGAGAGAGTGAGTGAGCAGCTACATGGGGCTTGGCTACTTGCCGGCATTAAACCACAACAGATGCATCCCAGACTCCCAAGGGAATTGGCTGATGTAGTTGCCAAGCCACTCTCTATGGTATTTGAAAAGCCCTGGTAATCAGATGAATTCCCAGGTAACTGGAAAAGGGGAAATATTTGGCCCATCTTTTAAAAAGGTAGGAAAGAGGACACTGGAAACTACTGAACTTTCAGCCTTCCTAGGTTGACATTTCCCATTAAAAGCTACACAATGCTGCAAAAAGAAATAAACCAAACTCACCCCTGTGCCTGGAAGATTATGGAACAGGTCCTCTTAAAAGCTCTGCTAAGGCACATGGAGGACAGGGAGGTGATTTGTGACATAAAGTCAGCATGGCTTCACCAAGGACAAGTCCTGCCTGACCAACCAGGTGGACTTCTATGATGGAGTGACTACATCAGTGGACAAAGGAAGGACTAGGGATGTCATCTATCTAGATTTCTGTAAGGTGTTTGATATGGTCTCTAACAACATCCTTCTCTCTAAATTGAAGAGAGAAGGATTTGACTGGGGAGCTGTTCAGTGAATAAGGAATTTTTTTGACAATCAGATCCAGAGGGTGGTGATCAACAGCTCAGTGTTCATATGGAGATTGGCAATAGGTAGTGTTCCTCAGGGATCTGCAGTGGGACAAGTGCTGTGTAACTCACCCTCACTGCTGGAGAACCATCAGCAGTTTTGCAGTCAACCTGTTTTGAGTGGTTTGAGTGGTGCAATTGATGTGTCTGAGGGATGGGATGCCATCCAGAGGGACCTGGACAAGCTCAAGAAGTTGGCCCACAGGGATCTCCTGTGGTTTAAAAAGACCAAGTGCAAGATGTTGCACCTGGGTCAGAGCAACCCCCAGTATCAATACAGACTGGGGGATGAACAGAACAAGAGCAGCCCTAACGAGAAGGAGTTGGGGGTGCTGGTGGATGAGAGGCTGGACAGGAGCCAGCAATGTGAGCTTGCAGAAAGCCAATTCTATCCTGGGCTGCATCAAAAGCAGTATGGCCAGCAGGGCAAGGGAGGGGATTCTGCCCCTCTACTCTACTCTGGTGAGACCACACCTGCAGTGCTACATCCAGCTCTGGGGTCCCCAGTACAGGAAGGACATGGGCATGTTGGAGTGCATCTAGAGTAGGGCACCAAGGTGATTAGTGGAATGGAGTGCCTCTCTTAGGAAAGGCTGAGAGAATTGTTGAACCTCATGAGATTGCCATGGGCCCACTTCTCCATCTTGTGAAGGTCCCTCTGGGTGGCATCCTGTCCTTCATGTGTGTCAGCCACTCCACTCAGCTTGGTGTCATCTGCAAATTTGCTGAGGGTGCACTCAATCCCTTTATCTATGTCATTAGACATATGTCATCTGGTCCAAAGTACAGGCCCCTGAGGGACAGCACTTGTCACTGATGTCCATCAAGACTCTGAGCCCTTGACCACTACCCTCTGAATGTGACCATCCAAGCAATTTCTTATCAATCTAAAAGTCCACTTATTAAATCCATCTATCTCCTATTTAGATAGCAGGATATTGTGGGGGACCACATTGAAGGCTTTACAGAAGTCCAGATAAATGGCATCCATAGCCCTTCCCTTGTCCACTGATGTAGTCAATCAATCCATTCCTTTTTCCAGTCACTGGGAATTTTTTCTGATTGCCATGGCTTTGCAAATATGATGGAAAGTGACTTACCAACTACACTAGCTAATTTCCTGAGGACTCTGGGAGGTATCTCGTTGGATCCCACAGACAGGTATGTTCAGGTTCCTCAGGTGATCATGAAAGTGATCTCATACTGTAGGAAGCCCTTTTCTTCCCAGGCCTCCATCTTGCAGTCCATCGACTCACGAGGTGAGGGAATAGAGATTGGCAATGAAGACTGAAGCAAAACAGTTGAGTACCTCAGCCTTCTCTCATCCATCATTACCAGTTTTCCTGTCACGTTAATCAGAGGCACATTTTCTTTGATCTTTCTTTATTACTATGGAACAATCAAAACAGCTATCCAGATCAACAACTTTAGATGTGCTACATTCTTTCTGGTTTTTATGTAGGCTTGATGGTAGAGATAGAAAAGAATGGATCAAGATGGATGTGCTGGAAAGGGTACTGGTTGAGTAACAGGTAATTTTTCTTAAACCCTTCTCTCAACCTGTTGCCTTGCAGATATGATTGTGTGCTTCTGTCAATGGCTTTTTGCAAAAGCAAAGCCTTTCTCTGACCAGGTAGTACTGCAAAATCCATGGAAAAGTGTGTGTGGCATATTCTTTAATATCCTACAGTTAAAAGATCTGGCAGATGGAGTTTCAAATTAATGCACTACAACTGACAGCTGGCTTTTTGATAAGATCTCAGCCACACTATATGAGGACTCTAGAAGTTCTTAATAACAGGTAAAATTAGACTCCTATTTCCACCTTCCAAGCTCTGTGGCAATGTTAAAACTTGATACTGCTTCTGAATGTGGGATCATGTAAATCCTACCTATAATCTGGATATGGAACACAGGACTAGTTTTGCTGACAAGGATTGGGATGCTCAAGTTTCAAGCTTTTACAGTTAGGCACTTGTGAACACATTTGAGCCAGCCCATTACCCTGGGCAGACAATCATACTGCTGAGGTCACTGGCAGGCACTTCAAACCCGCTCAAGAGCTGCTTCACTAAGTCCTAGCAAGTACTGCTTGCTAAAGTGGATGCTGAATGCACCACATCCATCTCCAGGCCTTCTTGAACATTGTGTTTTCTTGGCAACATCCACAAGAAGAAATACTTGAGAATTTCTTTGTGTTGTGCAACTGTGTGCTGTGATCCTCATGCACCTCAATTAATAGATTTTTTTTCCCACTTAACAATGCTTGTTGTTCAACTAGCTCCACATACCAAATTACCTTATTTATATTTCTTAGGGGATCTGTCTAGCTACACCCTATGCCTCTTCCATGTTTCTGAACTGTGCTCAAAGCCCCATGCAGTTCTTTGTGTTTTCATGTCCTCAAGCACAAAAAGTTCACTTGAGGGAGGCTTTTTGGACTCTGGCTGTTCACTGATGCCCCTGAGCCTTGATCTTTGTTGACAATCATATGTGCTTGACTGCTGATTGCTGGCTGATTGGCTGGATGTGGGAGGATTCTCCTGATAAGAGCATTCGATCAATAAACAAGGGGGCAAAAGGGAAACAACAGATGTCTGAAGGGCTTGTGCTTTGTCACTGAGCCTTCACAGAAGGAGTGGGATTCAAAAACCCTGGCAGTGAGTCAAGCATCCATCTTGAGGTGGGGACTTAGCAGGATTGCTGTGGAAGTAGTACAGGCTGCCGTATGAGCCACATCAACAGCTAATAAATTAGCCTGTATCATTCAATGGGAACTTTGTCCATCTGCATCATATTTCCTGGTATGCTCTTTCCCTTTGGGAAACTTCTTATTAAATACACTTTATTGCTTCTATTGAAGATTACTCAAAAGATGCAATAAACTCAGGGAAGTCACAAGTACGGTGAGCTATGCACAGTGGTAGATAATGCTTTGTCCCAAAAAACTTAGCAAACACTTCTGAAAAGGTGTCTCTACTCAAGTTGCTTGTCTGTGGAGAAAGAGAAAGGGAAAATAACCAATGTCAGGTTGTCTCGACCTAACTCTACAGAAGAAGCTAATAATTTTGGGTGTGGTGAAACACCTTTAAAGCAGTTTTAAGCATAATCATGTAGAAATGTATGACCAAGTATTAGGGCCCTTGCAATGACTAATTCTTTCTATGAAGCTTGCTGACACCCTTCCTGTCTGTTTAAGAAAATTAAGTAAATAAGGGAACTCATCAAAAGACTGATGAAATTCAGCAAGGGGAAATTCCAAGTCCTGCACATGGAGAGAAAAAAAAATTAAAAACCCCCTCACATATATACATACGTATATATACATACACACCTATATCTATACACACACATATGTGTGTGTGTGTGTATATATATATATATATACATACACATATATATATATCTATATAGATATATGCATGCTATGTGCTGCACAGCTGAAAAGTAGAATAGGACGTGGGGGTCCTGGTGGATACTAAGTTGAACCAGCAGTGTGCCTTTGTGGCAAAGAAGGCGAATTGTGGTCTGGGCTGCATTGTAGTAGGAGGAGTATTGTCAGCCAGCTGGCAGGTGATCCTGCCCCTCCACACTGGTAAGGTTACACCTAGAGTACTTTGTCCAGTTCTGGGCTCCTCAGTACAGTAGATCCATGAACATACTGGAGAGAATCATTTCCTCAATGGACTTTCCAGTGGAAAGGTCATTAAGATGACTCAGGGACTGGAGCACCTCTGCTATAAGGAAAGTGTGAGGGAGCTGAGACTCTTCAGCCTGAAGAAGAGAAGGCTCAGAGGGATCTTGTCAATGCATATAAATACCTGCAAGAAGGTTGCAAAGAGGATGGAGCAAGGCTCCAAGTGGTGCCCAGGGACAAGACCGGAGGTGGTAGGCACAAATTAAAACACAGAAGATTCCCTCTGAACCTCAGGATACAGTTTTTCATTTTGAGGGTGACCAAGCACTAGCACAGATCGCCCAAAGAGGTGGTGGAGTCTCCACCTTGGAATTACTCAAAAGCCATCAGGACATGGTCCTGGCAAACTGCTGTGGATGACCCTGCTTGATCAGAGGTGTTGGATCAGATGAACCTCAGGAGTTTCTTCCAATGTGCACCAGTCTGTGATTCTTTAATGGCAGAGAAAATGATGGATGAATGTGTGTATGTGGGTGTGCACAGCCTGAGCAGTCTCTCATCACTGTGTGCAGGGGCACTGGAGGCAGAAGAAAGGCAAAAGGCATTTTTTACTGGAGAGGGGGATGCAAGTAGCTCCCTTTGAAGGAGGTGAAATCTGCATGGTGCACCAGGTGTTCTCTGGGGGAAAGAATGCAATGTGACATAAGGCATGGAGCAGCTGTGTTCTTGAATAACATGAAATCTGCTTTTTTTCAGGAGGCAGTCTGTCTGATCCCTGTCAAATGGTGATGGCTTCCCTCCACCATCTGGTCCACCAGACCATCAGCCATCACCTGGCTGGAGGCACCAGAGCAGTTTGCTGCAGTCCCATGGTAGCTCCTCAGCTCTCAGGCACTTCCCTAGCAGCCCCCCTTCTTGCTGCCTTTGGAAATACCTATTGCTTTACCTGCCACCACCCCACAAGCTGTGTATCTCAGAGCAGCTTCCTCAACCAATGCCCTCCAGCAGCTGCAGGGCCACAGAGGCTCCTCGACAGACACACCTCACCTCAGCCCAGCTAGTTGCTGGTGGTGAAGATCTTTCAGGCCCTCTCTGAAGTCCCAGGGGTGAGTGATTAGCCACCAGATAGGTATCTGTCAGCTCTGCTGTCCCGGTGATCGATGCCCAAAGCCAGCAATCAGAGCAGCTGGGGATCAAACCATCAGCACGTACATGCTGCGCAATTCTCCTTTTTGAATTCGGCCGTCAGGTCCATCAGACCAAGGTCAGGGAGCGAAAGAAGTCTGTCCAGGCTTTCTTCCAATGTGTGTGAGCTGCTGGAGATTGACTTCAGAGGAAACACGGTTTGAATTTTAGCCACAGGTACCAACCCTGAGGATTTTGGGAGGAAGGATGTGAAGAAATAGTTGTTAGGAAGATATTGCTGTTTTCCTCCATGCATAGGGCATGGATTCAACCACTTTTCCTGAAGCTGCACCTGTAGTATCCGTTATCTAACTAAACCATTGCAGATGGTGAGATGACGACAACCATGAGTCAGTCACGGTTCTGCACTGTGTCAGGGAGCAGGATTTAAAGGTAGGGTTATATGTTCATTGTGCTGAGGGCACAGCACTGTGAATGTATAAATCAGATTCTGGTGTTTACTACATGAGGAGGTGTGTAACCACAAAGGTTGAAGGACAGTGATGGGGGAGGACTCTGCCAGTGTTACACGCCTTCCAACGTAATAGGGTGTTCTTGTGTTTCAAAGGCATTTGGTGCAGGGAGGGTATTAAAGTTTTTATAGCTGTACACTTGGAGTGCTTGCAATACTTAGAGCTGGTAAAAACCTGGCATGCTGATATCAGGGCATATCAAAAGCCTTTTGATTGCAAGCGTGGGTGTAAATACACAGCTAATTCACTCCCTTTCTGTAGAACAGACCTGTATCTCTGAAGATGCAGGGAAGAATGCCGTAAAAAACAGCTACATATGTTGCAGAGGAGGAGCAGAGTACATGAAGGTCTCCAGCCATCCTACAGGAGTAAGGGGTGGTGCAAACCAAACTTTGAGCACAGGTTCAGAATGGCCAAACCTGTTCCTCTGCCCACCCTCATCTACCCTGCACTCTATATGGAGCAGAGGCATCCTAGGCCACTCAGGGCAGCTCCATTTGAATATTGATGTGTCTTACCATCCCCCACAGATGGGCTTTAACCTTGCTGCTGGGTTTAGAGGGCCCCAGTGAACACTTACCCAATGCTGGCCCTTCACAGCCCATCACAACCCATTCTCTAGTGAGGCTCCATCTCTACATTCAGTATCAGGCATCACGTAACCTATGTCCTCTGTCAAGGAATTTCCAGCCTACAAATAAGGCAATGTGGCAAATTCGTTTCTTGCTCTGCTGTGGAATACTGTCCAATGCATATGTGCAAAATTGTTTAATTCACTTCCACCAAAGAACATATCTTTCACTGCATGGTGGTAGGGAAGACATGGTAACAGAAATTTTATAATAGGCTTTTTTCTCCTTCCTGCAAAGTACAGGTGGTTCCTTAGGCTCTGATGGCATTTTGGGTCATCAATGTACCACAAGTGTGGGCACTGCCTCTCACTGACCTGCTCCCAAAAGCCCTGGAACAGCATGACAGCTATCAGAGGTCTGGTCCCAAGACCTGCAGGGGACGACACTCCTAAAGGAGGAGCCAGTGTGCTTCCTGCTTTCCTGACTGCCAAGCAGACAGGCACAGCTTGTGCAGTGCCATCCTGACACAGGATAAAGACCCTTGGGTAAGCATGTCCTTGAGGCTTTCAGTAGACCCCAAACGCCCACTTCCCAAGTCTTGTTTTCATTTTCTGTTCAGGAAGCCACATTCAGCTGAAGCCATGGAATATGGGCATCAGACTCCTTGTCTAGACAGACAGCTCATCTGAGGTGCAGCCACTTGGCTTGAACACCTCCTCAACCCACCCACCTATGGAGAGTGAGCACAGGCCAGTTTGGGACCCTCATCTACTGCTGTCATGGTCTCTGAAAAGGAGCAACCAGCCATTGGGGTATTTTGACAAGTACCTTGTGCTTTGACAGGAAGCTGCAATGTGGCAGGATGAGTAATTAATTAGCCTTGTGCTGCCACAAGTGTTTCCAGTCCCAGCTGACAACAGACTAATTAAGAAAGTCCCTGTGGAATCTATTTTAGATAACCATTTACTTTGATACAAATTAACAAGGGCTTTTCTAACGGTTTATTTCACAGGCTACTCATTAGATTAATTTATGGGGTAAACAGCCAGAACTTGAATAGACACTTTTGCTGAAGAGTGTACTATCTTATCAAGGCAAAACACTTGCTTCCTTCTGATTTTTTGTGTCATGTTGTTTGTTCTCAGATGTTACCTTAACCCAAGTCCAATGGCTTTGAAAACTGAAGTAAGTGCTGGTTCTTAAGAACCGAATAATGTCCCTTGTATGTGATTTGCCCATCGGAGTCATTTGACTGAGCACCATGAGTGCTAAGTGCACTCCATTTTGAGTGTTGTCTCTTTCAGCATCTTGGTGAAGATTGAGGAACCAAACTTCCTGCCACCACAATGATCCCTGCATCTGTGACTGAGGCAAACACTGATACTCATGTACCAGTGCATGAAGTGTGACTTCATGTGCAACCTCAAGGGTTTCACAGGATCTCCCACAAAGCCTAAGAGAACCAGAAAAGGGCCCTACATCTCCCAGATGGCAGGAAAGAGTGTCCTCCCTTCCTACATTAGCTTTCAAAAGCTTGACCCTACCTAACAACTGCACAGTTTGTCTTTAGGATCCTGCAGGAGTCTCAGATGTAGTCTGGAACAGAGTAGGGATGTGGGTTGATAGTGAACCTACAAGCAAACTGGTTATCTCCACTTGAGGATCTGTCCAAATGGGAAAACATGTAGGAGGATTTTACCTTCCCTTACTGTCTGCACTGCTTCTTGTTTACAAAGTATAGCAGTGATGGTGAAGTATTTGACTCCAAATCACGGGTGAGTGGATGACAGCAAAGATGGCAGGTTGGACCTTATGTAGCATGTGATTGCATAGCTTGGGAAGAGAAGTGCGGCTCTGGACAGAGAAAAAGAGTGAAGAACCTGAGCTGGAAGGTCTCACCTGGGGAATAAGGTGGTACCACAGCAGGAACTAAAAGCTCTTTGTCATTTTCAGCAGGGTACAGTTCTCCACATGACTGAGATCAGGTATTTCCATCATCACTAGAATTAATTGGGAAAGTCTCTTTGAAATGCATATTTGAATATCTAATATATTTTCTTTTTTCTTTGGAAGGATAGTACCCAATTCCCCATTTTCAGAGACCAATAGAAACTTAGGTGAAATCCACAGAGATAAATTTTTCTTTCACATTTGGTTGAAATTGGATTGTGGATATGTATACATAACAACTCTGTTGGGGAAATTGCTTAAGCTGGGGGTTACTCTCTAGAAATCATCTGCTCAGAGACACACAGATCAAGAAAATCTTCCATGCTTTTCTTTCTAAAATGCTGATCCAAACTAGAACCCCTAGATTCTTGTTTAAGCTTGTTTAAGGAAGTGAAAACTAAAAGTTTAAGTGGGATTATCAGCTTGCATTTCTTAGCACCTAATTATGTTTAATTTTTGCCTCACTCTCTCCCACTCCCAGAAATTCTACATGGGCAGAATTTGGAGCATTTCCCCTGTGTCATGGCAACAGAGCTGTGCTGTAGAGGCTCCACAAAGTCACACACATTACGATTTTTATCCCTTGTTGCAGGCTGGTGATGCATAAACTCTTCCTTCCCAGTCCTGTCTGACCATTTTGGAGGCAAGCAGCTACAGTGAACATCAAGTGCGACTTCATTTGCTATAGCTATCTGCTTTCCACCTCCTAATCCTTAAGGCTGTTGACGATTTCCCCCATGGCTGGATGATGGGATGCTGGTGACCCACTTCCCAAGTCTGAAGGGACCACAGAGCATAGGGTAGCTGCAGTGCCCAGCCACTCTGTTGAAGCTGAGTGCTGACAGCCAGGAGGTAGCAAGGATGGAACACAATTGCTTCTAAAATGCACACAGTGTGCTTCCCATAGCAGATGCTTCTGCCTTATCTGTGTGACAGAATGTGCTGTTGACTCAAAAGGCCAGACTCCTCACAGGTGAACACTGGCTTAGTGCTATCAGCTTCGATTTCTTTCTGCCAAAAGCCTCCAAGGACCCTATTAAGAAGGGGCCTTGGCTTTTTTTTAGGAGGAGTAGCTTTATATAAGCAGCCTATGCCACATTGATGCAGTTTTTACTCCTATCCTTTTCTGACCAGTCCTCTGGGCATTTCATGGTGGCTTCCTGAGGTCACTGGCACTGCTATGCTGACTCCTACCTGGTGTGTTACTCCCTTGCCAGAGCTCAGCCTGCCAGAACAATAACTTTATCTACCAGGAGCACTCATGTCAACTGCTGGGTGCAGCTAGGTGAGCTGCAGTTGTCACTCCTTTTGAAACCATCTGCTGGTTGTTTTTTGGTTCTTTTTTAATCACCTTTAAATATCTGCTCTCAAGAACATTGTGTGGTTTCTAAGGATGCTGTATGCATAAGAGCCCCCAGGTTGTAAACTTGTGTGTCCTTTGTGCTTTGGTGTGTTAACAGATGGGGTACTTGGCTGTGTTGCACTGCCTGAGAGTCTGTCTGGCCTCTAAAGCTGACTTGATATCTGCTGCTGATTTTCCAGAGAAGAAAATCTTCATAGGACCATGAGGCTAGGGGTAAGGTCTTATGGATGTTTTAACACCAAGTGACTACATATGGTACATATTTCTTTGCAGAGGCATGCTCAGCCCCAGTAGTAACATTGAACAGTGCATTTTACCTGATTATGCTGCTTTTTGATTTTCAGACCTCACTAAATATGTGGGTGTGATTGCTAGGTACTACCTTGCCTCTGGGTCCCAGATCAAGCATTCGGTTTCTTCTATACTCCTACCCCACTTCAGGGCAAAGCTGTCTCACGGATGATGTGGTCTGCTGCTAACACTGAAAACAGCCATGAAGCAGGTAGTCCTTGAGCTTAAACTGTAGAGCGTTATCCTATATTTCTAGTAAGGTTATTGGTTCCTATCGTGAATTCCTGCCCTAAATACCACCCTATTTTGCCCAAGGGGAGCCAGCAGTAGCTGTGTTATCCCATGGCTTGTTGCAGGATCCCTGACTTCAGCAAGGCAAGTTTCTAGTGATATTTTAGCATTCATTCAGACCCTGTGTCCCTGTCAGGATCTTTTCCATAGTTCCTACTCAGGTGCTAGATGCACAGCATGTAATCAGGCAGAGGGACAAAGACTGGATGAAAAATTTCTCAGCAACATTTATCTGACAGATTCATCCTCTGTGATCAAAGACCCTGTCTTGATCCTGTTAAATTTAATGGACATTTTACTAAAAACCTCAAAAGACTAGGATATGACTCTCTCTTATTTGTGAACAAGACCATTATATCATTATAGCTTTGGAAGAAATTAAATCCCTTCCCCTACTCTTTGGGTGGGAGGAAAAGGCATTTATTATGCTTCCTTCTTGGATAATGCCTGTTCTCAGAACTGGTAATCACCTGAGACAGGAGCTGGTGTAGCCTGTGTCAGAGGAGTGTGCTGTAGTAATTTCTCTCAGCATCATATAATTAGCCCTGAGTTTGGGAGATGGTTTCTACTAGATAGAACTAAGTTTACCTCCATGATTGCAGCTGTGCATTTTTAGTCCCTGCAACCACTGGTGCTGCAGAGCCTGGCTTTGAACTTCCACTACTTTTTATTCTTTCCTGGGAGATTTGGTACAGAGAGGGGTGTTGAAATGATTTCTCTGTCTTCCCCCAAAATTTATATTTCTGGAGTGTGTCTCAAATGTACTTAGGAAAAGGAATGAATTCAGCAGTATGACTGTGCTAGCAGAGCAGATGTTTTGCTGATGGTAGCTATTTTCCCTTTCATGTTAGCACTGAATTTGTTTTGGTATTCTTGAAATGCCTTTAAACTCTTCATTTCTTCTTTAGAGTGAGCTGAAATGGTCCCTTGTGTGAAAGTTAGCTTTGGGAAGACAGCACTAAGCCTCTTACGAGTGCAAAGCTGTGCCTGTGTTTAGACTCATTCCATCACCCTCTATGGCATTTGAGCTGATTCTTCTTTTTATGCCTATCACTTTCTCATTTCCTTTGGCTAGGATCCCTCTTTCTTTCTGCTGAAATGTTTGGAGGGCAGACAATTCCATGGCTGCCTGCAGATGAAACCAGATCAGTCTTCGGCATTGAGTTGTGTAACAGCTGCCCACTGTCACTACAGAGACAATTTTGGGACAGTGTCATCAGCTTTGTCAATCCATATGTGCCAGGGACATTTTTGCTGGATAAAAGCTTAAGTGCACATTAACTGGATCAAATTCTTAAATGTACATCTGAGATATGAAGAGTAAAATAGAACACCCAACTTCCATTAACCAAACAAAATTCATTAGTGTAATTCATTAATATAAGCCAAAGGTTCCATGAATTCCAGCTATCCATAGGCACATGATCTCTAAAAGGTCATCCTGTGTTCACTTTAGTCAGTATATGAATATGTGTGAATGAGCAAGAAAAATTTTAGTTTTCTCTTTGCAAATTTTATTTTTTTTAATTTTTTTTTAATAAAGCTTGTAATTGTCAGGTCTGTGTTTATCAAAAGCATGTGACAAAAAGACCAGTATGAATACTATCAGGGTTTCAGTTTGACAAAGCAAGTGTAAAAAGACCTAGTGGAATCTGACAAACATATATATCGTAGCTTTCTAATAATAAAAATGTCCCACTCGCCTTAGATGTGGGACACCATGTCCTGGAAGACGGCTTCTTGTTACCTGAGCAGCTGAGCCTCCTCCAGTGAGGGCATGCCCTAAATTGCTCCTTGCAATTGCATTAGTTTCTGAACAAGGTGACAAGACCCCAGGGTCTGTAGGTCAGAACCAGACAAACTGCATCAGATCCCAGATGGCTTCTGCTGGGAGGTTCAGCATCAGCCTGCCTAGTTGGCACATGCCAGGCAGCTCATGGACTGGAGAACAATGTATGGAGCTCAGACAGCTCGGGATTTATGCAGGTTTGCATAGATAGACAACTGAAACACCATGTGCTCCAGGTGAGTTGACTGCAGAGACCCTGCTGCTGAAAGTCTCAGAACTGAGTTTGGGCACATTTCTCTTTGTCTAAACACAAGAGCATGGTCAGTTCAACTCACTTCACTTACCTGGTTCGTACCAATTAACTTAGCCACTAGCTTAATAGTGGCTTATCTTCATCCATTACCTTAATATTTCTTTAATTGACTCAATTTAAGTAAGAAATAAACCACATCTGGTGCAAAATTTGCTGAATGATTGAGATGTGGTGCTGCTCAGTACCTCTCAGTCTGACGTTAACACTAGATCACTTCTAAATAGGCTTCTGAGTATCTGTAACATGACAGTTGCCTTCAGGATAGCCAGAGGAAGGAAAAAAATAATGCTTATTTCTTTTATTTTAAATAACCATCTCATATTGTAGACAAACTAGTAAACATACCTTAGCCAGGCATGCAGCATTTATAAATCAGTGTAAGCAGCTCTGTTGCTCTGATAAAATCAATTGGTATATATTGATTTGCATTTTTCATTGATCAGACCTGCCTGCATGAGATTAACCCCTTGAAATTATCTTTTGTTTGAAAAGTGAATTTGGCCTATTTCTTTGCAGCATGGAATAGCTTTTAATAGGAATGTGAACCCAGAATTCTGGGTCCTTTTAAAAAATGGACTTTGTTCTGGAAATCCACATAATAATTTTTTCCAGGAATAACCTGGGCTTTTTTCAGGCTGGATAAATTCCAGCTCAAGTAATTACACTTTGCCTTCCTCAATTCCTCCAAAGGTCTAATGAATTCAGGCACTCTTAGCATAACATTATTACATGCTGCTACTGTACATGGCTAAACAGCTGTTGTACTTCCCCCCAGTGACAAATACATTTCAGTGGTGCGTGAGCTGATTCCCTTACATCTCTCTGCTGGGGTGTGCCAGAATGATTCCAGTGCTCGCAGTCCTCCAAGAAAAAGCACACTGGTTACACGTACTTTTATCATGGTCTTGCTAGTCTTGCTCATCATTCTTTGTGTTACTGGTTAAATTCACTTCTAGATCTTGAACTACCATAGGTGGGAAAGTCTCAGAGCAAAGGACAGCATGTTGCCAGAGGTGCCAGGTGCAGTGGCAGGTTTTACTCACATGGCACATGTTCTGAATACCTGAAAGGGCAACCCCCACTGAGGTAATTAGTTACATCTGTGTTGCTTGACAGACCTATGACACCTCTGTTGGCTGCTGTCCATCTATAGTGAAAGAAAAGTTTAAAAATCTATAGTTACTGGAGATGGGAAGTTCATAGCTACGGTAGTGCCTATTCTGCTTTACCTTTTGAAAGCATTTTAGCCTCTAGTTTTTTGATTAGGTGTCAGTCCAATCATTGCAGCAGGAGCACGGTGCTTTGATGCCACAAGTTCCCAGTTCTAATAATCTAGTGTGACTTCTGAGATTTGCAAAATCAGCTGCAGTGCTTATGCCTGACCCCTGTTGTCAGAGTGGAGCCAGATGTCCCATTAGAGTCTCACAGAACAGAGGGCTTTCCAGGCCTTGTTCAGCTTCAGAAATCTTGCCCTTTTCTTAACCATGGGGACAGTGAGGATGTTTCAATGTCAGGGTTGAAAGCAACAGACTCTTTCTTCTGTAGTTCAAACAGCTGAAAAGCAATCTGATGCCCAAATGTGATGCCAGGCTACACCATCTACGTGGGGGGACCTGTGCACTGCTGGGGCAGCAGCTGACAGCAGAAGGGCTACAGAGAGAGTGAGTCTCAAGAAAATAAAGATGAACATGACAAGGATCAGAAGGGAAGGTTCTCTACCATGTGCTTTGCTGTTTGACCTTCAAGGATCTTTTTGGACATGCCGTAGGATTTCCAGTCATATGCGTTAACTCCCAGCATCTGCACCAGGTCTACCAGATACAGTGGGCACAATTTTTTTGTGGAGCTGCTGTGAGATGGGATAATCCACACTTCTGTATCTTCTGCACCTGTGGATGCATTTATCTTTCAGCCCACAAGGGGCTCAGTTGATCTTCTTGCATTGCTTGAGGGATAGGATTTCAGTTGGCAGCTTCTGGGTCAGGCTAGCTTTGGCATGTGGAGTAGCTCTGGGAAGGAGATAGTTTAGCTCTGAGTGTCCTGCGTCAGTCTGTCTCTGATGTCCATTAGAGTTTCACTGAGGGCTAATTTACAGCTTCCTTCCTGTATGGATGGCAGCTGTCATCCTACCAGACCCCTCTTCCGACTGCGACACTGACATCCTCGGTCCATGACATGAAGAACTGGGAAAAGGCTGCAGCAGGGAGGTGGTGTGTGCGTGGCCACCGGAGAGCCTGCCTTTCCTGCACGTGCTTCCAGAGTCAGCCAGCTCACATTTCAACTGAACTCAGTCTGGAGGTGGACATATTCAGCACACATCCTTCCTGGGGAAAGGCTGTCATCCCTGAGACACTGCTTCCTCCAAGCCCATTGACTTCCAAGACATGGTATGGCGTGTAGAGAGCAAGTTAAAGCATTAGAAAAAAAGGTTTGTTTTCACATGTGTTCCTGGGCAAATTGACATTCTCCAGAGGAGAATGTAGATGAGAATTGGAATGGTAAAAAAATGGAAAAAACTCGTGGGTTGAGATAAAGACAGTTTAATAGGGAAAGTAAAAGTCACACACAAAGCAAAATGAGGAATTTGTTCACTGCTTCCCATGGGCAGGCAGGTGTTCAGCCATCTCCAGAAGAGCAGGGCCTCATCACATGTAACAGTGACTTGGGAAGACAAATATCACTCCAAACTTCCTCCCCTTCCTTCTTCCTCCCCCAGCTCTATATGCCAAGCACAACACCAATACAGTATGGGATATGCCTTGGGTCATTTGGGGTCAGATGTCCCAGCTGTGTCCCCTCCCAATTCCTTGTGCACCCCCAGCCTCCTTGCTGGTGGGGTGAGTGAGGAGCAGCAAAGGCATTGACTCTGTGTAAGCCCTGCTCGGCAGTAACAGAAACATCCCTGTGTTATCAACCCTGTGTTCAGCACAAATCCAAAACATAGCCCCATATTAGCTGCTATGGAGAAAATGAACTCTATCCCAGCCAAATCCAGCACAGAGGCCACACTCTTCTCCTCAGCTTTAGGCACCTGCATAAATGTTGACAAAGTTTTGCACATAACCTGAAGCATTTTTAGAGGAGGTGCCTCATGTGATCTGGAGTGCTGTCCATCTCTGGTGCCTCCATACAGTGTCAATCTCATTCAAGACAGGCTTCAAGGTTATACCTGCTGGCCTCCTTCCCCTACCAGCACCCATCCCAGCAGGGGCAGTAGTCGGGGTCTTTCTCTGCCAAGGAGAAGGGGAGTAAGGAGCTGATGCTGCACTACCCCAGTGCTTGGGGCTGATGCCAGACAAAAGGTAGCTGGTGCCCAGGCAAACAGCTGAAGGCTTAGTTTTGCATTACGGGCTGCTCAGACAGAGCTTTATTTGCTCTTTAGCTTATGCCAAATAGGGAATTCCTGCGGGGAGTAGACACTCAAACTAATGTTTGCCCCTGGGCTGAGGATGTGGGGACATCAAATCGCCAGTTTCAGGATGACCTTGTGTCTCTGTGTAATAGTCACAGAGATCAGTGGAGATGCGGCTCCCCTCCTCCTCTTCCTCAGCTTTCCTACTCTGTTGTCTCAGTTTCTTCATCACCCTCTCCTCTTCACCTTTCTCCTTAGTCTGCACAGATCCATATGGCTTTAACAGAATATCATTAACCTGCAGCACTACAGAAGGCTGGTGCTTTCTTAAAAACCTGCCACTTTCTATTTTTACCCTCTCTGAAGTACAGGCGCCTCAGACCAAGCTGAGGAGGCTGACCTGCTGCTGTGAACAGATCTTGACTGCTCTATCCCTGCTCAAGTCTTATCCTGCTGGTGCTTTAGAGATGCCTTGGACACCAGGTTGTATCTTTTCAAACTGTGGTCCCTTAAGAAATTTGTACAATACCCTGCCTAAAATGGGTAGGAGGAAACTTGCCTTTTCAGATATGCATATGCAAATGAGGATGCCGTGAAATTTGAATAAGAGTATGTGGTTTTGCTCTGTTTCTATATTTCAAATTCCCTTCTTGCCCTATCCTCATTTATTTTTTCTCCTGGTTTCACAAATGTTGTGAGAAATGAGCTAATTTGCCTTTACGACACAATGTGGTACAACACAGGTGTATTGTACACCCCCCCAGCTCATTGTAAGTTCGTGTTGTTCACATGCCTTTTTAAGCAAGAGTCTGATAATAGTTTGTATCATTGAAAAAAAAAAAAAGACTCTCCTTTTTTTGTTTCCCTCAATCTAAGTTGTATTTTCCTCATTTACTGGCTGGATAAGCAAATATTCACTGCTTTCATTTCATTTGTTTGCTTTCTATTCAATGATAATGATATATTTTCATGTAGTACTAAGGCATATAAGTTGGGATGAAGGGAGTGTAGATTGTTTTCTCTTGCAGGCTGATTGCAAACCTTCTCAACATTTACCAGTCATTGTACTGGCAGCCAGTTTAATCACATATTCATGGTAAGGGAATGGGCTTCAAAGATACTTACAAACTGCCTTTTTGCCTCAGAATGTAAAAAAAAAAGTCTTAACACTATGAGATCCAGCTGGACACCCAACTTTCCAAACTCCAGGAATGCTAACATTAAAATTTGAAATTAAATGAAAACCAAATCTTTAAACCTTATGAAATCATCAAGTTTCTTCATGAAAGCTATCTCAAATGTCTAAAGTTCAAAACTTGTAGATTGTACTGGTGTGACTGAAAAACTTTTTTTTTGCAGTAGCAGATTTTTGC
Organism: Manacus candei; assembly: GCF_025592945.1. Lineage (NCBI taxonomy): Eukaryota > Metazoa > Chordata > Aves > Passeriformes > Pipridae > Manacus > Manacus candei. The sequence continues at coordinate 3,903,834 of NW_026138122.1, read as the reverse complement.
TTCAGTGTTCAAACTCTGGAGCAGAGGAACATAAGGCATAGTACCAGATTTGGGCATTTTATATATCCTCTAGTGAAAATTGCTTATATAACTTGAACATGCAGTTCATGCCTTGCAGTATCATCCTGACTCTGAGGACTCACCATGGTTGCTGGCTCCCAAAACCAGGCTGTTCCATATCGGCTGTTTAAATGTCTAAAATACATTTCTTAAAAAAAAAAAAATTACACGGGCAGGTGGTTGCTTACCTGGAAATAACTCTGTGTTTACAGAAAGTCATGGTTTGAGGGACCTTATAATTTACTACAATTTATTTCTTTCATGAGCTGGTAGGTACAAAAAAGGCTTCTTTTTCTTCTTTCTCCAGCTGCAACATAATGAAGTGGTACACATCAAAATCTGCATTTCCACTGCATACAAGGAGCAAGCTTTGCTGTACACAGGGCTCAGCTGTCATGGAAGAAAGACAGGATTGAAGTGACCACACACCGTTTTTTATTCTCTCCCTCACAATCTCTGCTGGATCTGGTGCATTCTCTTTATAAGAAACTGCTATTACAGTAGGGTGTCACTTCAATCCCTGTTCACAGGTGTTACTTCATAATTTTTGGTTGTTTTTTTTTTTTCACCATGAGACAATTAAAACATAAGAACAGACAATTTTGGGATGGTTAAGTAAAACCTTTGAGCTCTTTGTACTTCTGTACAAATTTCCAGGTAAATTTTTCAGTGCAGAAATCTGTTCTTGCCTAGGGGTCATACTCCAGTTCCTGCAGTCCCTGGGTCAGAGTGCTTTTTCTGACTTCAGCCACCAGGGAAACACGGGTTGTCTCAGTAGTGTTCATGCCTGCCATGAATCTCTTATTCCAAGGTCCCATGTTTCTACACTTAGGGCTGTGGGCTCTGAATATATTGCGATGAAGGACCTGAAGCTGCCTAGAATCACAAAGTGATGCCTTGTAAGCTTTGAAATGCCTCCCAGAGGTACTACAAGGAACCTTGTAAGTACTGTCCTGCTACTGTCCCTCTGAGCAGGATGGAGTCATCGCTGGTTTTATTGCTCTCCTTTTGAGGCAATAGGTACAGTCATTGTGTGGAAAGCTGTGATCTTATGACCTAAAGCTGTGATCTTATGACCTAAAAGGACAATCTGCATGAAATTCTTGAAAGGTGAAAAGTTCTCTATGCGTGATTTTATCTATTAGTGAGTGTGGAAGGTTTTCACTGCTGTCCTTGCCTATCTTTGAAAGCATGTGGTTTAATTTCTTCCTGTTATCGAGATTGTTGCTCTTGCTTTTTCCTCCTCACCTTCCTCCTTTTGTACATGGCTGCTGCTTCTGATGCAGCTTGTATCTGCTTTATACAACCCTTGCTGTCTTACCGTTCAAAACTGCCTTCAGTCCTGATAAGAGCACAACAAAAAGCAAAGCACATCATGGCCACAGACCAATATTGCCTCATGGAGCATCTTTGAAGTAACAACCTTGGTTTCTCACTTTGCTTAACAGCTTCTGTTTCAGACCCTTTTGACCCAGTTTTCACAGAGCTTGAGAACTCATCGCCCGCTTTACTTGGTGTCTGCTATACAGTTCACTCTGTTCAGTGATTTCCAATTGACCTTTCCAGTTTATCTTGCTTCTTTGCCACCAGCCAACCAAAGGGCAGGCACTGAATATGTTTAAGGCAGCAGGTTGCTAATGTGGGCACTGTTTGGCCAGTGGATGTGCATCCCTGCAGCAGTGTGAGGAATGACAGAAGGATGTACAGCTTGCTGGTAGAAAGCAGCTGATTTCAAAGCTTAAAGGCTTTGCATATTAGAGCCTGCGCCAAGAAATATTAAATATTATTCCATGTTCAGAAATAAAACTCTGCAGATGATACTGAATGGTATTTCTCTGTATCTTCCTTTCCAGTTTTTCCCAAAGAACTCCTCAAGGCCAGTGTGTAATTTTGGAAAGATTCAGTCCCTTCTGTAAGTGACTGCATACTGTACCTATCTCGTCTTTTCAATGATGCTAGTTTAGACTGTATATGTTCTTTCATGTCCTGGAGACTGACCATGTGTGATTTTGCTTAAAGAATAATAATTAATTTTATTTTAAAATTAATCTAATTTTATTCTTTTACCCTTAGAACATGATTATGTTTGAAAGTAGAATAGCTCACTGGATTCTAAGAACTGGGTGGCTTAAAGGGGCAGTTATGGAAGCTAATCCTTTACTTTCCAAGTTGTTGACTCAATTCCCATTTACACAGTAGTGAGTAACGTTGCCATCTGACAACTGCCTGCAGCTCACATCAAAATGAGATGGTGATTTAAGGCCAGTCTTTGGGGCTGAAGGGAAACTGAAGGGAAGAAAAAAACCAGAAAGACCCTCTAATCTCTACTGCAAGTTGTGACCCTGTGGGCACCCTTGGCTGAGTACCAAGAACTGAGATGAGAGATGCACACATGGCATTCTGCTTGGAAAAATTCCTTATCTCAGTGAGTAAACTCAGCCCATCCTTCACAGGTCATGGTGTGACTCAGGCTTCAAGATGCTTTGCAGCAGCAATGGCCCGACTAGCCAAATGGTAATCTTAAAATGTGGTGGATGCTGGGTGCTTTCAGTTACATGAGAGTGTGTAATGGGTCAACTTTCTTTTAGAAAAAAACTCATGTTTAAAGAAGTCTGTAATTTCTGCAAAAACGCATGTAAATACTTTGGCATCCCTGAAAATCCCTACGTCTTCCAAGTGTAACACACTTCAAGACTTTTCAGGAATGAGGAAACAAAATTTGACCTCTTAGATGAATCAGCTTCCATGTTTGCAGTGGCACTACAAGATTAGGGATACAGTGCCATTAAAAGACCATGTGTGTTACCTCCAGAGCTTGCCTGTAATGAGAATATTGCTGATTTCATACCTTGATTTCAAGTTACTTATAAGCTGTATAGGTCTGCTAGGAGATTAAAATATTGGAATGAATGGAATGGGCAACACAGGGAAAATATTCAGCAATCCCTGACTTTCATAAAACAGAGACTTATCTGCAAGAATATCTTTTCAATCACTTGTAATTACAGCTGTCCACTGATAACCTCAGGGCCAGGATGATACATTAGATTAAGGCCATCAGGTGTGCTGGATTTTACAACTTGGCTGATTTAATGAGTTACTTCAATAGGTATTATAACTGATGTGAATTAATTTCTTCACTGCATGACCAGATCTCCTTGTTAGAAGTCATGTTCCCTGATCTGGCAGACAGTGCAGCCTGGAAGAACAGCTCAATACGCAAGGCTAAGCCATGGGAAAGCATTTTTTCTTAAGCAGAGATGTAGTTCTACCTGCTGCTTAAGTACTACGCTATTAATTCTCTAATTCACAAGGGTGTTAGGGGATGCTGTCCAGTGTTCAGGACAAACAAAATCAAAGTTTGTTACAGTATTGATCTTCTCTGGGTGAAAAAACAGAGCAGAAAACTCTACCTCACTTGAAGCTTGCCCATCTCCTCACTCTTGTGTCCTCCTACATTTTATTTAGAGATACACAATTCACATGCCAGCTGTCCCTTGCGAATGGTTAGTGGCAAACGCAGTTCACCTCCAGACAGACAATCTTTCTTTTGCTAGCTCTATCCTGGCACAGGAAAAGCCAAACATGGCACTTCTGGAGGATTTGGGAGTGGAGGCATCCAGAGTCAGTGTTGGAAAAGAGAGGTGTGGGATGAAACTAAAAAGCTAACAACATGCCTTTTTTTGTTCAATTTTCAACTGTCCTACTGTAGCATCAGCAGACCCTGACGAAAGGGTGAAAAAAGCTAGAAAAAAGCTAGGTTGTTGATTTTTCCAGTGTCAGTTGAGACTCTGTCCAGGAAACAGAAAGTATTTTATAAAATATGCCTTTGTAGGTGCTGGAATATGTTGGGCTTTGTTACTGGTAAAAAATACCTTCTTGATTCTTTGTTATCCTTGTTCTCATTATAGAGTAAATGGGAGTTTTTCTCTGAACAATGGAGCTCATCTGATAATTTTGAAGCATTTGGACAGTTTTGTTGCAAGTTGCTATTTTCAAGCTCAGTAGGAGGATATAAAATACATGACTGATACATAACTCTAAGCATGACCAGAAACAAGTCAAGAAGGCAAAATGGAGAGCTCACTTGCTGGTTATACTTCATATGCCAAATGTTCTTCTCAAAACCGGAAGGCATTAGACATGAATGGTAAGAATTGTCTGTTAAATTCCATTGTTCTCTTCCTCTTCACACATTCAGTTTAACAACAGCCGTGGTTTAAGTTTCACATATTTCAGTTTAGATTAGTTTCACGTATTTTGAAAGCCATGGAAAGATGAAGAGCAGCAAACAGATAAGATGCTCAGGAGAACCCCACTTTCCATTTCTGGCTTTGAGGTTGCATCACCCATTTCCACCTGTCTGCCACACATTCCTTATGAAAAATCCATTAGTTCAGATTGCTTTTTTAAGAAAAGCTTTTGTTTCAAAAGACAAAACCTCCTCACTGAACCTGTGCAAGAAGTCCATGATCCTTGCCTGTTACAAACAGCTTTTATACATTCAAGGCTGGGCAATTTCACGGGGAAAAAGTACAGGTGATGTCCAAACTCAGGCAGTGGATACACATATTTTCCCACCAATGCTGAATCTGAAATCACTGACAGATTTTAGAGTTAGTGTTGGCCTGGTGTAGCAAAAAAACCCTTACAGGTCTTACCCTCGAATGTCTGCACTCTCATGCTGGCATAAATGCAGTGATGATTTATGCCTGATTCACATTTTTAAAGCACTCAGAAGAAATTTGAGAAGAAAGCACTGAGCAATAATTTATTGGGCCTATGGGTGAAAATAAAGACACCAGAATATTCAGTAAAAATTAGATGGCCTGGGATGCGGTGGGAAACCTAGTTGGCCAGTTTAAGACAGATATCTAACTCTTGGATGGCTTATAAGACGTGATGTCTGTCTTGGTTCTCACATGTTAACCTAATCAGTTTCATACCAAAGTAATTCAACTTATTCACGCAGGCATGAGAGGAGAATGAAGTCTTTAAATAGTTAAAGATTTATAAACATCGAGTATAAAATAGGTGTTATCTCCTGGTTTTTAGTTGTTAGTTCTTTCTGCTACCTGAATGCCTCATTCAAGGCTTTTAGTAGTATTAAAATACAACTTCTACACTATAGAGTAAGAGTTTGTTACCTCTGTTTGTCTTACATGTGCTTCAAAACCTTTGTTTTACTATTTTCAAAGGAAGATTTTTAGCAAAAACCTGACTTCAGTTTGAGTTTTTAAATTTAAATTTGTCATAAAATGTACTTAAACTTATTATAAATGCAGCAAAGTAAGAAACAGGCTTTTTTCTTTTTTTTTTTTCCAAGGTCTTGGCTTTGTGTCTGCTGAGCTAATGGTGTCAGGAAAGCGAGTCAAACTTTAGCTGGTGAAGATGGACTTGTTTTCTCAGGGGCAAGTGGTTTCAAAAGTCTCTACTGGTGCACTTTGCTCCCTGGCAGGAGTGGGGAGCCATGCCTGATTTAATTTTGGCAGTTCTCTACATTCACATGCATACCATCAGTCTTACTCTATTTTTCATTTGGTCCTTTCACACAATATAGCAGGGAAAGAAGCATTTCTTTTAGCGGAAAACGTGATTGTTAACACATGAATTATCAGCAGCCTGCAAGCACAGCTTGGTGTCTTCTAGAGCTCACTTCTGTGTAGCAACTGACATTGTCCATTTAATTCAGCACTGACTTTATACAGGTTTCTAAAGCATCACTTACAGTTTTGTTATCTGACTTCAATAGCAAAAAACAACATAGGTGACCTATGTTTAACTCAAAAAAGTAATAAAAGAGCATATGCTTATTAAGCAATAATATAGGAATCCTAATAAGCTATTTCTACAACTGTTTCTCAAACTAGAAGTATGCATTCTTCTAAGAGCACTGGGTACTCTTTTCCCAGAAGCCATTTAGTATTGTGGCTGAGAAAAACAAATTGGTCAACAATGGATTGCAGTATGAGGAATGTTTTGAGATGAAGTTATGTTTCTTTCCTCCCCCTGGGTAAAGGCTTCCTAATCTGAATTTGTCCAAATTAAAATTGGCAGTGCAATCAATGTACTGATTCACAGACTAACTGTGGGTGAATATTGCACAGAAACCAGGAGTTTATACCAGTCTACTGAGATTTGTCTTAAAAAAATATGATTTTCTGAGCTTTTACTATTTCAAGAAATTGGAAAAATACCTTTATTATTCATTCAAATGTAAAATAATTGATCTGAGATACAACTACTTTATAAAACATATTAAATGATGTATTTTTACATAGACTTTATCTAATACATATCAATATACTGCCTTATGTCTGGAAGAGTAATGAAATAGTTGTTTCTGAATTCTAAAGTCTGGGCTTCGTTCTGTTGTAAAATCTTTCTTTTTATCCAAAGCCAAAATTCCTTGTGCAGTTGTTTTTTTTGTTAGTGTTGTTGTTGTTCTGTTTTATGTTGTGTTTTGGTTTTTTTTCCCACTGGAAGTCAAAATTAATGGACCATTCAGAAAGAAACAATCTCTGTAAGGAAAGATGCAAATCAATCACCTGCGTGTAGCTGATGTCCCCGCGTGATCACTTGTGCTCGGTAGACTACAGGGCATGGAAATATACCCCTATCTCCTGACCTGCTTATTCTTCAGGAGGACAGCTTGCTACTGCCTATCTGGTGGAGCTGTCTCCCTTTCTATCCTACTCTCAAACCAGGATTGTTCGCTGTCCATCTTACTCAGATTTTTAAATATCAGACTAATTGTCTTTCAATGTGGGGCAGTGCACTGTGACACCATAGGTTCTATCTTCTGTTAATCTCTGCATTTCTCCACTGTCATCCATTCACAGCCTACTGTTCCCATCACAGTTGTGGCTGTTTCGGTACAGTTTCAGAAGGCTTTAATAAAAATTATATGTTAGCTGTTTTTTTAAGGTTCTTTAAAACCCTGTCTGGCTTGGAAGATGCTCTGTTATCGTAGGAGGACTGTGGTTGGTTGCTAGCTCTCAGAATGCTTGTGAGCACAGAAAACTTTCTTTCCAGCTCATCTCTTCAGCTCCTGCTCAGGTAAACAGGCATGATTGTATTTCCCTTCGTTTGTTCATTTTGCAGCAGTTCTACATAAGACTGTAAATTCTAAGGGATGTGTGCTGCCTTTTACACTCCCTCAAAAACTTGGTTATGTGCTATATTTACACAAAAACCAGTGTAAATATACTATGTTATTTCCTCTAACAATAGTTCTGACAGACTCCTTGAAGCTGTTACCTGTGATGTGCTTTGGATCAAGCCTAATGAACTGCAGTTATTTGAGGGGGAGCTTATTGTTGACACCTTTGTCACCAGACCAAATCCCTTGGTTCTTTACAACAACCCTCCTGGATGAAGAAAATAAGATCTGTGGGCAGAGGCTGGATGATACACTGCCTGAAGTCAGGCATAATAGTTTAATTGACTAACTTCTGAATCGGTATATTTTGAATAGGTTAATCCTAATAATCTATCAGCACAGAAATGGAAATAAGGACTGAAATGTTAACATTGCCTAGTTTAGTTCTGTTGAGGTGAAATACCCAAACAACTTCCCCCTGTGGAGAAGGGAGCTCAGCGTTACCGAGGCAAGGGTTGTTGATTTGAAGTAATGGACTTTCTTCTTTTAACCAGTGATGAGATGCTAAAAAGAATAAAATATATTCAGCTGCAAATTTCACACAAAATGTCATCCACAAACCTTTGGAATACAAACAGTGTAAAAATCCAGTTGGAAGCAGGCTAGCTCCAAGAAGTACAGCACCCAGTTTTGTGTGCTGTATTGTACCTTAGAGTATGAGCCCTTCTTAGAGAGATGCAGTAATTGGGTAAATCTCATCCCTTGTGCTGACAAGTCTCATCTTGCAAACAGGGTATGATATGTGAAATTAAGATTTAGTATGTATCACACAGTGATACATAAATACCAATTAATAAATTGCAGCCCTGCAAGGATTTTAGTTTGGAGCATGTTTGTAGCTAAGATTTAATTAGTTGGCTTTACATTCTGAATATGGAAGTTCAGCACACACTTTTGTATGTGAATAGTCCCCCTGAAATCAAGTGGAACAACTATCAAGGTCATAGCAAGCTTCTTGTCTGCCACCAATGTGAAGCCTGCTGCAGATGTTTACACAGAGTATGATTTTTAAAATTGCATGCATTTATTTACTCTGATAGAATTATTTGCCCCAGGTCAAGTGAGTAATTTGTGTGGATCTAAGATTTATTCTCCTAAGGAAAGTCTCCTTTTTAATTCTTATCCTTTATCCTGTTCTCCAAATTTCTCCTTCTTCAAGTAGGCACTTCCACATGCTGCAAAATGTATTGAGCACCCATAGTTACATCTGAAAAATGTCAACAGAGAACACAAAATGCGTTTGCCTGTGTTTGAGAGCCTTTTTAGTAATTTGGAGTGGCAGCAGGATGACTGCAGCTGATGCAAAAGGAAAAGGTATGGTTTTTAAGCCGCATAGGTAGCAAATTATCTCAATAGTTCATATTTAATCTTTTTTTCTGTTTGGGTTCTAACGCTGGCACTGAGCTCTTGGTTCATGATAAAAAACCAATATATATTTAGTCTTAATTGCAGTTCATCACTTCACTCTTTTAGTAATTTTGATTATTTTGCTACTTGATTCAGCACAAGAATCAAGTATCATTTGGAATAGAGGACTAGGAAAATAACTCCACCAAAAAAGAGTTTGTTGAGTAAAAATGTGTTGTCTTATTGCCTGTAATCAGTAACACTAGAAGTGTGAAGGAAGTAAATGTTGTCCCTGTCTGCTGGCAATGTTGTGCTCTTAGCTGCTGATATAATTTTAAAATAATCCTTATCTGAGTGGAAGAAAATTCCTTCTCCTTTTCCTCAGAGTGACTGTTGTCCTTCTGTTCCCAAGTGTGATATGTGCCATGGATGAGGGAACTAAAGGAACTTACTGCCTCTGTTTTTCCATCTTACCAAGTTCAGAAATCACTTTCAGAGCAACCCTGTTTAGTCACAAAGCTGTCTGCAGTTCAAAGATTATTGTGACATTATTATTATTAGAAATCACTGCAGGGACAACTTGCCAAATGAACCATTAAAAGCTAGCCAGAGTCACTGAACCAGAGTAAAATTCATTAACGGCTGCTTGGGGCAACATATGGTCTTGGAAGGTCTTTATCTTTTTAACCATTTGTCTCTTCCAGTGTCTGTGGCAGAGCCCTTCACTTCTCTTTCTATCTCATTTGAATGTGAATAGCCATTTCAAAAACTGCAACTTCCCTTTAGTGACAAGCTCATTTAGTGTCACTGTTCAATTGGACCATGTACTGACATGCAGAAATTTGAACTAAAGGGAGAAAACACCTTTTACTACTAAGGAAAACGGTAAGTTCTTTTCTGCTTTGAGACCTTTTCTTGAATCATTTTGGCTGTTTCTTTCCCCTATGTAATCTCTCTTGTGGCTGTTGTTTTTGAGGCTGAGGTTTCAGAGGTGCTAAACCATTTTTATTTCAGATAACAAAAAAAAAAAAAAGGAGGTCGAAACACCGTTCCTGTAAATGGAGTTCCCACAATTAGAGCCTACTGTTCAAAATCTGATCAGCAGCTTGCCTGTGCCTTAGAGCATGTGCCAACACTGCCGTCTAGCTTCTGCAAGGGTTTTGTGCGCTTTTGCTTCTTGGTTGCTTGTGTTCCTGTGTTAACCCAGCTTTGTTGAGCCGCTGTTGGTGAGCCAAGGTCCTGTAGTATTGACTTCTGTTGGGATACACAGAATCATTTGAAGTGGTCACAGCACGAGAGGAGGGATTGAAGATGACAGCAGCACACAGTAGAGGAGATCTGAAGTGGCAACGCATAAAAAACCTGCCAGTCTGTATTTGGAGATAAGGAAATTAAACCCATCTGTCCACAAGGTATTTGCCAGCACCACAACTCAGACAAACCAGTTCTAGGCCTGTTCAGTGTTTCTAATCACAAAGTACTTGTAAAATCCTTGAACAGGGCCTTCTGACATGTCACCCTCAAACATGTCCTTTGGGCTCACTGTTGACTTCTGCATTCCTGTGTGTCTCTCTCACCCTTATCCTTCTCTGTCTCATACCATGCATACATCTTTTTGACTCTTTCACCGTGGAATCTGTACGTTTTGTTTCTTGGTCTGTGGTGACTTGTGAACTACTTGCAGTCTGAAGTACTGTCTTTAGGTTTAAATGCATTTTACATCTGGTCATCTTGGGATTTTAAAAGATTGTTTGGTTTCCATTTACCATGAACTTGTGTGTGTTTACCAAAATTTGTATTTATATAGCCTTTAGGCTATAGGTAGTATTGCATATATAATAGAGAGGCTAATGAAAGCATATAATTTTTATTAAGCAGGTAGAGAGCTCTATTAAACTCTAGTTTGAAACTGCACAAATCCTGCATTTTCAAACAGCATGCAGTGCAGGGTTGTAATTATGTTCCAGCTTCCTTGGTGGAGTAACATGTAAGAAGTTACCATCATCATATGTTAAAGTGATTTAAAGCTGAATTTAGCCCAGAGTGGTCTAACTAATGATTTTGTTTCTGACTGTTTTCAGTAGCCTTCCCTAAATAACTCAGCTACAACCTTAGAATCATAGGATCATAAAGGTTGGAAAAGACCTTCAGGATAGTCAAGTCCAACCTTTGACCAATTGTCACCCTGTCAATTAGACCATAGCACCAAGTGCCATGTCCAGTCATTTCTTGACACTTCCAGGAATGGTAACTCCACAATTCTGTGGGCAGCCTGTTCCAATGCCTGGACACCCTTTCAGTGAAGAAATTCTTCCTGATGTCCAACCTGAACCTCCTCGGCACAACTTGAGGCTATGCTCTCTCCTCCTTTCACTAGTTACCAGGGAAAAGAGGCTGATCCTTACCTGGCTACAATCTCCTTTCTAGGTAGTTGTAGAGTGTGATAAGGTCTCATGTGAGCCTCCTTTTCTCCAAGCTAAAGAAAGCCAGCTCCTTCAGCCACTCCTCATATGACTTACCCTCTAGCACCTTCAACCAGCTTCATTGTCCTTCTCTGGACTTGCTCCAGCACCTCAGTGTCTTTCTTGAGGGGCCCAGAACTGGACACAGGACTTAAGGTGTGGCCTCTCCAAGTATAGACGGACTGTTACTGCCCTGGTCCTGTTGGACACACGATTTCTGATCCAAGCCAGGATGCCACTGGCCTTCCTGGCTATCTGGGCACACTGTTGTCTTGTGTTCAACTGGCTATCAATCAGCAACCCCAGGTCCTTTTTTGCTGAGCAGCTTTCCAGCCACTCTTTGCCCAGCCTGCAGCACTGCCTGGGGTTGTTGAGGCCCAAGGTCAGAGCTGGCACTTTACCTTATTGAACCTCATATTGTTGGCCTTGGCCCATTGATCCAGCCAGTCCAGATCCCTCTGCAGAGCCTTCCTGCTCTCCAGTAGATCAACACTCCCACCCAGCATCCACAAACTGACTGCAGGTACACTAGATTCCCTGGTCCAGATCACTGATGAAGATATTAAACAGGACTGGCTGCAATATCGAGCCTTGGGGAACCCCACCAGTGACCAGCTGCCAACTGAATGCAGTACCATTCACCACCACTCTCTGGGCCCGGCCATCCAGACAGTTCTTTACCCAGCAAAGGGTGCATCTGTCCAAGCCACAGACTACCAGCTTTTCTGGGAGAATGCCATGGGAGACAGTATCAAAAGCTTTACTGAAGTCCAGGAAGACAATACCCACAGACTTTCCCTCATCCACTAGGTGGATCACGTTGTCACAGAAGGGAATAGGTTGATCAAGCAAGACCTGTCTTTCCTTAACCCATGCTGGCTGGGCCTGATACCCTGCTTGTCCTGTACATGCCATGGGATCATATCTAAGATAATCTGTTCCACAGCCTTCACTGGGACCAAGGTTAGTTATCCTTACACATTCTTATCAACCTTATAATTATCATGTATCCGTGGGTACTGCTTCATGTTAATGAGGTAAGGTTGTATTTCAAAGAGAATCTTTTGTCTCTGTTGAAGCAGATGTTAGTATTGCTGAATATCCGGCTGAATCAATTAATCATTTCATTAAATAGAAGTCCTCTTAGCTATGCTAATCAAAAACATGCTGTTCACAATTTTTCCAAACAACCTCCTGAAACCTAAACAAACAAACAAACCACTTCAAGACTAATAAACCTGATATATAAGCTATGCTTTCTTAAAAAGGATTAAAAAGAAAAAAAAAGATCTGAGGGGTATTTCATCAGCATTATGCATATATTCCTTTAGCCATCTCTGGTGATCTTATCTGAAGGGTTAAAGCTGCCTAAATGTAGTTATTTGCTGTACCATTTTCAGTGTGACAAGAAACACATACTTTTTGTTCTGAACCGCATCTTCATGGGTGAGGAGAGGATGATGGATGCTGAACACTGGGTCAAAGCCCTTCTCATGACATTCCAGAAGCAAGTTGAGGGGGTTTCTATGTGCTTCTTGACTTCTGTGAGTCAGCACATGAGCACAGTCTGAACAGAGAGTTTGAAAGGGAAGGAAAGGTGGAATATATAAGCTAGATGATAACACTGTGAGCAGCTTCACAGACAGATTCCTCAGAGAGAGGTAGATCAGTTTATTAAGAAATGAAACAACTGGTATCAAAACTTCATAGGTATGGTTTAAGCCCAGTGGGCAACTAAGCACCATGCAGCTGCTTGCTCACTCCCCCATCCAGCAGGATCAGGGAAACAATCAGAAGCATAGAACTGAAAAACCTTACAGGCTGAGATAAAAATAGCTTAATAGGTAAAGCAAAAGCCATGCACGCAAGGAAAGTAAAACAAAGAATTTCTTCACCATTTCCCATGGGTAGGCAGGTGTTCAAACATCTCTAGGAAAGCAGAGATGCTTAACAGTGCTTAACTCATGCTTAACAGTGAGTTGGGAAGACAAATGCCATCCCTCCAAATGTCCCTCCCTTCCTTCTTCTTCCCTCAGATTTATATGCTGAATATGATTCCATACGGTGTGGGAGACCCCCTGTCCTGGCAGTGTCCCAACTTCTCCCAACTTGTGCACCACCAGACTCCTTGTGGGTGTGGTGGCTGAGGAGCAGAAAAGGCTCTGTGTAAATGCTGCTCGGCAGTAACAAAAACTACTTTATATTATCATCACTGTTTTCAGCAAAAATCCTAAACACAGCCCATACTAGCCACTATGAAGAGAATTAACTCCACCCCAGCCATGATCAGCACATTCTCTACCCCTTCTTTCATATAATTTATGTCATGCTCTAGTCCTACATTATTCAATACAATCTCATTAACACCTCCCATCCTCTTTCCAGCCTTTGATATAATACACAGACATCGTTCCATTAGTCTATGGACCACCTCTGCAAATGCCCATCAAATGCCCACAGATGTCCACAAAATGTCTGTTGAATTCATTTACTCCATGACTTTGGACTCCATCTGTTCTAGTGGTCACTCAGGACAGGAGAGGTGGTGTGCTGAATGGAGTTACTGAGCACCAAAGCCAGCTCAGGTCAGGTCACTGCTGTGCTGCAACTGCTTCTTCTAAGGCTTCTCTCCTCCATTGGTTTGTGTGGTTCCTGTTATAGTAACTCAAAATATGACTTAAAACAATTTAAAGACACACCTATTACAATGTCCACCCCTGGTCCTTTCATGCCAGGTTATAGGGTTTAGTATAATAATGAAGTCCTCCCCTTCTAGTCTGGGTGCAACAAGGGGTTCCAGCTATAGTAATTAGTCTCCACCATGGACTTCCATGGGATGCAGAGGGATAGCCTGCCTGACCATGGCCTTCACCACGGGCTGCAGAGGAATATTCTCCAGCACATCAAGCACCTCCTCCCCTTCCTTCTTCTTCAGGGGAAGGACCCCTCACACTCTTCCCCCTGCACTGTGGACTCATCCACAGGTCGCAGCCCCTTTGACTCAACTCACTGGAGTTCCAGCCTGTCCAATACAGAAGCAAAGATACAGCAGCAATGCTCTGGCCACCCGCCAGCCCAGGCACATCGCCAGGCTGTTATCAGAGTGTTCCCAGCCACAGCAGGCTGAGGTGATAACCAGCACAGCACAGCAGTGACCAGCCACTAACAAGCACTAGATTGCTATACACGAGTGAGCAAGCCCCATGGCAAGCGCAGGAGCCTGCTGGTTAATAATTAAACAGCAATAAGAGCTGAACATTTCACCTAGCACATTCAAATAAAATCTGTCATTATTGGAACTTGCTGAGCCCCACACTGTGTCCCAACAAAGGACTGTTGTGTTTTAACCCCAGCTGTCAACTACACACTCCATAACTGTTTGCACACTCCCCCACTGTGAAAGAGGGAAGAGAACTGAAAGGGTAAGAGTGAAAAAACTCGTGGATTGAGACAGAGACAGTTTAATAGGGAAAGCAAAAGTCACACACACCAGAAAACAAAATGAGGAATTTGTTCACTGCTTCCCATGGGCAGGCAGGTGTTCAGCCATCTCCAGAAGAGCAGGGCCTCATCACATGTAACAGTGACTTGGGAAGACAAATATCATCACTCCAAACTTCCTCCCCTTCCTTCTTCTTTCCCCAGCTCTATATGCCGAGCACAACACCAATACAGTATGGGATATGCCTTGGGTCATTTGGGGTCAGATGTCCCAGCTGTGTCCCCTCCCAATTCCTTGTGCACCCCCAGCCTCCTTGCTGGTGGGGTGGGGTGAGGAGCAGCAAATTCAGCTGTTGCTGCTGCTGCGTCCCCGAAGTCTTGCATGGCACCAGCCTGCGGTGTTGCTAAGCAGGCTTGGGAGGGATGCTGGGGAGTATTTTGCCATCTCGTGGCAGCTCGCAGGTAAACCGTCTCTGCGCGATCACGAACACTCTCTACCCAGAAGGAACAAGCCAGAAAGGCTGATTTCCATAGCGGTGGCTGCAAAATGACACTTGAAAAGTTTGCAGCAGAGCAGAGCAACCCGTAAACTTACAGTGACGAATACCTCGGCTGATACGCCCACATGCAGCTCCAAGTGCTTGCCAGCGGTGGAACCTGAAAGGAAGGCTGAGAAGACAACAGTAAAGAGGCCACAGCCTGGGGGTCAGAGGCTGTTTCTATCTCCTGCTCTTGGTGTCATGCTGCTGGAGGTGCCCAGCTAGCCAGGGAAAGGAAAGGCTAACTACAATCTGGTGACTGGTTGAACACCACAGCGTGGACAACAGCGCACTGAAGCTGAGCTCTTATGGCATGGACAGTGAGGGGTGATCCAGCCAGACAGCTTTGGCTCCGAGAGAGTCAGTGGAGAGGCAGAGAGCCTGTCAGTGTAGAAACCTTTGGAGGGGCACTGACAATTTTCATGTATTTGCAGGGCGATGCGGCTAACATGGGAGATGCTAAAGAAACTCAGTCTGAGTCTCCTGCTGACCTCCTTTCTCAGGGGAGCTGTTGCTGCTGTGCCCAAAGGGGCATGTTCCCTTGTGCCAGGGCTTACCAGAAAGAGGGCTGGGGGTTGTCCCCAGACAGGGACTGCAGGTCTCACTGTCAACAGCACGGGCACTGCCAGTGCTGTGGCTGCTGTTCAGGAGGACATGAGACTGGAACCCCTGCACACTCTTCCTCCCACAAAGCTGCTGGTGAGGAAAACCCCTGCTGCTGATCAAGGGACCCCAGAGGATCTGATGGCACAGGAAAAAGGTCCAAGCCTCTCCAAAGGAAGGTTTGTCCCCAGCTTCAATAGGTCTGTGGGTGGGATGAAGTGCTGCCAGTCTGTGTCAGCAATGGGAGAGGAGCCAGTAGACTTCTGTTCTTCCCAGCTATGTAGAAAACCAGCACCTAAAAGAGATCCCTTTTACTTCCAGAATGGCTGCCTTTCAGCTCATAAATGATAATCCACTGTGAACAGCCTGGAGTACCTTCCATCTTTTCGTTTCAGTGACCCAGACATAGACTGTCCAAGTGGGCCCCACTTTGCCTAAGAGCTAACACACACACAGAGCAGTCAGGAAGCTGACAGAGTATGACCATTCTGGATGCAAATCCCTCCTATCATGCCAGTGATGGGAGTGGGTAAGGGTCTCAATGCCAGCAAAGGGCAGAGGTGACAGCGAGGGTCTCAGCTCCAGCCACTGGGGCAGGACTGGTATCTGTGCCCCAGGTGCACCTACTGGGGGAACTGAGGGGAGTAAAGCGAGTGAATCCAGCATGCAAAGCAGGAATGCAGGTCACAGCCCACATGCCTGCTGCTGCCTGCTGTGGAGACAAGAGTGGTTGCATCTCCCCCAGGCACCAGGGAAAAGTATTGGGGCTGGGGATGTCACTCCTGAACAGAGGTGGGCTACCTGGCTAGCAGGAGTCTCGGAGTCCAGGTAGATTGTGAGGCACATGCCTGTGCTGTTACCTGGGGATATCTGCGGGAGTGGGGCACCTGTTGAGAAGTGTGTGTGTTTGCTCCTGAGCAGGAAGCTGGACAGCTGGTGCGTGGGAATGAGTAAAATGGCTCAGGATATGGGGCAGGGTTATCACACTAACAGAAGGGCTGTGCTGGTACTCTGGGGATCTGTGACTTATGTGTGCTTTTGCGAACGTCAATCCATACTGGCTGCAGAAAAGGGACGTGGCTGGCTGTGCTCACGTTCTACACGAGTCCTAGTACTAATACACGTATGTGCTGGGGGAGGCAGTGCCTCATCTGGAAGGTAGCCTGCAGAGCTGGCCTTGTCTGTGCTTTGGCATATGTGTCTCTCACAGGTAAAAATCAGTAAGATGAGGTCTTCCCCTAAGAACTGTTTATAATTTCTTTACCTCTTCTCTCCTAAGTGCTATTCATGCTTTATTTGCCCGACAGACTACAGGACTCCTCCAGCCTTCACTCTGCATCCTCGGAGACAACACCAAGCTCCGGTGGCCAGTGCCCAGGGCTAGTGCCCAAGGAAGCCGCTCTCCCCCTGCCCGTAGAGAACGAAGCCCCAAGAGAGCATCACCACGGCAGCCAGCGCCTGCGGGACAACGCGCATCGCGCGCTGCCGGCGACACTGCCGGGAGTCTCCCCCCGCTTTTATCCACCAGCGTCCGCTGCCTCCACCGAGAGGTGCTCCCAGCCCTGCTTCCCCCGGACACGGGGCTGGGCATCCGCCGCCGCCCGCTCCCGAGCCCGCCCCAGGCGGCACAGGGCGCTCGGTCCCTCCGCCCCGCCGGCGCCATCGCAGCCCCGCCCCGGCCCGCGCTCAGCGGAGGCTCCGCCCCCGGAACACGTCATCGCCGGGCGCGGATATGACGAGACGGCGGCGCCTCTGTCCCGGCAGGGCTCGGCGCTGCTCCGCGGCTCGGAGGAGCAGTTCCCGTGGCAACGCCGCCCATGGCGGACCCGTCCCGGCGCCTGGCGGAGGCCGCCCGCCGCCGCCGCCGCCCGCCGGGGGAGGAGCGGCGGGAGCCTCCTGGCGCCGGGCGCTGCCGGACCCGCCACAGGCTGAAGGCGGCCGCGGCACTGGCCCGCGCAGGGAGCGAGGGACCGGCGGCGGTGAGTGCGGGCCTGGGGCGGGCGGGGGCGCCGAGCCCTACGGGTAGCTGGTCGGGGGCGTCCCCAGGGGAGGGAGCGGGCGGGGAGTGGTCCCCCAGCGGCCCGGGCGGTGCCCCCCGGCCGTGAAACCCCGCGGGACGCGGGCCTCTTTGTGACGCCCCGTGGGCGCTCCCGGGGTGGCTGCCGCACCTGTGTCCCTGCGCTGGTGCTCCCCCGGCCCCTGCGTGTCCGGGCGTGTGTCCCTCTGGCCTGCACGGCGCGCTTGGTGCCTGGTGTCCTGCCGGCGGGGAGCGCCTGCTCCCGGACTTGCTGCTAAATGCGGGCTTATCAGTTTGGAAGTAGCGTGGCGATTTATTCCCGCTGAATTATAATGCCTTAGAATAACGCCAATGCCTAAAATAATTTTTGAGTGGATAGTTTGGTTTTTTTTACCCATGGTTGACATCTGTAGTGGTTTAGCCTCAGCCAGCAGCCAAGCCCCACGCAGCTACTCACTCACTCCCCCGCCAGTGGGATGGGGGAGAGAACTGGAGAGGAAAAAGCCAGAAAACTCGTGGGTAAAGATAGTTTAATAGGGAAAGCAAAAGCTGTGCACACAAACAAAACAAACCAAGGAGATTTTGTTCATTTCGTCCCATGGGTGGGCAGATGTTCAGCCACCTTCAGGAGAGTAGGGCCCTGTCGTGCATAACAATGACTTGGGAAGGCAAACACTCCGAATATCCCTCTCCTTTCTCTTTCTTCCCTCCACTTCATATACTGAACATGATGTCATGTGGTCTGGAATATCCCTTTGATCAGTTTGGGTCACCTGTCCTGGCTGTGTCTCCTCCCAGTGTTCCTTGTCTCCCGGGCTTCCTAGCCAGTGTGGTGGTACAAAAAGCAGAGAAAGCTTTGGCTCTGTGTAAGCACTGCTCAGCCGTAATAAAACATCTCAATATTATTAACCCTATATTCAGCACAAATTCAGAACATAGCCCTGCACTAGTCACTGTGAAGGAAGTTGACTACCCCAGCCAAAACCAGCATGACAACCTGATTAGATACAAAGGCAGTGTGTACCTGAGGATGGGTATAGGAATGACACCTGGTTGTTTCTGCTTCAGTCTTAAAGACAAATACTTATTTTGACAGGAACACATCCCTGGAGGTTGTCTAATCCAACAAGCTGTGTGTAGTCCAGCATGAGTGCCCAACAAAAGAGGGTCAGGGCATTCAGAAACAGGACAGGTCCAGCAGAACTTGGAAGGTGATAATATAGCTTGAGTGCAATTACTTGTTTTGACTGCTTTCTCTTAAAGTACAGAACTAACTGTTCTCATATTTGTCATACATAAATGCTAGTCTTTTGGAGCTGTGTTTTGGAGGATACCATGTAAATCATAAACTTACTGACCACATCGAAGCAGTTATTTAAGAATGGGGAATAAGACAGTCCTGCCTGCTACCTTCATGATTCAAGTGCTCTTTAAGACTTGCAGCACTGAAGAGCTAGATCTCACTGTGAAGAGAAGCCTGACAAAGTAGTTAGGTCATGCTGCCTCTTTGTTCAGCATTTCCTTAGAGCTACTACTGGGTTTTGCAACCTTAAAAGTGATTACTATGGGTTTCCACATCTAGACGGTAAGATTTTTGCTTCTCTGTCATATCAATCGTCTTTTATTTCTGTCTTTTCTAGAACATGACTTCAGTAGATAAAGAGTTTGCAGAAGACAGCAACTTTGCACCAAAAGCCAGCACCAGCAAGCTGCCAACAGATGCATCTCCTGACTCCAAATGCCCCATCTGCCTGGATAGATTTGACAATGTTGCATATCTAGATCGCTGCTTGCATAGGTTCTGCTTCCGCTGTGTCCAGGAGTGGTCAAAAAACAAAGCAGAATGCCCCCTCTGCAAGCAACCGTTTTTTTCCATTTTCCATACAATTCGTGCTGAAGATGACTTTAAGGAGTATGTACTCAGCCCTTTAGAAAACAGCTCTTTTGCCAGCCCCGATGGCCGGAGATTTCGTTACCGTACTACCTTAACAAGGGAACGCCGCAATCGCAGTTCCCCCTCCCGAAGGATGCTGTCCCCTCCAGATAATGGGATGTTGTTTGAAGGGTTGTCAAGCGAACCAGTGCGTCACAGACACCGAGAGATTCATCAGATGATGAGGAGGCTGGCCTCAAGGCGGCAGGCTAGCGCAGAGGGCAGATCTCTGCGGCAGATTCAGGAGGAGGACATGATCAACTTCCGCAGAGCCCTCTACCGTACTGGTGTGCGTATCCGCGGCATTCAGGATGGCGGCCGCTATCGAGACATCTCCGCAGAGTTTTTCCGCCGCAACCCCGCCTGCCTTCACCGGTTGGTTCCTTGGTTGAAGCGAGAACTTACAGTCCTGTTTGGTGCCCATGGATCTTTGATTAATATTGTACAGCACATAATCATGAGTAACGTGACTAGGTACGATCTTGAAAGTCAGGCCTTTGCTGATGATTTAAAGCCATTTTTGCTGAATCGGACAGAACACTTCCTGCATGAATTCATCAGTTTTGCTCGTTGTCCTTTTAACTTAGAAGCATACGATCAACATGCCAATTATGATTGTCCTGCACCATCATATGAGGAAGGAAGCCATTCAGACTCATCAATTATTACAATATCTCCAGATGTGGCATATTCTCAAGGGCCAGATAACAGTTCATCTGTGCCTGGTCTTGGTCAGGCCCCCTGGGATGATGAAACTCCAGGGCCTTCCTATTCCGTTTCAGAAGAGGTTCGTGCAACCATAGCTTCTCCTCTGGAGTCATCAGAAAGTTCTGATGAGGACTCTGCTACAGGGAGTCAAAGAACCAAACTGCAGACTCAGTTACAGGCTAATGTTGACTCAAATGACAGTGGCTCTTCATCAGACAATTGTGTCATTGTTGGGTATGTAAAGCCATTAGCTGAGAGGACACCAGAAGTGGTTGAACTGTCCTCAGACTCTGAGGAATCCATCAGGGAAGAGAAAAGGGAGGATGTCAAGAAACAGCGACCAGTCCAGTGTCACAGCTGGAGTGACAGTGAACGAAGCAGGAGCTTCTCGCCGTGTTCCCCAACGTATAAGGAAGATGCAGGTAGTTGTAGAAGCTGTTTATCTCCTACAGTTGAGAAGACAGAGTCAAAAGAAGATGAGAAGAAAAAATGTAAGGGAAAAGATCTGCCTCCACAGGACTTGAGCTGGAGCCCCTCCCCAGGGAGTGACACAGTGTGTTCCCCTTGGAATCACAGGAAGCGAAAGTCTAGGAGCCCACAGTCCTGTTCACGGAGCAGTCGAGGCAGTCATGGCCATCGGTCTAGGAGGGAGCACCATAGCAAAAGCCAACTTAAAAGGAGACGATCAAGAAGCAGAGATAGCAGCAAACACAGGAGCAAAAGAAGCAGAAGGTCGAGGGCTCGTGACAACAGAGCCTCTCTGAAAAGCCAGAGGGGCTCTCTGAGTGGTGAGAGCACTCCCTCCAGAGAATTAAGCAGATCACGATCATGTAGCAAAGGCTACAGTAAAAGGAGATCAAGAAGTAGAGACAGTGATCGGTATTATGTAAGAGACAGTTATCAAAGTAGACATCAGTGGGGTTCTGCTTTCTGTAGTAGAAAGGTGTTTGGGGATAGCTATGAATCCTCCAGTAGGAGGAGGACACGATCTAATACTCTCTATTCGAGGCAATCTGCTAGTCCAGAATACAGGATACGGTCATTTATTGAAAGGACAGACCTGCATAGCCAGAGAGGACTCCATGAGAGACACTATTACTGTTATGAAAGATGCAGGTCAAGGAGTCGGTCGAGCAACAGGTCAAGGACTCCTTCTGGAGGAACTGACAGAATGAAAAGTGAAAAGCCTGGTGGAAAAAGGAAGTACAAAACTCGCCACCTGGAGAATGCATTCATGGAGAGCATAAGTCTAGAAAGAGAAAATGACCCCAAGAAAGCTTCCTCAAAATTCAGTGACTGCTGCAAAATTGAAGATAGCCCATCAGACAATCGAGCAAGTAATGAGGCAAAGCGTAAAAAAAGGAAGAAGAAGTTGAGGAGTCCAAGTGTGGAGATAGTCTATGAGGGAAAAGCAATGGACACAACGAGGCATCTTAAAAAAAAAAAGAAAAAGCATAAGAAGAAACACAGGAAACATCACATCAGCAACTCAGCACATTCTTCTCCAGTGGTGATTACAATTGATAGTGACAGTAGTAAGGAGCCAGAAAGTACTGAATGGGACAACAGTATTACATGGACAGGCACAACTCTGAAAAATGAGGGGGAAAATGAATCTCCATCTTCTTTCCTGAGGATAAGATGTGAGGAAACTGGAGAAGCAGACAAAAAGTTCAGTATCCCTACCACAAGGGAAGACTTAGATGGTGACATTAGAAATGCTGATGTCAAACTTCAAGGAACAGCAGCTGATCAGAGTATTATCACAGCAGATACCAGCAGTAACACCTCTCACACAGAAACTGTAACCAGCTATGTTCAGGAAGCACCAGCAGCGCCTTCCAGTCAACTATCTTCCCCCAGGACTTCCTTCCCAGAGCATCCAGAGAGACAACCATTGATACTAAGACTGCCAAAGAGACTTGTCAACAAATCCTCTTGGTTTGGTTTCCCAGAAGAAAAAATGTAGCACACTTTCCACAGAACATTTCTTGAAATTGTGAATTTAATTATTTTTTTTCCCTTAAGAACTAAAATATTGGGTAGGATTTCTCTCTGTTAAAAAGATGTCTGGGAAATGTGTAAAACCTTTGAATGTGTATGCACTTTTGAGTCGAAGAAGATAGAGTATTGCTAGTATGTAACTTTAAAAGTTTTTTTTTTTTTGGAAGACTGTTTAGAAATTGTAATTTGATAAAGCCATCCACAGTATTTCAAAGTTTTGCTTAAACCAAATGACAGAAAAGGAGCCCAAACCAAAAGCCAGAAAATTAATTTTATGGGGATTGCCCTTCTTAGACAAGGGAAAAAATGTTTGGTTCATAAGAAATTATTCAGTCTGAATTCCAGCATCATTTCAATTTCTTTGGTTTAAGCTGATCTCTGCTGAAAAGTAGTCAGTGATTTCTACAGAGATCCTCAGAGGACTTCTAGTAATTTCAAGGTAAGCTATGGCAAAATCTGAATAAAGCAATAAGACTTCTTTTCTTTTTTTAAAAACATATTTAATATGTACTATGTGTTTTGCAAACAGAGCATTTTTCTTTTGGTTTTGGGTGTCTTACTTATACAGACCATTGGATGTTTGTGCAGTCAGGAGTAGTCCAGGTTGGAAGGGACTTTAGAGATTTTCTGGTCTCTTCTTTCACTGAAAGCAGGAACTTTGATCAGATTGCTTGGGATTTTTTCTGTTTTAAGTTCTCCCAAAATTGGATGACCCCTCTGTGCTACCCCTTCTAACATTTGAGTGTTCCCTTGGGAAATATTTTTTTTTGTCAGATTTATTTTTTTTTTTATTCTTGTTGCAGCCTTGTGTCCTGCAGCTGTGTTGCTCTCAAGGAGGCTGTTTTTCCTCTTCTCTGTGCCCTGCCAGTGCATACTTGAAGACATCTGCCTTGTCTGTAGTCTTGGCAAGAGAGCAGCTGCTCTCAACCTCCTTGCAATAGCCAATGCTCACCCACCTCAGCACACCCTAGATGTCCTGCTGCGTTTATGTGCAAGGTGCAGAGCTCCAGGCAGAGTCTTGTTCTCCAGCTTTGTCCCTTATCTGTGTGCACAGCAGTAGCTCTTAGGGCTGGATGAGAAAGATGCCTTCTCTCTCTCCTGTATTACTGCCTTCATGAGTTTGGTGGGTTTGACCTTGGCTGGTTGGCTGCCATATGCTCTCCAAGCTTCTCCATTGCTTTCCTTTCTCCACAACACCGGGGACAAAATAAGATGAGAAGGCTGGTTTCAGATAAGGACAGGGAGATTACTCTCACTGGCCAGATAGCCTCGGGGGCAATTAGTGTCTTCTATTGCCAATGGAAAATTGAGTAGGTGAATAAGAAACAAAGACAAAACTAAAACCAATTCCCCCTCCCTTCTTCTCATCTTTACTCTTTCATTCTAGGCTCTTCTACCTCTTGCTCTCCATCTGTGCAGAAGGATGGGTTATGGTGTTGTGGTTAGTCCATAACACTGTCTTACTCCTCATAACTCTTTACACTGTTCCTCTGCTCTAACATGGGCCCTTTCTGCAGGGGTGTAGTTCTTCAGGAACAGACTGCTGAAGTGCCAGAAAACCTGCTCCTATGTGGGCTCCTAAGCACAGGCTGCAGCTCCTGCCAGGTGGCTGCTCCTGTGTGCAATCTCCATGGGCTGTAGCTTCCTTCAGGGCATGTCCACCTGCTCCAGTGTGGGCTCCTCCACAGGGAGCACGTGCGTTTCTACTCCACTGTGATCCTGCATGGGCTGAAGGGGACAGCCTCCCTCACTGTGGTCTTCATCAGCCCAGAGTGCCCAGGCTGTGGTGAGGGGCTGCTGCTGCCTGACCAGTCAGCAGAGGTTGGCTGAGCCTGAGAGAGAGTCAGGAGTGATGGCAGTCAGTCCCCTCCACTCTTGCCCCTGAGAACATCCCTGGGCTGCAGGAGTCAGACTGGTCTCTGCCTTGGGATTAGAAGATTTTGGGGAGCACAAATGTATGAAGAAGCTGGGTCACTGGCAGGCCCTGGGGCCACATGGTGGGAACCATAGTGGTGTTATCTGGTCTGGAGGGAATGTGAGTGCTCCCTTTGTTCTGCTCAGTCCCAACAGCCTCCCCAGGTTCTCCTGGGGAGGGAAGGGGTCCAGAAGGGCTGGGGTGTCCCCAGCCCCAACGGGTGGCTTCTCAGTGATTCTGGATGCATGTGCCTTTGACGGGAAGCCTTGGTCCATTCACAGAGTTGAGGTATCCTTGGCAATAGTGGGACTTGTCCCTTGGAGTGCTGGGATAGAGGCTGTTGAGTGGGCAGGGCAGGCAGGCAGGTGAAGATGTCACATTAGGTACAAGGGAGAAGTTAGATGTACAGCCCTGACAGTCGGTGATGGTGTAGTTGGGAGCCTCTGGGTGAGGATGAGGGGGTGGAAAATAGTGGGTGTCTTCTTCCAGTTGCCCAGCCAGTATGTCAGCGCTGAGGACTTTACAGGCAATTAGGGGAAATCTCGGGTTTGGCAGCCCTTGTTCTTATGGCAGATTTCAATTTCCTAGAGACCAGCTGAAAATGGTGCCCTCTGTGCCGTGCTGATCTGAAAGACTCCTGAAGTTTGTGGGAGAGAACTTCTTGTCATGAGTGCTCTGGGAGACAGCTAGGAAAGATGCCTTCCTAGTTATGCTGGTTGGGAATGAAAGAGGCCTGGTGGGAGGTGGCATGGTCATGGCCATAGTGCTTATGAAATGGTTCTGCTTAAAAATGTCAGTGCAATGAGAAAAAAGAAGAGCAGAGTGATACAATGGGTTTTGAGAGAGCAAATGTTATGCCACCTGGGAGTCCCCTGGGAATCTGGTCTTGAGGGCTCAGGAGCTGCATGCTGCATGGGATCTCCTGCAAACACTGGAAAAGAGCAAGCTGTCAAAAGCATTATCAATACTTCAAGGAGACATTTACACTGTGGGGAAACTTCATCTGTTTGTTTTTCATGACACGCGTTACTAGGAAATTGTCATTGAAATGTGAAGCGTTATTTTCTGTGTATAGGGCAGTGAACACAACTGAGGAAAATGTGTCGGCCACAAGCAGCCATTGCTTTCCAGTGCTGCTTTATGTAAACCAGCTCATCACTCCTGCTGCACCTACCTGCAAAGTGGGAGTAAGCAGGTCGACTCACAGTGTCAGCTGCTATTAAGCAATTTACTTCTGCTGAAGAGAACTGTTTTAGTTTAACCCTAGCTGTGGCAACTAAGTACCAGGCAGCTGCTTGCTCACTTACCCCTTCCCTGGTGGATTGGGAAGGAGAATCCAGTTTAAAAAAAAAGTGAACAATTTTGGTTGAATTAAGAACAGTTTAATAACTGAAACAAAGTAAAATGTAATACTAATAAAAAGGAGAGAGAGAGAGAGAACCCAAGAGAAACAAGTGATGCACAATAAAATTGCTCACCAGCTTCTGGCCAATGCCATACCCAGAAAGACCCTTCCTGGGTAACTCCCCCAGTTTGTATACTAGGTATAACATTCTATTGTGTGGGATATCCCTTTGGTCCATTTGGGTCAGCTGCCCCAGATATGCTCCCATCCATCTTTTTGTGCACTTACTAGCAGAACGTGAGACACTGAGCGGTCCTTGACACAGGGTAACCACTGCTTAACAACAGCCAGAACATCAGTGTGTCATCAACATTATTATCCTACTGTATCGAAACCACGGCACTGTACTGCTACTAAGAAAAAAATTACCTCTATCCCAGCCAAAACCAGGATGAGGACTGAGATGCATTGGTCAGCTGTGGGTAGGAATGAGATACATCAAACCTCTTCCAGAGTTCACCTGGCATAATTTTGTAGTCTTAGACCAGAAGACTTCTGTCAGCAATGGTGCTGGATTTAATGACCCTCATAACCTTGTCTGGGGCTGTTTGACTTTCTGTGGATATTCTGCCTAGTTTCCAGATGCCTTTTGAGAAGGTATCTTATCTGCCAGCCCTAGGCTATCATGAAATTTCAGGAGAGATATGAGAGCATGTAAACCCACCAGGGTTATCTCCTGCTCTGCATGCATGTACAGCATGTGGAAATGGGACCTTATTTGAGGTTCATCTTATAAGGAATAGATAATAACCCAGGGTGCACTGCACAGGGCTCTCCCCCTTTAGCATCTGCTTGCTGTACTTCAAATGAGTTCTTAAAGTTCATCTCATTGTAGTGAAATTCTGTGAGGAAGAAGCATGAAGCAGTGTATATTCCTGTCTCCAAACTGGACTGGAATCCAAAGGCTGGCTGCAGAAAATGCTGCTTCTGCTGGTGTTCGTATCTGTTGAACATTAGTAGGTAGATCAGTCATCAGCAGTGTCAGAGATGGTCAGTGCCTCGGTTTTTAGACATTTGAACTGTCACTTCCCAGCAGGCTAAGACTGCAATTCAGTAGGTTTCACAGCCTTTACTATGGCATGACAGAAGACCTGAAAATGACCCAAGCTTAGCTAGGCAACCTGCTCATCTACATTTTCAGTGGTCTCCAAAAGGGCAACTAAATTAACTGAAGGAAACCTGAATTAGCAAGGGTTGTCGGAAAGTAGAGGACAAACGTCCTCTATGGGGTGCTCTGGAATGCTGAGTTCTAAAGAATTTTTTGCACAAGATGTAAAGTGACCCAGTACACATCCAAGTTACTCTTCAGTCCTGATGAATAACGTGAACCAGTGTATGTGGCAATATTACCATTTTTCTTTGGAAGACCTGTAGCCCTTAGAGGTCAGGCATCCAGTGTGTTATGCACAGAACAAGCCACAACTAGGTGACAAGCTACTGTCAAGGCATTGAGATGAAGTGCATAGGGGCAAAGAGGTGCAGAACTATGAAATAACTTTTTTTAAGATCATTCACCTGGTAAAGCATATCTGGGATGGTAACAGTTTTATTCTCAGCCACCTACATGAACCAGATCACATGGCTCATTCAAACCACAGGGGTTTGTGCCTTGAAGTCATAGTAATTTCTTCTCCATTAGCTGAAGAGGAAAAAATAAATGTGTATGTGTGTGTGTATATGTGTACACACGTGCATGCATTATATGTTTTTGGGGAGAGAGGGAGAGAGAGAGAAGGGGAGAGAGCAGGAGTAAGCTGACAGATGCCTGTTGTACTGTGGAAGAGGAGAGCAGAAAAGCAAAGGCAAATATTGTGCACCTCCTGCATGCACTTCTGTTTCTTTTTTGAGAAAGACATGAAAGAAAGGAAGAAAACTCAAAACAGCATACCACTGAATGGACTGGTGCCATGCAAGATTTATGAACTGCTAAATTTAGAAAAGTCATTTTACTGTTGCTGGTGTATTGCAGGCTCTTGTGCATGAGTCAATAAGAAAAAACCAAGTCACTTCCTCTCTGAAAGCATGTAGAAGTAACATAAAATATATTCCATTAATCTTTTCAACCACTGAATTTACTCTGGATAAACAAAGCGTGTATCAAATGATATGCCCTAGAAAGGTAATCAGCCTTATAAAATGCTTCACAGCTCTGCATTTCTCATTATTGTATTGCAAATAGTTTTGTGAATGGAAAAACAGTTCAAGCAGAATGTTAAACAGCATTCATTTGTCATTTTCCTGCACGGACCAGGCAGCAGCCTGCTGGATCTCAAAATGTGTGGTCATTATGAAGCTTGTACTGAACTGTTAATCTTTTTTTGCTCCTTCTTTTTCTCAGGTGATGTTCCTTTGTGATGGGTGATTTCTAGCACTCCTGCTTCAGTTGTCACAGGTGAAAACTCAGCAGGAATCACACAGATAGTTAAATACAGTGGATCATCACAAGCTCGTGATCAACCTGTCTTCAGGTACTCTACAGGCAACCTCTAGTGCTTTACCTATAATCGTAGATGTTTTTTCATGGGGACCAGCTGTTCTCCAGATCACACGATAAGGATCAATACAGAAGAAACCAGTAATTTTAGGCTGAGGCATTAATGAGTGGAAATAGATTTCATCAATCCCATTGTATTGTTTATTTTTTTCAAGTACAAAAAAGGAAATCTCTATGGTTCATTTTTCATGGCAAGTTGATGCAGAAATAACTCAGTAAGGCTTTTTGACTTTTGCTATGAAGTGGGTCATAGTAAAACAAATAGATTAAATTGTCCCTTCCAGGCTAAGAACAAAAAAAAGGGGAAAATAAAGCTATGAAGATAAAGAGTTCAGCAACAAAGCAAAACCTGATGTTGTTTAATATCACAGTCTTTTGTGCAGGCATCTCAATTTCAGAGTGTGAGAGATTTATTACAGGGTGATCGTTACACACTGGGTGCCATTGCTCACTTTAATACTAATGCAACAATTGCAGCACTCTGCATTATGATTAAAGACCACCACTTTTTTTTTTTATTTTCGTTCCATATTTTCTAGTGTTATAATGTGAGCTTTGGTATTTACTGTCAGATTTGCAGGGCTATATTTTATGATACCTTTTGGTTGGCTAAACTAGGTTGGAGTGATTATCCCGGGAATATGAATAATCCTTTATTTAACATGCCAAAATGTGTGCTATAGTCAGAAATTAATTGCATTATTGCTCTCTTTTTGCACAGGCTTATTGATTGCTACAGAGCATTGGTGGAAAACAATACTGGTGTACAATTCAAAGGAAAACAGCCGGCACCACAACAAAGATTACCAAAGAACAAATCGATGTCACAAAATACCCTTACCATGTCCTGTAGTGAAATAGGTGAATAATGATGCCATCTCCTACACAGCACTAAGCAGACATGTTGAAAATAGTATGCAGCATAGTACCTGTGTTGTAACCACCGCTACCAGAGAGATGGTTTCTTATAAAGACACCTCATTGTCACCAATTGGATTATCATTATCAGTGCCACTTCCACATATATTTCCTCCAGCAATAATAATGTAATTGAAAAAATGAAATTTAGCCTTTGCCCATGTAGAACTACTCTGTAATAGCAAATCAGTTGTTCTAACTAATTATGCTGAGCCAGAGCCCTGACATCTTTAGCACACTTTCTGGGCGTGCTTTCTCCTCACCCCATGTCAGGCTGCTGGATTTCTAAATTCAAAGAACATATATGTTGTCTGGAGGGAATATGGGTGAGGTGTGAGTATATAGGAGGGTGTAGAAGTAGTGTTGAGGAATACATTTGGTGCAGGTGGCTTGATGTGCAACCTACAGGTTGAGCTCTTGGGGGCAGGAGCCCCAGCTCAAGCTCCAGGCAACAGGTAGTGAACTGCTGACCCTTTGCTTAACAAAGGGCACAGGGACCAAGGGACCAGACACTCAGAGACAGCAGGAGCCAAGGACCCCTAGACTTTCCCATCGTTAGAGTGTCAGGGTATAAAAGCCCAGGGTTTCCTTTGTTCAGAGTCCCTTCTGAGAGGCACCAGCTCAAGGTGTTAGTTTGTTACTTAGTTATTGTACCATGATTAAATTATTTTAAGGATCTAGCCACCTGTGACTCTGCTATGGGAAACCTGAGGTCGAACTGTTAAGGAAACTGGTCTGGCTGTGTGAGTATGGGGAGTGTAGCTGGGGGTGGCCTGGGTCCCAGCTCAAGGTGTGAGAGTGACTGGCTGAGTGGCTTCTGGATGATTGAACAGAGAAGTTTCCTTAACAGTGGGAAGGAATATTTCTTTCCTTACGCACAGCATGGGACAATGAGATGAATTTACATACCTCTCCTTCCTAAAAAAGGTGTCCTAGGGAGCTAAGAGTTTTATAAATTTAAGTGGATTTAGGATGACCGATGGCCTTGTGTTTAACTGACTGCCATGGCCTATTTCCCCTATTGAATGTTTGTCACTTGAATATTGTGCTATTTAGTGTGAGTCTAGATGGATATGGATGTCTAGACTTTTAGCTGAGTGGAAGTTATATACATATCATGGAAGATCTGGGCTTCTTCATTAGAAGAATTGACTTGTTACAGCCATCTTTTGGCATCCCAGAGTCTGAGATAAAGAATAGGCACCAGCAGCAAAGCTCAGCTTCTTGTCAGGAGATCGTAGGCTCTTCTACATGTTCTGTGTACATAGAGTACTTAAGTGGTGATCTTAAAAACATAAAAAAACAGTTCATAGTCTAATCTCTGATGGTTCCTAGAAGTGGTCACCCAATCTCCACAGATGCTAAAATAGAATTGGTTAGCTGAGAGTAATGCAAGAATGAGGAAAATCTGTGGTATCCTGGGCATCTGCAGCACAAGAGCATTCCAAACCAGCATTATGAAATCAAATAGGTGAATAACTGTTGTAAGATACATCACCCTGCCTGGGCTGTTGTTTTTAGTAGTATTTTGCAGCTAAAACCCACACGCAGTTATGTAGATGCATTTGTTTACACTTAATCAAGTTGTTCCTGAAGGGACAGTGGAGGTCTTGCATGGAGCATCTTCTTCCCTGTTGAAACATCATAAAGAAGCTCATAAATAATAAATTTTATCAATGATTAGCAGCATCTCTACAAATGCCTAAGAGCTATAGAGCTGACATTTTCCCTCTGCTGTCTCTTCTCCTATTTATTAAACCTTTTCTCCTTTTAGCACCTTTTCTGTTTATTTTTCTGCATGTGCCCTAAACTTGTCCAATATTTGATAGATAGGGCAACATGGAGAGAGCATGAACTGTGTGAAGGTAATGTCAGAGCCCTGAGGGCATTGCATTCCAGGCCTCTCCCAGTGTCTCCTCTATCCTCACACACTGCAGCCCTGTAGTCTGGGGCTGTGCTGCTGCTGGCAGAGGTGTCAGGGGCTGTGCTGGGGGCCTCCCCAGCACCTGGGAGCTGTGCATCAGCTCAGCCCCTCTGGTTTGTCCTTGTGCCCAAGCTGCCTGGCTCCTCTGCCAAGCAGCCAGCTCTTGCCGATTGCCAGTATTTCGTGGAGATGCAAACTGGTTGAGCTTCCAGTTACCTGAGCTTTGTGCTACCTGCCTTGAGTTTGGCTGTGTCCTGCTCGAGTTCCAGCTCCTGAAGTACTATATTGTCAGTGCTAATAAACATTGGTCTAACAGGAGAAGCTAGAATATTGTCTTGAGAAGGTTTTGTGTCAGCCCTGCCATGCTTTCAGGTTGTCATTCTGTGCAGCCCTTGACTAAAATGGCCAGGGAAGCAAATGTCTCCACAATGGTGGATAATTGAAAGGTCTTTTTCTTTGAATTGTGTGGAATTTCATAGCATTTTTGTAAGTAATTTTCTTCTCTTTTAGTATCTTATGTGATGTTTGCACAGCACAAGATAAAAATGTATCCTCTGTCCTCACACCTCCTTCTGCTGGGTGGACACAGACATAGGGACTTGATTACCTTTATATGTAGTTTTTATCTCCATCTCCTCCTCTTAAGCCTTCTCGTGTTTCTTGGTTCCAGTACAGCCTCTGCATGATTAACTGATCCATCTTCATCAGGTTTCCATCTGATTAAAGTATTGTCACACTGTATAAATACAGTGCTTACTGGACAATATCATTTTAAGAGGTATTACATATTGCACATTCTGGATTTATAATAGCTGCTTTTTATTACCAGCAGTATTAATCTTTAATCTGTTTGGCTGCTTTTCTTTCAGGAAAGCAAGAAACAGATCTAAGAATTTTATCTCCAGTACAGTTTTGATCTTCTTGCTTCCAGTCTGTGGTTCTTATTTGTGCAGTCTGGGTATGTGACTAGCAAGTTCTGGTGAACTAGTTGTTTGGGATATTGTAGATGGCTTTCAAATACACTTTATATGCCTTGGAGTGTACTGGTGTGCACATTTCCAAGCCTTTCTAGGAGTATTTTGATTTTTGACTCAGGTCTTCATGGTCATGAACTAGTGACTGGTGAATGATTTGTCTTTTGATTGTGCTGAAGTCATGAACAGAGCCAGCCAGAGGCTGGCAATTCTGTTTACCAGCAAGAAGTTTCCAAGTTTGGGTTTTCCACATATTTGAGCAAAATAGTGACTTTTTGCAAGGCCTTCGTCTGTCTGAACTCTTCAGCTGTGCAGCGATGCAGAAAGTACCTCTTCTTTTGCCAAAGGGGTACGTATCTAATACTGAAACTGGTTTTTCCCTGGTCTGTCTAAGCCTCCATGGGAAGTGTCTGGACAATGCTCTCAAACACATGCTGTGATTCTTGGGGTTGTCTTGTGCAGGGCCAGGAGCTGTACTCAATGATACTTGTAGGTCCCTTCCAACTCAGGATATTCTATGATTCTGTGACTTCCAAATCCACATCTCACAGCCCAGGAAAGGAGAAAGGTGATATGATTCCTTAGCCAAGCCGTGACAGCCTGCATTCAGGAGTAGAGGCTGGGAGACTGATTTTTAGCAGGGACTCAGTGGCACCATCTCCAGTCCAGCCCTGACTCAAGCTGCCAGTCAGCCTGGACTGAGTCGGGAAGAAACTCTCATCCCAAATTTCTTGCATGCAAGCAATTAAGTTCATGTCTCCCGTAAGGTTTTCCATGGGATTATAAAGCTATGGCTTTGCCTCCTCCCTCAAGACTGCATCTCTGCTTGCATCGCAGCTTCTCTGAAACTTGAATTACTTTGAAAATAGTCTTTCTAGTTCTGATCACTCTTAAAAATGTAAACAAGCAAGAGTGTCATCTGCTGAAACAAAAGTCAGTCAGCCAGCCTTCGCTTCTCAGCTTTTGCTGCCCTATCTGTTATGCCTGTCACAACAAGTTGTCAGACTGTCACAATAGATGGCACAAGTTTAGGATGTTGTTTTGTTTAGCCTTTGTATGAAATACTTTCGAGCACATTGTAGTAGAGGAGTATAATTAAAGTATAGCAAATTAATTCTGAAAGAGGGTAATAAGCTACATGGTAGTTTAAAATTGTTATAATAGTATTTTCTCTTTAGGTTTTGGTTACTTGGAAGGACTGTAAATTGTCATAGGTTATTCCAGTTGGGAATACTGAAGAAATAAATATTGATTAGAAACTTAGTGCTTGAAAGCCAGCAAACTAAGAATGTGAAGATTTCACTTACTTACTTAAATTACTAAATTGCTAATTACTGCTCTTATGCAAGTTAAGATAGTGCAGCCTGCCAAATATTCACCCCATTAGAGGAAGAAAACCTGGTGTCTGTTCCAAGAAATAAAAATGCCTAACCATTTTTAAAAGTTAGTATATTTTCCATTAAGTATTCCTCTTCTGTCTGATTTTCCACAGAAACCTGTCATTTTTCTTTCCCTTCTTTTTTATATCCTGGAGTAGTCTCGGAGCAGAGATGTAATTTTGATTTGAGTTCTCACTACTCTTACAGACGCTGATGTGTCTGTGGCCCTTTTTAAGGTCTGTCACCATTTATCTGACCCTCTGTGTCACCTAACTCTGCTGCCATCCCTTGTGTGTTTGGACATCACTCAGCACTGTCAGGATCAAACTCTTCTAAAACCATACTGTTCAAACCCACCTTCATCTCCCAAATCATCACCATCAGCAGCACGGGCCACTTGTCATTCAGATCTATGACCTTGGTCAGCCTGGACCCTTTCTCATCTTGGACCATAGTTACCTCTTTCAGAGGGACTACCCTTTCCTATGCAGAGGGCTTCCCATCCATGTCCTTGGGTTTCTCTGTCCTTATACAAAGACACAGATATTCACAGAGCTCTGTGACTGTGCATTGTGTCCAAGCAGTGTTCAGAACTCCCATGAAATCTCCTGTTTCCTTCTTCCCTATTAGTTTTCTCTATTAGTCTTTTCCCCACTCCATACTTTCTTCCTACGACCAGCATTGCCAAATATATAGACATGACAAGGCAGAATAGCAATCTAAATGTTTAGATTATAATTTTTTACATTAAATTAAATTTAATCTTTGAATGTATTTCCCTTCGGTGTTTTGGGTTTCTTTTTCTAATCTCTGTTATTTTTAACTAAAGTTGTTCATTTACAGAATTGCAGAATTGCTGTGATTTGTGGGCACCTCTGAGATCATCTAAATGTTCCATCAAAACATGGTCTATTGGAGCAGGTTGCCCAGGACCATGACCAGTCAGGATTTTCAAATCTCGAGGAATGACGTCTTCAGAACCTCTTGGAGCTCAACTGCTTGACCACCCTCACCACAAAAGTGGGTTTTTTTAAAATGTTTAAGTGGTGTTTATTTTTATTCAATTTGTGTTCTTTACCTCTTCTCTGCTCACTTGATATCCTTCTTCCTCTGTCTTCGTTACCCGTCTGTGGTTTATATACCCATGTGTACATGTATAATCCTCCCTTCATACACCCTCCCCTCCCCTTCTCCAGACAGAACAATTGCAGCTCTCTGAGCCTCTTCTGACAGACAAGTTAGCTAAGTTATTGCACAAGAATGTATATAGTTCTGAAATTATATTAACCCAAAGCACAGAAGATCCCTGCTCAACCAAGCTGGCCTTCTGCCTTACCTGATTGACTTCTCACATTTGGGAATTGCTGCTTCTGTGCCTAAACGAGGTGATGTTCGAAAAGCACTGATGGACCCCAGCACCTGCAAAAAACATTTTCCCGGGGGACCCTACTTACTAATTTCCTGAGCGACCCGAATGAATGTGCTCTCCTTGTGTCCAAAGCTGATGTTTCGATGGCACTTTTCCTCCTGTCAACAGAGGTTTTAAACTTGATCACTTCAGTGGTGCGAAGGGGTGCCAGAGTAAGTCAGTCGTGTTGAAGAATGAGGGGATAACCTATCTGGATATCAGTGCAGATTGTTTTGGATTAGGACCCCTCTGTTTAAATAAAATTGTTGCCATTTCTGAAATTTGAATTGGCCTCAGTTTTCTTGGAAAATTGTTTTCTGTATTTTGTTTTCTCTCATCGCCTTTTGTGTACTACAGCCCAGTGTTTGACATTTATATGATTTCAGTGCTTTAATTATGGCTTCATTTTGACCCTGTCAGAGACCTAGAGATGGTGGGTTTCATGTCTGTGTTTCTCACATGCTGCTTGCATAGCTGTTATAATTGAAAAGAAAATGCCATCATTAAGATTCACTTTACAAAGTTTGACAAGATATGTGAGATTGCAAATATCTGATTTCAAAAAATGTCAAAACCTCAAGAAACGCTGTCAGTGCACTATGAGTGTTTTCCCTATTTTGTGCCTAAGCCTGATACAAAATAGGGGTAATACTGGTGTGTTGATGATGCTTCCTGAAGTTTTGAGGTTACCTGAAGTCAGATATTTGCAACCCCACAAACCGAAGCCTGGTCCAAGATAAACACAGCCACCAGCCCTGTTCTTGGCTCTTACCTGGGGGAGCTGGATTGGATTACAGAGCAGTTAGTGCCTGTTCGTCTGAGGAAAGACTAATGAGCTTAGCATCAGACTGGTTACTTGGCTGTGCAAAGCTGAGACCCAGTAAAAGCTACCAAATGTTGTTTTTAATAACAGAGAAAAGCCCTCAACAGAAACATTCACTGTTAATGATTCCTCATAAGAGATTTCAGTGGAAGGACCTTACATCTCTTTTTTTTTTTCTGAACAAGTAGTATTTTTATTTTCCAAATGTATTACTGTTACAAAGGAAAATAAATCATAGTTCTCAAGTGTCAGCCTTGGGTATTATTTGGTATCTTAGGTGCATGTAATGCTGTTCTAATGCATGAATACACATGCCTTTGTGCATCTGTGTGTGTGACAGGTGTGGGGGAAGGCTTTGTTGTGTCTCTTTCAGTGGAAGAAAGGAAGGCAGGTTGTCACTGGAAAAAATATAGCTTTTCAGCAAACAGAAAATTCATAGACCTCCGTGGATGTCAACTGAGAACCTGGCCAGGTGTGCTTGTTATCTCCAGATAAATCTTCCTGGTACCAGCCTGCTCTGTACAAGTGACAATGAAACTAAGTGGTCCCCAAAAGCAAAAAGTCTTTGATGGGCTTGCAACAGTTAAAAGCCTGTGATTAGATGGATGTGAACTTCAGCCTGGTGTACTATGATTTGACTTGTGAAATGCGCAGCATCAGTTCTGTGAGAGTTGCTTGGGGAGAAAATAACATCTGCTCTACGACTGGGTGGCAAAACCTTTTAGTAGTTATAAGCAAGAAACAATTACTTTGTTGGAGGCTAAACAAGATAAACAGTCTGTGAGTAAACAACTGCGACATCGTTTCTTGTTTCACCACTGCAGGGGTACAGCAGGGCCTAAAATACATATACCTTTTGCTTTTAAAGCAGTTCTAGTTGAAGCTGAAGCAGAAGAGACTCTTCTGGGTTCCAGAGCTAATGTTGCTACTCTTATCTCTGTAGAGCTCAGACAGGAGATTCCCCCCACTAATGCTTTCCAGCTTGCCTCCTCCTCTCTCTCAAACCTCAAGGTCAATCCCGCTACTGACTCCAGAAATTTCTCTGCAGTTTATTTTGAGAAAAATTCAGTTTCCACCGAGTTTGTCTTTTTCAAACCATGCCCCACTGGGAAGCATTTTCTGTGACTTTGGCACTCAGTGGTGATGAACTGCTGTTGTGCCATTTTCCTCATCTATCTGCAGTGCCTGTGGCCTGAATAAGGACCACAGGATTCCCTACAAGTCTTTGCACAACGACTGAGCACCACCAACAGCAAGTTCTCAGTGTGTCTTGAGAAACACTTAAAGCTGCCCTCTTCACTTGGCTGCTTAGGACTGCAGCACCTGTTGGTCTATCATCTATTTCAGCCCACTGAAATTTTCTTTGGTGTATTTCTTTATGCTTCATATTTATTGAGGATCAACTTGAACCATTTTGCTTTGACTGAGCAGACAAATGTTTTGGTATGAGTCATCTGGCACTTTAACACCATTTATTAATACTGCTATGTAAGTGTAAAACCCCTTATCTGCTGCCAGTAGATCTCTCCTGTCTTCTGCTTCTTTTGCTTTATTTTGCTTTGCACTTTCTCCAGTTCCCACCTTCTGCTTTATATTCTTTACCAGCAACTGTCTTTTTCTTACAGATAATGCACATTAATGATAACATCCCCCACTATCTACAGCATTCCCTGTTTCTTTGTTCGGTTGGATTTTTTAACTACTTTGGACTGTAAGATTGTAGAATGTATAAAAGGATGTTACAGGTGGGATCTGGGGCAGGTGCTGCAGGTGTGCTGTAACCTTCTATTACAATGGGGTTTAAACTAGGTGAAATAATGGTGTCTCCTTGCCTGAATACCTGTCAAGAAAGCACGACATGGGGGAGGAATTCAGAAACAAGATGGTGTAAATCAGCTGGCATGTTTCCACCAGCTGTTCTAGAGCTAAAAAATCTACCCAAGCTGATTATGAGCCCTAGATGTTTCAGTTTGTGAAGTGTGTATTTGAGTAGGTATTTTATGCTAACACAGTAAAGCATCTTCTTAATGAATGATTACCCCTGAGACAAGTCTGAATCAAATTATCCAGTGGGAAAGAAGTGGATCTGTGGGACTGATTTGTCAAAGTGACAGTAGTAAGAATACCTTGCTTTTTCATGCTGTAATTGGTGTTGTATTTTCAGTTACTATTTAGTTATTAATATTCTGATTACTGCATTTAGTTATTTTAGAAAAATCCTAATGCATTTTTTCCGGTAGAAAAGCATTTAACAAACGAGAATTTCTAGTTTGCCTGCTTGTAATACCTAATAGGCTAATCCTTTTTGAGATTAAAAATTTAGAACTGCAGAAGGTGTTTGGATATGTCTTAGGAATCAGTTCAGATTTGCTCTACGCTACATCTCTGTTGTCAAAAAATAGATCAAGTTTTTCTGAGCCAAACATTTTATCTGCTGCAGAACCTGAGAACACAGAAGGTAATGGAGGCGATCCATTCAGCTCAGTATCAGGTTTTGATACCTGGTGTTGAGGAATACCTTCAGTGCAGGTGGCTCGGTGAGCAGCTTCAGTGGAGCTGCAGGTTGAGCTCTGGGTGGTGGAAGCCCCAGGTGACAGGCTGTGAACTGCTGACCCTTTGCACAACAAAGGGCCCAGGGACCTGTGACCCAGCCAGGGTACCAGACACTGAGACACAGCAGGGACCAACAAGCCCGGACTTCCCCACCCTTCGACTGTGAAGGTGTGAAAGCCCAGAGTTTCCTTTGTTCGGCGTCCCTCCTGAAAGGCTCCAGTTCAAGGTGTTATTTAGTTATTGCACCAAGGTTAGATTATTTTAAGGATCCAGATGTCTGAGACTCTTCTATGGGAAACTCGGGGCCAAAGTGTTAAGGAAAACCTGGTCTGACTGTGTGAGTGTGGGGTGTGTGTTTGTGGGGGCCTTGGTCCCAGCTCAGGTGGTGCAAGTGTGACTGCCTGAGTGGCTCCTGGATGGTTGGACAGGGAAGTTTCCTTAACGTTGGGCACTATCAGCTACACCAGAAGAGTGTAAAAACCCACATCACTGGACAAATGTGAGACTCCTTAAAAATTGTTCATTTTGTTTAAACCTGATTTAGTTATGGGCAAAAGGATGACAGTTTGCTTCCTTTGTCATGTTCAGAATGACCATGAGTGTGCTTACAGCACTTGGATATGTATGCCTTTGAGTGCTACAAGGCTTCTGACCTCTCTAACGTTTCTTGGCCATGAGATTCACAAGTTAATTGTGCACTAACAAATGCATATCTTCCCATTAGTCTGAAATGTGTTGCATAGTTGCATAGATTATTTCACTTCCTTTTTTTTTTTGATGCTGCTCTCAGAGATGTTAGTGGTTCAGCCTCTTTCCTCTGCCTGATGCCTGCCTAGCCCACCAAAGAGCCTTTAGGGATCTTCTGAGGCTGGTGAAAAAATGGACACTCTAAGCCCGTTAAATCTTACCTGTCTTTTGTGTTTGTTGAATCATTATAGAATTTATTTACTTTATAAAGTTCTTTGTATCTTACATGCAGAGTCTCTGTGTGCGGAGCCAAAAGCAGCTGTACAAACTGACTCAAGAAAGGAAAAAAATACTGTAAGAAAATATTTATGTGAAACAATGTGTTGCTACTATATCTGTAGAAATAAAATGCAAAGATACCTGAAATGACATTTGGCAAACAAACACTTAAAAATCTCAAGTGATCTTAAGGAGCATTTTCCATTGAAAGGATATGCAATACTTGTGCAGACAGTATTCAAGTGGTTAGAGCAGTGTCTTGATAAGCAAATTCCTCTTGACATTTCCTATTAAACCTGTGCCATCCATGACAACCATACTTTTGTTACTGTACTTACTTCAGATCTCTTCAATGTCATTCTGTAATTCTACACTTTTTTTTTTCTTTTTCCTTTTTTTTTTTTTTTGTAATTAGAGAAACTAGAATAGGATGTGTGCCTTTGGTATATTACAGCTACTAAGTAACTGTTTTAAAGTTGGCTATATTTTGCTTGCAAATCATCTCTGAATTATTAATTTACTCAGAAGAGAGGGATAACACTTTATTAAGGCCTTTCTATTTGTTACAACTCTTACAGAGTACTTTCACTAATATAGTAACAATGCTGATAACAGGTTTTGAAGTCATTGCTTTTACCACGTGCAGAAAAATGCCAGAACAAATAAGACCATAAGCATTAAACTTTCTGCTGAACTGGTAGCTTCCTTTGGATGCAAATATTTTACTCATAATGAGTGTAGAGGAGTCGAGTGAACTATTAGTGTTCTGAAATCCAGAAATAAGTACTGTTTTGTGCTTTGTTCAGACTGCCATAGTTAAACAGTATCATGCAAATAGCACCACATTAGAAAAACTGGTAGAGATAACAAATATAGAAGTGATTAGTTCAGTGTTGGGTCTGTATGGACAGATCTCTTTCACTGGCCATGTAGGTACTCAGTAGGTTTAATAAATTTCCATTTCAGTCAGGGTTTGTTTTCCTTCCTGCCTAGGGAGGAAATAAATATTTTCATTCTGAATTTTTATATGAAAGCACTAATAACTCAGAGAAGTTCTGATGTTAAATTTGGGCACTAAAAGTTATCACTGAGAATGTAACTGGTCCATAGTTCTGTGCATTTCTCATGGCAATATATATCACATAGGTACTCATATGACCTCCAATACATCATTACTAGAACAATGTCTAAAGCCCCTGATTAAAAATGTAATACCTGGAATAAATCTGATACTATATCTACATAGAATTCTGTCTAAAGTCAGACTCCTGTTGCCAGTAAGACTCCTGATTTGATATCAGAGGGACAACAAATGCAAAAAAAATAATAAAAGAGTTTCTAATTTTTTATTATATTTACTTGACATTAACTGGTATGGTCTACAATCTAGTCTTTGAAAGTCCTTTATAACTAGAACCTGGCAGGATATTTATGCTGTAATAATTATTGACAACTGAGATATGTATCCCTCATATTCTCTAATGTCCATCCAAACCAGACTGAATGGTGAGGATATACTGATATATTTATTATTTAAAAATATAATGGTCCTGTGAGTAGTTATTGAAAAAAGATTTCTACATGCTTCATTTGTTATGATGATTCTACAGTTTTCTTAAGTGCTCTGCAAAGAAATCTTGCCTTGCTTTAAATAGTTGTGAAGTACTGAACAGTTAATGTATAGCATCCTGAATAGATGTTTATAAATATGAACAATGTGAACAGGAGCTCTATAAAATGATCAGTTAGAAAACAGATGTTTATAACTCATTGTAATTTAAAAATATTGCTTTTACAAGCTTCTAATGTTAATGATTTTGTTAAATACAGCTTGCTTACTTGGAGAAAAATGTTCTCTTACAAGCATTATCAGTTGAAAAATCCTTCACACTGATTTTAGACACAGTCTGCAAAACTTCAGCACGACTTGATTTTGTTAGGCTTGATCATGTCGTGCAGTTGTGACAGAGGATGATTTTCTCAAGTGCATGTCATGCATGACTGAGTTTGGAAAAGTGTTATGACGAGGAGTATTTTCCTTACTTAAAGTGTTCCACTGTTACAGTAAAAGTGTAAGATACAGTTTTCTTTGTAAACAGCTGAAGTGTAGTATCTGCAATACATCACACGAAAGTATAATCACTGTCAAAATGACAAGACAACATCACAGAAAGTGACTGTTGTAATTGACAAAGGTGGTGATCAAGCTCTGAAACTGTTTTGTTCTGATTGCATATTCATGATTCCTCTCTATAATATGCTGCAGTTACTCTGTGAGTTGATCTAAGAGGATGTTTTAACATGACTAGACTGACACCCGGTACTATGAGATTTGAAAGTCTAATCTTTAGTACTGTTCCTTCCATCTTTTTTCCAAGTGTCTAAATCCTGACTTGCGGACTTAGCTGTGGGACACATCCAAGAACATGTACATCCAGGCAGTCACACACAGGTTGCTACATTGGTGATTGTGGTTTACTGGTAGAGCAATAACCAAGTATCTGCAAACATACAGCTGACCCAACAAATAGCTGTGAGCAGCTGGTGAGCACTCATTCAGCAGCAGCAGAGAAATGTGCTTTAATACATATCTGTGCACAGATTATTTGTCTGAGTTTCTTTCTAGCCTTGGGTAGCTCTTTGTAAGCAAACTCTCTTGTTTGCTAATTATTTGACTCACTTGGCTTTTAGGCAGCCTTTTCCAACATAGTGTGCCATAACAATGGCAGTTTCTGATAAGCAGACACTTGCAGAAATGAACTCCTCTTTGTCTCTTGGATAAGTAGCAGACAATGTTCTCTCTTCTTTCATGATGGTGAGTATTACATTTTCATTCAAATTCAGAGACAAATTTGGAGGGAAGAAAGCAAAGACACTATCTGTTCTTATTATTTCTTTCATTGTTTGTATTTCTGACATAGTCAGAAGAGTTAGGCAATTTTCCAAATAAATGATGATTTTTTTCATTTATTTTTTTTCTTTCCCCAGGAAGTGACAGTTTATCAAAAATGGAAGTTCTATATAACTACATTCCTGAAGTTTTTCCACACTGTATAAATACATACTCAGTGGTCCAGAGAGGAAGTGACCATAAGGAGCATATGCAAGAAGAGCGATGAGGGAATTGCACATTAGTGCCTGTTTAATTCTTCTTCTCATCTTACTTTTAACTGTACACAGAAAAGATTTAACTTGATCTCGATGCAAAAGAAAGGGAGGGTTTTATAATTAAAAATACCTTGTGCAATTAAGAACTACCAATTCCTGTCCACCTCCATTCAGGAACAAAAGAAATGTGTACTAGAGGGTGTAATTCAAGACTCAAAGGCACGCGAGGAATCCCAAATTTACTGTTGATTAGTCCACTTACTGTTGTATATTTGACCTTCCTCAGATCACAGTCCTTCTACCAGTTTTCTGGATGTTTCTACCCATGTTTTCATGGCAGAAAATACAAAAATCTTACATTGTTTGATGTTTCTCTCCATGCAGTTCACAGCTAAGGGCCACTGTGCACCACACTCTTGAGAATTTGAGTGTCTTCTTTTGACTTAAATATGCTTCCAAGTCAGAGAATAAAGAAGCATCTCTCTGCAAAGTTAACAAGCTCGCAAAAAGTTGCATTAACACTGAAACTCACTTTTATGCATGAGAGACAGTGGATGAGATAACATACC
Organism: Manacus candei; assembly: GCF_025592945.1. Lineage (NCBI taxonomy): Eukaryota > Metazoa > Chordata > Aves > Passeriformes > Pipridae > Manacus > Manacus candei. The sequence goes on along the minus strand of NW_026138122.1, from coordinate 3,861,122 downwards.
ACTTTCCTTTTTCTCTCTTAGCACATCTAGTATAAACACATCTGTATATGTTGGACATTGGGGATGACAAAATTGCATGACTGGAGGATCTGCTGCACCCAAGATTAAGGCAATAGGTCCTGGTATTTCGGCAAAACCAGCCAACTGCAAACCTAGACTTTGAGACTCACCTGGGTTTACAGTATTTGCAGAGAGTCAACCAGATAGAGAAAACTGTTGAATCTGGTCCTATAATGGGGAAAAATTCATATGGCAATGCCATAGACTGCTGACAACATTTCTGCAGCACTGGTTCAGCTTGCAGCAGCAGCTGCAAAAGTATTTGGCCTAGCAGAAAGCCCGTTTTTGATGTACATCTAAATGGGAGAATGCATTTAAAAAGTTGGATGGAACTACAAAAAGTCTGGTCTTCTCAGGACACAGCATGCAATTATTCAACTTCTCCAATGTCCCTCTGAACTCCAGACCTGCTAGCACCTGGATAGAAAAAGTGAAATCACCTAAGATGCCAGAGCTGATCACTCCTTGCTATTAACAGAGGGAAGGTCTAAATTACTTTTCTGTCTGCCTATATCCTGCTTCAGAGACCTACTCCCTCTTTTACAACTGCTGTGAGAGCCTTCAGTGAGCTCCAAGTCCAGTGCTGACACCTACTCACTTCTTCACACAAATATGAATGATACTGTGGCACAGCCTGGTACAATAACTCTTGCATCATGTGAAGGGGCAGCCAGCCACTATTGACCTTGAAAAAAGCATAAAGATATTCTCTTTCCTCTATCTGCATGGTCTAGAAAATATTTGTGATCATGCAAATTTTGGAAGGAGTATCCACTTCTTGTTTGATCACTATGTGTTTTTGCAACTCTACCACTTTTTAAGGTGTCATACATTGATATAAAACGTTTTACATTTTACAGTTATGACCTGATAAAGTTTGTTTCTCAAGTTTTAACATATGCTATAACTTTTTTGGGAAAAAAAATCCATGGTAAAATGCAGTTTATGAAAAATTGAAAACTTTCACAGAATTTTTCCCCATCTTGAAGAAAAAAAAAAAATAAAAGGAAAGAAAAGAAATTAAAAGCTTTTGACACATTTTTGGGGTTTTTGTACCAAAGCATTTCATAAAAGTCAAAATAGCTTTGCTCAATTTATGGAGTACATTAATGTGCTATATGTGTGTAGAAGTTGTATTACTAGATGCTTAATATAACACCTTTTAAGTTTTATAATAAAGGGTTTTCTTTGAGAACAAAATGTTTTGATGTTGTTGGCAAATACCTCGACCATTGTGAAATTTGAATTTTCATTTTTAAGTTTCATGGTAAATATACGACTTTTATGACTTTTGGTTTCTATATGAAGTAATACTTTTCAGCTGACTGCTACCAATATCTTCAGAATACAAATTGTATTTAATGAGTTTTCTCCCATTTTTGGTCATTTTCTTCTCATACTTTCTGTGAAGTAACAACAAAAGTTTTCCCACAAGATGGCAGTGGCGAGTTGTGAAATTTATGGCAAAAACAGGTACGGAGGGAGACGCGTTAAAAACTGAAAACAGAAGATACAAGCTTGATGAAGCAACCAGAATGAAAATAGTACAGAATGACAGGAAAAACTCCAGCTTTAGTTCGCTTTTTTTTTGTGACCAGATGAAGCAAGACGTATTTTATTGTAAATAAGGTCACATACCATGGTGCTTTTAGCTAGCAAGACAAAATTAGCTACAAAATCTAATTTAAACATGTAAGTTTAATTTAAACTGAAGTGTATGTGTTTGTGGGTACACATTTCTCTCTCAAATGCATATTTCTATATTCATATAGCTGAAAAACCTTCATTTATTAAGTCTGCTGTTAACTGAGTAGTTACAACACACAAATTATTTTGCCTGAAAAAAAGAATCAAGAAGAAAGCTATTTCAGGGGATAATAAAGGACTACCACTACAAATGTAGTGATAAATACATATCAGGAAATTGATATTTTATTATTAATATTAATTTTTTATTATACCAAATCTTGTTCTAAGTCTCATTCAAATTAACATTAAAAACTCCCATGAGTAATGAAATACTGCATGGCAGAGAGTTGCCTTAAACATACAATAAAGAACCTGTTCAATCATGAGGGGAACCATCATAAGTATGAACAAAACAATCTTCCCTGTTCTTAACTGAGAAATACAGACACATTTTCCCCACTATTTTCATAAAAATCCTACAATTCTTTTCATTCTGATCTAATTTGAGCTTGGCAAGAAGGCAAGTGGATTAGGAAAGCCAAAACAGCAAATCCCAAGCCTTAAGTACAAGCTGTCTTTTTTTGACTTTTTCAAATGAACCAGGGCAGCTTGGACTGTGTGTCTGTCTCTCTACACAATATATGCATGTGCACACCTCCCCACACTCTGTGTATTTCCAGTTTCTCCAGGCCTATTTCCCAGAAGAATGTACACCTATATTCTTACTTATGAATACTACTTTAACCTGACAATGCAAAGAATGAACATTTTCTGAAGATGTCAGCACAGAATAAATCTCCGTCTGGTGAAAAGTATCACTCTTGCAGACACAGGGAACGATGCCAGCTCCTGGGGGCTCAGGAGATGTCTACGTGATTTAGGCCCCTGCCTAAATTACAGCTCTCTATGGAGGATGGTAGATTCACTCCAGGTAATATAAGGCCTTTCTGTGGGATTTGTATGAGGAAATGGTTCATCCAAATGCATCACAACTAAAGTTAAGAATGGCTGTTCAGAAATCATGACTTGGCCTCAGCCAGCACATATTCTTTCTGATAAAGGGTCCCATTCAGACATCTGTGTCTTTCCACACATGGGGTGGCTAAGACGTCATCTTCACACCATAGCAAGGAATTTTAGCTGAAACAGCCTCGATGCTGTCTTCAGACATTGCAAGGTCAAGTTTCTACTTTGCAGCATTAAAATGGGCTTCCAACAAGGTGATATCACCTTGCCCTTCAGAAGCAAGTGGAGTTCTTACACAGGTTCAAAGCCAGCAATGCAGCAAACCTGGGAGGAAATGACTGACTGTCTCAGCTGTAGAATTAACAAGGAGAAGTATGGTAGAGTGCAGGGGACAGGAAAACTTGCACTCCTTTGTACAAACTTAAGTTGCCCTGACTGTCTCTCAGTTGCTATTACACTGCCTGTGATTTACAGAAATGCATATTTCAAGGTCAAAAGACTGTGGAGGCCATCTCCCTATTGTTGAAAAAATACAGATGTAGACAATGACCTAAATCACTTCCCTAAGCTCTTGGAAAAGAAATTCCAGTGGGAAAGGTTCCACAAGTCACCCAAAATGTTTCTGCCTTCTGAGTTTGAAAGCTTTTGTTAATCTTTAGCTTTGCTTTCTTTAACAACTATCATCTGCATTCAAAATTCATTGTGCTGCTGATGACGTACGCTGATGACGTACAGGAAGAACAAATGGTCATGAGTTGCTTTATAAAAAAGATGCACTTGTTTGAGGAAAACTACCTTATTCTTCTATCCTACATGTTTTCTTAATTTATTTTTTTAATTTTTTTTTTTTTAATATAGTGCCTTGAACCAGCTGTAGTATTCCTGGGGGCACTGCTTCTGGCTTCACTGCAGAAGGGGTTCCCAACATTGGTTTTGCAGCAATGGTATGTATTATAATTTGAAATTTGTTTGTGGTTTGGGTTTTTTTCACTATTGGCTACTGACCAAATTCTCACTTGCTGTGTAATTGCTATGTCCACTGAAGGCTTTGAAGACTGATTTCCTGTAGATCTATTTCTTTATCTTGACCACTATAGCTTCTTTTTTCTTCATGATATTTTGTGGCTTTTCTTCTTTTTGCAATTTTTTTATCTCTATTTACTGAGAGGTAGATTCCATCTCTGCTGAAATCGTCAAGTGTTGCACTATTCCCATCAATGAAAGTTCAACTAAGTTATGAATGCCTAAAAGCTAATTGATGCATCATTTAGGTATTAGACTAGAAAATGCAAATAAGGTACAGGTTGTATCCTGACATTTTCTTGGTATCCTTTAGTTTTCACCTACTGAACAAAAGTGACTGTCAGGTACTTTTATGTTTTCAAAAACACTTTGTTGCCACATAGGAGTACGAGATGATTTTGTTTGCTGAACTGAAAGCTTACTTTATAGATGTACTTTTTGACTCATTACAGTGTCAAGTTGGTACTGGTGTTTGGATGGCTCAAAGAAGAATAGGAAGAGTCTGATTTCCACAACACCTTGTTTTACTGCATTAAAACAAACTGTTTTGATCTCTTTTTTTTTAAGGCTGTTAGGGTTTTTTAAAGTGTATAAACATGAATCATGGGTGTGCCTATGTATTCTCCCCCTTTCTGACCCTTTTAGGCTGGTTTTGGACCTTCAGATGCTGGTAAAGACAGACAAGGCAAGAAATTGTAGAGCAATTTAGCAAACAAACCTGTTTGTGTGATGGAGTAAAAGCAAACCAAGCAACCCATAGTTTGTACACATAAGTTTCTCAGAAATAAAATTCAACTTGGCCTCTGAAATCAAGTGTCTGCAAGACAAAAAACAGAGATGCTGAAATTACAAAGAATTTTCCTAAAATGTATTTTCACTTTGCTTCAGCTGTGGTATCATCTTTTTAATATAGGATTTATCTCATCCAAATGCAGGCTTCCAGATGAATACCACTAGTGCTCAATTATAAATAAGCAATTTTCTTACCTTTTCGAAGTATACGTTACCACGTCCTGAAGAGTTTGAAAGTTTTAGCTCCTTGTGAGTTGCCTAATCTCCTTTGACTGCATTGTCACAGAAGGAGAATATACTCATTAAATAAGTCATCATAGAGCTTCATTTGGAAATAAATTTTTAAAAAACCTGTATTCCTGACAATCTCAGCACCATAGCCACTGTTGCAAAATACAGTCAAAGGATGTAGGAATACATGGTGCTTTTGATTCTTCTAATTGTGAAAACAAAGTATATCTCACATGTGGAGTTTCAGGTTGTTTGCTCTATGTCATAAGCATATGGTGGCTTGTAGTTAAGAGAGACAGAACAAAGAGAATTGGCATGTTCTTCTTTCAAATTCCTGATGAGAAACCTGGATTACAAATTGAAGGGAATGGTAATGAAATGGATGACGTAAGAAATTACATTAGATTTCATATTTGCACAAGCAAAAACAAGAACAGATATTGCTTAGCTTTCAATATTCTTTTCACATTGGAGAATAATATTTTTATAGTATAATAATTGTGTATTACTCTGTAAACACCCAAAAAAGCAATATGCAAAAGTCACAATAATCCATGGTTGCACACTACTTGGTTTTGGAAAGGAAAAGGCTGAATCTGGGATGTGAATCCAGCTTATATTGTAAAGAAACTGAACAAATTAATTTAAAGTACCTTTCTATTTTTAAAAGTAAATAGAATATGTGGTTTCATAGGCATTTTATTTATCTCAACATCTCTTAGTTCAGGCCACTTACAAGTAACATTCAAATATTTCATGATAGCTGGCTCTAAAAAGTCCTTGGAACTTGGAAGTTTCTCCTTTGCATTTCAGCAGAAACAAGGATTCTGAGATCATTGCTTTTAAAACTATTCTGTTGATAAAAGGACAGAATAAGATCCAATCAATTCTCCCAGCTCTCTTCACATAATGAGGGGAAAAGAATAAAAGTATTTTGTTCACATAATGCTGCCAGCAACTCTCTGAACACAAACAAGGAATAGAGCTATCAGTACATTCATCATCACTTTCTAAATTAGAAGTTTTATAAGTAGCGCAAGCTAAGGAAGGAGGGGAAAGACTGGGATTAGTATTACAGTGGATTCAACAGTCCTGTTTGACTGTGAGTTCACAGCTGAAGAAAAATGTTCTCTCTCTCTCAGGTTCTCTTAGAATTTCAGCATGTCTTTGAGCGGATCTGAGCTTTTTCTAAGTTCTACCTTGCTTTGATTGAGAGGCTCCACATTTTTAATTATTGCCTACAAGTTGAAGACTTTCAGTAGAATATATAAAAACTTCATGAGGGTCTGTAGAAAGACAGAGCAAAAAGAAAATGCTGCCTCCAAAAGAGATTATTTCCCTCTCTGAGAAATGTTTCAAGGAATATATATATATATTTTTTTTAATTAAAAAAGATGGCTAAAATTCAGGTAAAATATCACCTTTTTCCTTGGTTATTTTGTAAGAAGTATTTCCATTTATCAAGCAGTTTTACTATCAAACTAGGCCACTATGAAAAGGCCAGGAAAAAACCCCAAACAACTTGCATATGAATACTACAAACCTATGTTTTTATATCTGCCAAATTTTGCTGCCCTTCATACCAAAATGATGAGAAACTACAAATTTCTTACAGTACCACTCTTCAGAAACTACCTCTCTAAGGAATAATTTAGAAAAGAGGAGTAAAATCCCACGTGTGTATTCTCTACCAAGATTCTTTTAAGTTTTGTTCTAACAAGTTTTCTAGATATTTATTTTCTATCTCCTTAGAGTTTTACAGAATAAAACCTTCTAGCTGAAAGCTTTAGATCTTGCTTTGAGCACCTGGCCATGAAATCCTCCCAGGTTTTAATCACAGTAGCAGTACAGTATGGTGGGCTCCTTTTCACTTTCAACAAGGAATTTTACCATGGTATTATCAATGTACACCTCATGCAAAAAACCCTCATCCAATTTCTTCTTTTTGTCAACTGTCCTTTTTTTTTCCCTTCTTGACAGAGCAACTCATGACTTTCTTCAGTAATTATGACACTTAAGCATTTCATAGAATCATAGAATATGCTGAGTTGGAAGAGACTCATCAAGATCATCGAGTCCTACTCTTGGCCTTGGACAGGACGCCCCAAGAGTCACACCATGTGCCTGAGAACATTGTTCAAATGCTTCTTGAACTCTGTCAGGCTTAGTGCTGTGACCATTTCTCTGGGAGCTTGTTCCAGGGCTCAACGACCCTTTCAATAAAAAACTTTTTCCTGATATCCAACCTAAACCTCCCCTGACTCAGCTTCATGAGTCCTGTCACTGGTCACAAGAGCGAAGGGATCAGTACCTGCCCCTCTGCTTCCGCTTGTGAGGACGTTGAAGGCAGCAATGAAGTCTCCTCTCAGTCTCCTCTAAGCTTTCAGAAAACACTTTTTATCTTCTGAGTTTTCTGCAAGCATTAGGCAATATTTGTTACATGTTAAAACACTGACATGGAGCAGGTAGAGAAACAACAGTCTCTTTGTAGGACCGGGTGAAGAAGTGGAGAGGTTTAGGACTTGATTCTGCTTGAAGTTGCCTTCCTTGGGCACTTTCTGCTGTCAGGTATGTTTACATAGCAAGTAATTTCACACTAGTGTTACCCCCTGACTGCCTGACACACCAGGTTCTATATCAAATAAAGCTAGACCCAACCTCAGTCTGGATCCAACCATCTACTTTTCTTGGTGCAGCAGGGTCAGCAGATCCCTCCCACTGCATCCTGGCCACCACGCTAAATTAACGCCTGTGAGAAATATCTCTGCTCTGTGTCACCGACATCCCTACTCTTGGGTTTCCTTTTGCAAAACAGAGGTAGCCACTCTTCCAGAGATCACATGGAAATACTGCTCCTCTTTCAAGCAAATGAGGCTAAGTTTCCTGCAGCCCTCATCAGCTCCTGCAGAGTGTGGTAGCTTCTTTACATAGTTTTTGAATCTCACTGGTTTACATGACAAAAGCCAAAAATAAGCTATTACTGAGTTTGGTGCTTAAGCCTTTTAATTGCAACAGCCAGTGTCATGTCACAAATCATGATTTTGTAGCATATGTAGTAGTAAAAAGACTATGTGATAGATTTTCGGGGAAATTTTATGGAGCTGTGTTAAATCTCCTGTAGCATACATACCATGTGATACCTGTCACAAAAGAGTTAGATATGTGCCTCAGCAAGCTGTCTGACTGATATGTGAACCTGAAAGTCATATGATAAGGAATGTTTTTATTGCAGGCTCTTTTCCTTGACTAATCCCCTTTGTTACAGTGGTCACTGGAGACATTATTTTACTTGTACCTCAGTTTCTCTAACTGTATGGTAAGAAAATTCACACTTACCAAAGTGCTTAAAAATGTCTGGACAAATTCAATACTTAAAATTCTCTGGAATGTTAGCAGACCTGTTTTGCAGCAGTGGCCAAACTTTACAGGAAGAAAGATTTCTCCAGGTACAAGATATACCACAATATGAGACTCTGTGTGATTGCAGAAATTACATTAACCTAATGGTCCTTGACACACAATTGTTTTCATACTGGCAGTATAGATGCAGCCAGACCTAAAAGACCAAACACTGTCCCCCAGGTAACTACCAAACCTTGGACTAGTAATGACATATGCATCTAAACAGAAGTACTTCAATTCAATATGTACAGATTTGCCCTGATAATATAAATGATATCTGGAGACTAGAGCTCATATATATATTGACAGTGACTGACAGTGTCCACACAATTTCCATACAAATCTTACAACTGAAGGGAAAACATTAGGAAAGAAAATATTTGACAGACAAGCAAGCAAACAAACAACCCCTAAAGCATCTGATTTCATCTTACTGGAGTGGAAACATACAGCCCTAAATTACACTGTATTTCCTTCAGTGCATGCTTTCAGTAGCAGATGTTTCACAGCATCCTCGGAAGAACAGAAAGAAAAACTGAAATATTTTTTGAAATATTTTTCAATATTTCCCATGCTTTAGAATATAACCCATATATCTGGTTTATAACATCATTTTCATTTCAGTACGTCAGTCATTGCCCTCTATACAAAAGATCTATCAATTCCCTACTTTGCATTACATTTGGTACCATATAGTAGTCCACCCTAAATAATGAGCCTGGATTTCTCTGTTCCTGACTGCCAGCATCTCTGCACAACATGCCTGTTGGAGCTGTTATAGTGAAATAAAGTCTGTTTCCCACTGACTGCTTTAAAAATCGCTTTTTCTCCTCTGTCTTTGAAATTCCATTGATTTGTGAGTGGAGGACTGCTTTCATGAAGTGTTGAGAGGCTCCTGGAATGACTCTCATCTGCAGAAGAAGGTACTGGTGGTTTTGGATCAGTGGCTTTGTTTTCTGGCTTGAATCCTGAATTTATCAGCTTGATAAATTGTTTGGTTTTGGTTTTGTTTTACTGTGTTTCTTGCTTTTAATGTTCAAATACTCCATCTTATTTAGCAGAGGTTGTTGTGGCACTCCCAGGATAATTGGGTGGATAGGGACACGAAGTTCTTTATTTTCAGTGACTTTATGATATTAATATAGAGTTTAGTGAATTCCACCTGCACTGTAAAATAATCTAGAATACAGAGAAGTGAATACTGAAATACTCAGCTTGTGGTGTAATTCTGGTTACCACCAAAATATCCTGGGTAAGTGGTGGACCCAAGTCACCCAGTGTTCTAAGTAAATATGGAATGGTTATTCTGCACCCTAAATAAATTATCTCCAAATGACTGACTGGGGGTGCTTAGCATCTCATTGGAACTCAAGATACACGTGGAAATGGGTATGTTTAAATGGTGTATCGTATGTTGCCCCTGTTTCCCACAGTCTTTCACATTGGGCTTGCTACACCCAAATCAGGATAGTCCTTGTTGTCAACCCTTCCCTCTTCTACTGGAGAGTGGACACGTACTCTGCAGGGCTCCACTCCCGGGTCACTGTTGCTCTCTGGCTGCGAGTGGCCGGTGCTACCACGTCTCTGGGTGCAGGTGGAGGGGCATCCTCCTCCAGACCTCCCCCTCCCATGCATGGACAGTTTTCTCCGAAGATCAACTTCTGACTCCTGCAAGATTTCAAGTGTCTGTGATACACACTTGAAGCAGATTTCAGGGGAACATTAGAGACTTCATGTTTTTCAGATCCTTGCAGGTATCTCAAAAGAGTTACCGAGGAGTTCATTGATAACAACTGGAAAACTCCCCAAAGTGGCTGCTTACTGCCTGCAGGGCAATCAAGCAGCAAGGGAGACGGTGTACTTGATTTTATTGGTTAAACATTTTCCTGTTTGCTAATGTTAATAATTTTAATGTTTAACTTATATTTTAATTTACAGTAGGCAATATTTATACACTGTTATTTTACTATCCCTTAAGGAGTATGTTTTGTTGTCCTGTGGCAAATAACCATAGCCAGTTTCTTAACTACCTTACTGACAAATTTCAAAAGGGGATTAGTCACTGGCTCCCTGCTCTGAAGTTAATTTTTAGTGTAGCCATTTGGACTTTTTGAAATTTGCTCTTGGTCTGCCCTACTGTTCATGTTTAGTCCCTTGCCTCAATTTCCACATTACTTACTGTCAGTTTATCACATTAAATGTCCTCCTGCACTTGTGAGCAACATAAAGTGCAAAACTGTTTCTGACCCCCAAATAATGGTTAAATATAATGAATTCTCTGAGCAGTCTATCAAAATAAAGCAGCAATCCTCTTGTACCTACCCTGCAGCTTAAGCCACCGGTATACAGCATTATTTGCAGTATGTAACATCTTCAAAAACACCCTAGTGAGTAACTCTTGTTTCATTGTTGCCATATAATTTCTGAAAGGACAAACTAAAAGACAAAATCTGTTTCAAAACCTAGTTCAAATTCAGTGCCCACAAAACACCTCTGAGAGACAGCCTTGGATCTTGTCCAGGAGTGCTAGCTGGGTGCAAAGCTCCAACACAGTTGAGGTTAATCCAGTTTACACTGCATAGACAATTATCCTAGTGCAAATTGCTCTTGACCAGAAGAAGGAAAGAGCAGTTTTAAGAGTCATCAGTATCCAAGTCCGTCCTGCTGCACTGATAAGGGAGGAAAAACAGAAAGCAGTTGCAACTAACATTACTACGTTTGTGCAAAATCTGAAGAGCGTCCTTCACTGACATTAAAAGTATTAACTGCATACTATCAGCATATGAGATACAGTTGCCTTAACTTTGAAAGCTTTTACCTTCAGAAATGTTTCAGACCTGCAACTCCAGTAGGTGAAGCGGTTCCGCAGCAGTTCTTCAATCATGTCCCAAAAAATTATTCTACTGATAGTGGTGAAGAATCCAAATCAATCAGAACTTTGAATTTGTCTTGCACTTGCTTTCAGGTAAACATGATTAGAAAATGATAAGACATGGAGAATCAACTTTCATGCAGAAAACCTCCCCACAGTTTCCCTCCTTAAAAGGAGATGAGAAAATATGCATTAGCATGCTTTTGTCATTGATATAAATACATATTTAAATGAGGGGATAGTAACTGCAAATGGGAAATTCCATTTGCAGTGAAAATCCTGCTTAAAATAATCATGAAGGAAAAAGACAGAAAAAATAGGAATGTCTTATTTTTTGACACTAAATTAGAAGTTGCAAGTGTGTGCATTAATTTTCACATAGTGTTCAGTATTATTAAAAGCCTAAGGTTTCTATTGCCCATTCCTTTAAATAATAGAAACATTAAGGCAAAAGACAGCCCAGGGTCTTTATTAGACTGTAGGTAGTTTTATTCCATTGTTAGTTTCAATACTATGATAATGGGATAATTTTATTCATTCAGTTATCTCCTACTTTACAACATATCACACATGGGAACTTTCTTTTTCATACATTTTTGCAGCAGTGAGATTGAAGATGGTTCCTGCTAAATGTCTGGTGCCTTACAAGAGCCTAGTTTTCTTGATTTTTTTCAGTGCTCAGATCAAATGAAGTCATTATAGTGTAAAGTAATGAATAGCAATATTTGTATTAAACTGTAGTTGTGTTTATTGATTGATGCTAAAATCCAGACATTATATTTCCTTTCACTTTGGAAAACAGATGAAATGGAAGTAACTTGTTGAGCTAAATCTTTATTCTTTCAACAAAACCAAGAAAATTTCTCCTCTGTAATCTGAAAACTGGTTATCTATGCTGGCCTCCTAAGGGATAGAAAGATAATTTGGTGCTACAGTTCTCTTAATGGTGTTTTTTACCTGGCTTTTAGTTTCTGTACTCTATTTTTTTGCAAAGAGTTTTATTGAGCATTTTGATCCTTCATATGCAACAGCACCTTCTGAGTCACAACCTGTGTTCTTACCAGAAAGAAATGTTTAATATGTACTTGCAGAACTAGATCAGACACAAAGGACCTCTGCACATCTCATCGTGTTTTGCAGCAAGTTCAAGGAGCATGGCTTGACTTCTGCAATATAATAAATTATATTTATGAGCTGTCTTTTGTTCTCTAGGATCTGTAGACAGTGAAAGCAGGGGAAACAAAAGAACTGGAGGCATGAGTGTTCTGCTTATGCCCAGCATCTCTGTGAGTAGATGTCCTATACCAGCCCTACTGGGGGTGTAGGCTTTAATTTGTTGGACCTTTTGTGTTCTTTAAAGTTAGCCTCATTCCCCTCCTAGAATAAGGGGGAAGGTCCCCAGAATTATATTTTCAACCTCCTTAAAAATGTCTTTCCTTTTGAAGCTCACAGCAGACAAATAATCACTTGATATCTAGCATCACAGCCAGTCTTACTGTCTGTTGTTGTCTCCCAGTTTCTGCCTGTGTTATTTATAATCTGTAAAAGTCTTTCAGGACAAAGATCGTTCTATGTACACACTCTATTTCTTAGACTTGCCTCACTTTTGGCTACTCTAAAGGGACAAGACTATGGGCCATGTACTCTTGCTTACAAGGACAGTATTTTTGTTCTTATACAGTCAAATGTTATTAAGTTAGTCACGGATTAACATCCTCTTTGTTTTGTGCTTGTACAACAGCTTTCCAAGTAGGGATATGATCTGTGAAAGTATTTCTCAGGCACTTGGTTAGAAACCACTTATGTTTCAGATAATTGCTGGTACAGCCAGAGGGGTATCTATATTTCCAGGGTCTCCAAACATCCTAGTTTCTTTTAATTGTTATATAGTGCTTAGATAGCTTTTTTCTTAAAGGAAAGGTGTATTTCAGGCTCAATTTCATCTTAGGTAAGCTTCGTGAGGTATGAAATTAAGCAGTGAAGTTTTTTCAGCAGGTGCAAATAGGACAATTTTAGATCCTGATGTAGTGCGTGACTTCATGCACTAAGATGAGAAGCAAGATGTTGTGGACCCACTGCTGCTTTTGAACATCATCATCTCACCTACAAGCTACATACTGTGCATGTTTAAGTGGCTGCTCATGAGATTAGAGGACTGAAAACCAGATAAGACCTCTGTAAAGTAGGCTCCTAGGCTGGATAATGTCCTGGCCAATTTCTGCACCAATTCTGTCCTGAGCAAGAGCCTCTCACTCCCTTTTGGGATGCCAGGTTTTGTTTTATAGCTCTGGTTTGTACAGCACACAGCCCTGTTGAGTACATGGATGTTACACACATGAAAACAGAAGACCAGTTCAGAATTGCCTCTTATTCTATTTGTGATCAAAACTAGCTACAAGTTCATTGTACTTGCAACAAGCTAGTTTACTAACCTACTGCACTAAGCAGACCTTGCATTGACACCTTGTGCTATTGATTTTTCATGCAGAATCTGTTCATTCCAAGCAAGAAGCAGATTTGTGTCCTTGGAGCTGGAACTACAGAAAATGTCACTGCAATTTAAGCAACAGTGATCAAGAGTAGCTAACTCAAATCAGCAGGACTCAGTTCCAGGCCTTTATACTAATCCAAAATAAGTAAAGAACATCATGTTCAAAGAAACAGTTTCTGTATAAGACTTGACTTTTAAGTCTGTGTGAAAAAATATGCTTTTTGATCTGAGTTCAGTGGTTTTCTCACTTATCTAAAAAGAGTTAGCAGCATAGGTAGTAAATTAAACTGGAATATAAAATAAAAACAGCATTAGACAACTGTTTCTTTCTGGTTTTACCAGCTCAAGTAAGAACCGTGTTGAGAAATTATTAATAGTGCTCTTAGAGCATCTGATTTTGCAGATTATTGTGGCAATGAGAAGCAGGGGGAGAGAGGTTATGGACTCTGGGTCATATTTTGCCCTTGGGGTTGAACTTCTGTGATGGCAACAGCTTGGTGTGTCACTTTTTTGGCTCACGTGATAGATGCACTTAAAGATCATTTGTACTTTCTGTGTTAGTGGTCATTTTCAGGATTCATTTGTAAATCCATATGGGGGCTAAAGAGGTGATAAAAGAGTTTCTACCCAGTACCCTGTGGTGCTGACAAACCCTGGAACATTCTTAGAAGCAAATTACAGGTTAAAAGTCTGTTCTACAAAGTCACTGAGTAGCACCATCTGCATTGTCATAAATTGCTAATGAATCAAGCTATGCATTTCCAGGTGTTCAAGAGTAGAACTAGACAGTGGTTTTACATATGGTAGATTTTGTGACTTGACAAGTATCAAAGAATTTCAGGATCTTTGGACTCAATCAGTTTTTGGTCAATAGATATTTCTGTAATGTTATGTTTGTATACTAGCACTAAACACAGTTGTAAGGATAGGGACCCAAGCAGGAAAAAGCTATAGTTAGACTTTTCTTTGTTTCTTTGTCTTTTATAGCTGTGAACCTGTACATGATAATGTCACTTCTTTATTTCCATCACGTCTTGCCATATTTCCCTAAGCATGTGCTATCTGAGTTGTATAACTCTCCCTGGGTTTGCCTGATTCATTAACTTTGTATTTTCTCTAGGACTTTAAATCAACAGGAGATATACGAATCACAAAAAACATTTACTCAAGAACAAATTTTGAACTCATGTAAAAATGTATTTGTACAAAAATAAAACCTTTGGATGATATTCAGAAAAGGAGGACACAAGAAATTTCACAGTGAAGCTGATCTGGGGTGGGTGGAAGTGATTGTTTCAATAGCAAAAATATGGCAATAGCTGCACTGTGCAGCCTATACTCTAGACAAAACACAGCATAAATATTGCAATGCCCAGGCATTCAGCAGGGAAGAGAGTAACATTTTCCAAATGGGCTGTTCTTTATTCAACCTGCCTTCCATTTTGCAGGTGATAGTTCCACCTCTCTGCTTGACCAACAGTGGTTCCCATCCAAACGGGATGCTCTGGGAAATAATTTGTTACAAAAAGTCCCCTTTATGAATAGTAAACCGAAACTTTGTCTCAAAGAGTATCAGGATGCCGGTCAAATGAGGTGAGATTTGTTTACAAGGAGAACAAGAAGAAATAAGTGAGTGAGGCAAGAGCAGTGGGGAAAGGAAGAGCCATATCTAAAGCTTAATGTAAAATGTAAAAAAAACTAATGAGGTACATTACAGGGGGAAAGTCGGAGGCATCAGAAATATGCAAAACTACATCAAATAAAACATTAATCACTGAGTCATGAAATTGTGAGAGATTTTATTTTTATTCTAGAATAGAAACTGATCTGGCTCACAGATTATTTTCCCATCTATTCAGCAATGGAAGATGTAAAAATGCTTATTTCCAGCTTGTATTGGTTGCAGACTGGCTTTAGAAATATTACTTTTATTCTTTTCCAAATGCTTGCTGTTCCTGTATTAGCACAAAGATGTCTAAAGAGATAAAAAGTAGTCTACATTCGGTGTAACACCTGTCTTTTGAGATCCCACAGAACTGATGGTTAATCTTCAAGGTTAGGATGACTTAAATATATATAGTGATTTAGTGTGTTTCAAAAAAGACTTATCCAGGCTTACACCTAACAGTGAACAATCAGCACGAAATATTACCAACTCCAAATTAATTATTTTCAGTTTCTATTTTGGTAACTACATTGGTGATTAACACCTAGGAAAACACAAGTGCAGGGAACAATTCATGGCAACTTGATGTTCAGCTTTTAGCTTTTGAACATGCAGGAAAGCAATTAGGTTTTCTCCATGTTTTTATGATGCATAATAGCATTAGTGATCTCTAAGGCAGGCATTTCCTGGCAGCTAATGGTGCGTTGCGTTGAGAGCCCCTGGGTTTATCTTAGACATTTTACTCTTCCAGCCAGTCATTAACTGCCAGAAAATGTTTGACTCAGGGGTCATTATTGCTTAAATATTGCCTCTAAAAGCTTCTCATTACTACCAATTCTTTTTGCTTTTGTGCTGTATTAGCAGGTCTAACTAGTAATACTATTAACTATAATAACAAATCAGGCAAATTATAAAAGCTCTGCAGGCCACGGATAGGGCCAAGACAAATTATTTTCTACATATTTCTACTTTAGGGTTGGATATTGACACTGTAATAAATCCAAACAGGAAGAGTAAGTATCAAGTGACAGCTAAAGGGAAGAAGCAAAAGGAGAAAAGGAGAGGAAGAGGCAGTTTCATGAGAAGAGAAAAAGAGACAGAGTCAGAGGGAAAGAATGCCCAAGCCTTGAGTGAAGAATTTTTCATTCCTACCAATGAGAAAAGGTGCAAGGACATATTGCTGTGTGCTAAATAATTGCAGATATTTCATCACCAGTATCTTCTTTTTGTCTTTTCAGTTTTACATATGCAAACAATGCCTTGTGGCTTGAAGCCATATTACAAATTAAAGAGGGCACTCTCTTTGATTTTTTCACAAGTTTCCTGCAACAGAAGACCTCATCTGAAATCCCCAGAAGCAAACAAAAATGAAATGCTGCCTCAGTATGAACCAAAACATTATTCCTTTTTCACCTGGTGAGATTGCAGCTCAGTTTCCCATCAGCCTGCATCCGTTATTGTGCATATTCCTTTTTATTCTCCCTCCTTCAGTCATTGTGCAGTGTGGTCTTTATACTCAGTAGTTCAGCTTTTCAAACTAAAGCAGCATGAAAACAAATGCCAACACATAATAATTTCTTTCAGGGAAAAAGTCATAGGGCAAAAAATTGCATTAGAATACAATTGACATTGAGAAGAAATATAAGGAAGTTTAATGAATAAACTGATTCATAAATATGTTGTAAGTATTCCTAAAAAGGAATTGCAATGTGCTGCACTAGCTGGTATTGCTGGTATTGCCAGTATTGCCAGTGTGTTGTCTCAGAAACGACAATGTTCCGGATAGAAGACTCCAAAACTCATCTCATATTATCTCATACCTTCTTCTGAAGAAAATCAACTCAGTGGCACAGACTTAACAAGATTTACTGTCAACAAGAGATGGTTCCCACATGCCCATTCGACAAGGTATTAATCTGTGAATGGCCCTGGAAAACAAGACAATGTACCAAAATGTGTGCCTGATAGAATCATAGGATCATTTAGGTTGCAAAAGACCTCCAAGATCGAGTCCAACTGTTAACATTGTCAAGTCCAACACTAAATTGTGCCCCCAGGTATCACATCCACGTCTTTTAAACACCTCCATGGGTGGCAACTGAACCACCTCCCTGGACTGCCTGTTCCAATGCTTGCCAACAATTTCAGTGACAATTTTGTCCTAATATCCAATCTAAACTTCCTCTCATGCTATCACTTGTTAGATGGGAGATGAGATGACCCCCACCTGGCTACAACCTCCTTTGACATAGTTTTAAAGAGTGGTAATGTCCCCTCTGAGTCTCCTTTTCCGCAGGCTGAACAATCCCAGCTCCCTCAGCTGCCCCTCAGAGGACTTGTGCTCCAGACACTTCATCAGCTTCACTGCCCTTCCCTGGACAATCTCCAGCATCTCAATGTCTTCCTTGGAGTGAGTGGCTCAAAACTAGACACATTACTCCAGGTGGGGCCTCACCAGCGCCAAGAATGTGAGGACAGTCACTGCCCTGGGCCTGCTGGAAATGTTCTTTATGATCCAGGCCAGGATACCATTAGCCTTCTTGTCAACCTGGCCACACTACTGGCTCATTTTCAAAAATACAAAACCTCGCATGTTTTCTGATAGCATTTATATATAACAATCAAAGAAAAGCATTGCAAGCTGAAAATAGTCATACACCACGCATCCTCCCAGTGCAGCCACTAGGCTGCTGTTGAATTCCTAGCCCATTTTTTGCACTATCTTCATGACATTTGTTCACTTTTACTCATATGAGTTGTCCATGAATGAGTCAGTGTTCAGCAGTGAGACCTCCCACAGGGCTGCATTTTAGCTAAGCATTTTTGTGAGCACTCAAGCTCATCAATATTTCAGTAAACTTTGGGCAAATATATTTTTAAAATACTCTGGAAGCAGACTGAATGTTGTGTTAAAATTAAGCCTATATAAGTTAAAAGCACATTTAGTCATCTTAAATATCAATTTTAGTATATTCTGTTACTATGTCTGAAAAGAAAATTAAGTGAGAGAATGAACTATTTCTTTAAACAAGATACCTATTCTGGAGACTATAAAAACTGTATTACCTTCAACCCTATTTATTTGATTACATTATGGTATCAGTACAAACCTCATTTAAAATTGACAAGAGCTATTGGCCTAATCCTGTACACTATTCTGCAAAAATAATTAGAAACCATAATTAGTTATTTATCTAAATTTAAATTTGAGGTCTACAGGTATGTGCTGCAAACAGGAGCCTAGTTGAGTTTCAACCTCAGGTTGAAAGTTGTTGCCCTAGAAAAAATATGAAACAAAGCAGTGTAATAAGATCATCAGTACTTGCAAACTGATGCATTTTAAAATTAATTTCAAGTTAAATTAATTAATCTAAATCAATATTCTCAAAAAAATTATTCCGTGTTATGAGGAAAGATACAATCTGGGTGGGAAAAGGACAGTGGCCAACAAATGAAAATTCCATTCTTTAGAGCAAAAATAAAACTAGGGATCCAGCCATCACCTGCAGAAAGAATGGTTCCCTGAGCTCTGGATTTGAAACAGATGCATTTATTCCTACCTGTACTTGTCCTTTCAGAATTAGATAGATATATGAAACTCTCACAAGTTTTAGTTTCCCCATCTCGAAGGCAGCAAGAACAAAACCCACCTGAATTAATAAACTACACTGAGACATTACTTCCTCAGTGGTTTACTAAATCAGTTTTCTAATTAAAGAAAATAAAATCTTAGTATTTTTTAACTTACTACCATGTTCAGAGTTCCAAACAACAGTCTTAAACCCATAAATGTGCTTATTTATCTCAAACCGCAAGACCACTAAGATTGTGAACTCTAGTGTTCACAAAATGAGGAACTATCACAATGAAGATTGTCCCTGATATTTCCATTCACCCTCCTTATGCACGTGCATATGCATTACCTTGCAATACTTTCTTACATAACAGCACACAAGCTGTTCCACAGGGTGCCTGACTCACTCAGGGCAGGCTAATCATTCAGTATTCCCTTTTATGTCACTAGAAAGGCCCCAGGCTTCACTTAATGCATACAACGGGAAACCTTCAGTGAATTCAAAGTTAATAATTCCCTCACTAATATTCCTATAGTGATTCCTTCATGGTCTGAAAAACTGTGGACTTTTTTTTTTAAATGTATTAAGATGCCTGTTCAGCCTGCGAGTAACCTCCATAAAATTTTCAAAATTGGCATTGTGTCATGAGGCTCTGCAGCAATCTGAAAGCCATTGTTAGGCGGCAGTCTCTGGTAGGAGTTACCCAGAAAATTCATCCCTCCCTTGCTGCTCTGGAGGAGGATTCACTCTTCTGTGGTGCAGCCCCAATGTACAATCTGGCAGAGATCAAGGCTTCTTTTTATATTTTCCAGATAGTACCACCGTGTCATTGTTTGGGTCTGGCCAAGGTAATGGGGATGTGAAGGGGCTCAGATGGAAGTGAAAAGGCCAGACAAGAGGACCATTTAATTTGGGAGAAGTTGCCAGTAGGTTCAACAGTGACTGTCTCTGCTGCTCTTCTAAGATAAGGGCTAGCAGACCCTGTGGGATGTGCATCCATCAGATCCTTGAATACTGCAGAAGTGCATCCAGAGAGATCAGTCTAAGGTATGACAATAGTGGCTGGGAAAACCATTAACAAAGTGAATATCACACAGGAGTGATAGGCAAGTATACGGTGTACCTCAACCTGATAGCCCAGATTCTTGAAAATTTATTAATAAATTATAATACATTAGCATTTTTGGTGAATTGAAGAACACAGTCTGCTTTATGATTATTTTTGGATGATTCTAGAACAAATTGCAGAGATCTGCTGATATATCAGCTATTATCACCCTATATTTCTCATATAATCTCTTAGCTTCATTCTTTCTTTTTTTAGCATTTGTAATCACCCGTCAGCTGGTGCATTCAAAAGTGACCATTTTTTCTGCTTTTATCTTGCGATTCTGGTCTGAAAAGAAAGGAAAAAATCAAGCCCATGTCTTTAAGCCTCAGTAGTCCGTGGCTCTCCTTGTCAGCCTTCTAAGCTGTAGAGTGGTGGTTGCACAGCTTAAATTGAAGACAGAAACTTGAATGTCATGTTTCTGAATGCTGCACTGGGGGCTGCAGTGCTGTGCAGCTCTGAGCAGTACGTGGCTGAGCAGCAAAGACAAGCTGATGTGTTTGTGTGTCCTGCAACACTAAGTGAGGGCTGCTTGCCTGGAATTTGGAGAAGCTCCTTGGCTTGTCTGGAAATTCAGATTTGTATTTTTGCTCTTCTGAGTAGGCAGACGGTTGTTGCAGTGAAAGCATAGCTGATCCTTGCTAGTCCCCAACAAAAGAGGTAAAAGCAATCCTATGCCAGTTTACTAATTATCCTACATTGTGGTGTAGCTGGTCATAAAACTGCACATTTTGACATTTTGCTTGTTATACTATCACAGCCTGCAACACACAATGTCAGTAACTCAAAGGAATAGAGAGGCCAGTCTTGAGGTGCAGAGTAATTGATTATATCATATGAATCAAGCATTAAAATGTTTCAGTGCTGCTTTTCCTTTTACAGATTCACTGTAACAAAGTTTGTCCAATGTGAACCTACTGTTGCATTGCCTCTTTTTGAGAAGAATCCTGAAGCATGCTGTTTCATTACCTGTGTGTTTTTTTTAAACATAAGGTAGGGCAGGATGCCCTAGTAGGAGATTTGCGTGATCATAGCAATGGTATGAAGTTCAAAAAAGATGGAGTGCCAGATCATAACCTTTGGCCACAACAAACAGACTGGGGTTAGAGTACCTGGAAGGGTGCCTGGCAGAGAAAGATCTGGTGGTGCCAGCAACTGAGCATGAGCCAGAAGTGTGCCCAGCTGGCCAAGAAGGCCAATGGCATCCTGGCTTGTATCAGCAATGGTGAGTCCAGCAAGACTGTCCCCCTGTACTTGCAATGGTGAAGCCACACCTCAAGTCCCGTGTCCAGTTCGTGGCCCCTCCCTGCCAGAAGGACATTGAGGTGCTGGAGCATGTCCAAAGAAGGGTACAGCAGCTGGTCAAGAGTCTACAAAGTTGTATGAGGAACAGCTGAGGCAGCTGGCATTGTTTAGCCTGCAGAAAAGGAGATTTTCTACAGCTACCTGAAAGGAGATTGTAGCAAAGTGGAAGTCAGCTACTCTCCCAGGCATCTAGGAGGAACAAGAGGACGTAGCCTTGAGCTGCACCAAGGGAGGTTCAGGTTGGACATCAGGAAGAATTTCTTCATGGACAGGGTTGTCAAACATAGGAATGGACTGCCCAGGGAGATGGTGGAGTCGCCATCCCTGGGGGTGTTCAAGAAAGGACTGGACGTGGCACTTAGTACCATGGTCCAGTTGAGAAGACAGTGATTGGTCAAAGGTTGGGCTTGGTGATCTTGGAAGTCTTTTCCAACATAAATGACTCTGTGATTCTGTGATCAAGGCCCTCTGATAGTTTTTTCACTGATTACTTGTGCCCATTAATATTAGCTGCCTTTAAAAATCACAAGAGAATCAACATATAATTATGTGCAAAGAGTAACTTTTCAAGCTACTTCAAATTTTTGGAGTTACTGCAGGTAATAAGAAACTGGTAATTTGAATAACTTTAAAGCAAACAAAGTAACTTTATAAATTTTAGAAGTTTTTATTATAAATCCTTGAAGGGGTTTGTTGCAGTTTCTTTTAAATAAATATAAATGCTTCTTTTGAAGTAAATGAGTTCCGAGTCATTCTTCAACCAAGAAAGGTGATATCTACCAAAATGAAGAGACTATTTACAACAATTTTAAAAGTTCTGAGCAATTTTGTTTTAAAATCCTACATAAATTCAGCAATTGGCAGTCCATATTCACATAGCCACACAATCATCAATTTGCTAAAGTTGGCAGGCACCTCCAGAGATCATCCAGTCCAACTACCATGCCCTGCCATCAGATATTTACATGCATGGATAAAACACCCTTATTTTCTCCAACCTGAACAGCCTCGGATCTCTATCTTCAACTTGTATAAGACATGCTTCAGTCCTCTATCTCCTTTGTGGCTGTTTGCTGGACTTGTTCCTGTAGGTCCATGTCTCCCTGGTACTGGGGAGATCCAAACTGAACTTGGCTCTCTAGATTTGTCACACCAGAGCTTTAACAGAGGGGAAGGATCGCCTCCTTTGACCTAATTACAGTGGGTCTCCTAATGCAACCCAGAAGACCATTGGTCTTGTTTGACACAAGAACACATTGCTGGCTCATGAAAAAAAAACAAACCCTGAGTCCATTTCTGCCATACTCTTTCCCAACTAGTTGGCTCCCAGGGTGTACTGATACCTAGGGTCATTCTGCCCAGGTGCAGAATTTGGCATTTCCAATTGAAGAATATGGACTTCAGCAAGTTCCTGTTGGTCCATTTCTCCAAACTATCCAGCTCCCTCTGCAAGGTAGCACATCCATCCAGCCTATCAGCCACTCCTCCCCATTTTGTGTCATCTGCAGACTCGTTAAGAGTGTTGCCCATCCTGGCATCCTTGTCACTGGGAAAGAGGTAAAATAATATTGATCCTCGTGGTCTTATTGACCATTAGGGTACACCATCGCTGATGGTCCTCCAGCTGGAGATTTTGTGCCCCTGGTCACAGCCCTCTGAGCCCACCTATTCAGTTTCCTTCTTCTCTTCCTGTTTTCCTTTCCTAGAGAGAAGAGTATATTTTCTTTCTCCCTGTTCACTGTGAGTTTTCAAAGATAATCAAGAGTTACCTCAAAATGCACTTGTGGGTGCATCCTGTGACACCCAATGAATTTGCATCCGTGAAGTTTGTTTAAATATTTCCTAACCTAATTTAATTCCAGTTGAGGATAAGCCCTAGCTTTTTCCCCTCTTTCTTCCTCTCAGGACTTTGGATTCTACCACCTCCTGGATTGATTGTTCCATGTTCTATTTCCATTCCTGCAGATGCTGGGGTGGTTAGGTCACTCATGAAGGCAGAGATCTATTCAAAGGAGCCTTCTTCTAGCTGTTTGAAGAAGACATTGTCTAGTTCTTCCTGATCAGCTCATCTGTGGCAGTAATGTGGTCCCACTTCAAAGCTGCATCTTCTAACTCCAACCCTCCACATCTAAATGGCTTGTGATGCTTCCTCTGGTGGAGCTTCACACATCTCCTCTGCTCTCTCATTAAGTTAAGACACACTGTTACTTAACCTGGTTTGGACAGGAGCAATTGTTCAGATCCTGGAACTTTAGCTTAAAACCTTAGGTTTTGAAAAATTGTGGCATTAAGAAGTCCAAACTAGTGGCCAAAGCTGGCCTGCTGGCCTGTATATAGCTTTAAACTGCTGAGCACTGACTTGTTTTTTTTGTTTATTTGCTTTCATAGGGTTTTGTGATGAGTTTTTAGTACATTTAAGCGTGTCTCCTCAGTTTTATAGTCCAAGCAGCATATTGAAAACAAATTTTCTGTGTTAAGTAATTAACTACAAGCGCCTATTTTTTATTCTTTACTAAACAATTACACCTATACTTCATTTGAGTCTGCTTCTTTTGAAAAGTGTAAGAGCAAACATCAGATGGGGGTGGTGACACACAGCAGACTGGACATGATTCATTAAGAAATCTGCCCAGAGCAGATACTACTCCATATCTAATCCTATTTATGGGACTTCTGTATTATTTCAGAGTTCTGCCCAAGTTTGAAAATATTTAGAAGGAAGTAACTAAATTACACATTGCAATAGGCAGAAAAGTCAAGAGGAAAATAGTTCTCAGAAACATTCGTAACACCCAGAGTAATTTTTGATCCATTGGTAAATATTAGGGCAGGGCCAAGTAACTATGGGAAATTTCATAAAATGCAAAACATGCTACCTTGATTATCTAAATGTAGTAAATGGGTTAATTTGTATTTTGAAAGCCTTGTGCAGTACACTTCATAGCAGCTAACATTTGAATACCAGTCATTTTTGCATATCGGCTTTTGAAACCTCAAGAGCTTTTGCCATTTGTTCCGATTAGGTCTGTCTTCAGGAGATAAGTCTCTCAGGTAATTTGAAGCACAGGCACAAAATAAAGTCCATTTGATGGTCTGAGACTAGAAAATGTCTCTTACCGAATTAATTAATGATTTTTTTTTTGATTGCTGCTCATGTTTCATTTTTTATGCCATTCCCTCACATGTCTGAACAGCAGAACACTTATTTCAGGATTTTTGTCAGTGTTTCTAAAGAGTTGCTTCTTATGTAAGTGGCTACACCTTTTACCATGAGCTAAATAGTTGTCCAAATCCCTTTTCACATCTGTGTGCACAGTGGCACACTCCCACCAGATAATTTCATGTAATATCTGTTGTAGGGTTTAAACTGACCTCTTTTACTACAGTATATTACATCCACTATACTGAGGATTATTTAACACCAGGAGCAAGCAGAGCATAGAGACAAAGGAGGAAGAGCTAAGCTCTCACTCTGTTGTGTTGCCTGCTCTGTTTCCCTTTAATATTACAATTGAAGTTACATGCTCTGAAGATTTCCTTTAAATTTCATACCCTTTTTTTCCCCCCATTGAATCTGTGGCTGCTAGTGCTGAGTGCAAAACTGATTTCCAGCTATAAAGTCACTGCATTATTTAAGCTCTCATCTCTATTATGTAGTTACTTTATTAATACCTTCTCTAAGATCATGACCTTAATTCAATGTTTAAAGGAACAAAGGCAAATGCCTCAGTCAGTGACACATTTCTGATTTTAAGGAGAGATAAATCTCCTGCTCAGCCCAGAATTATGGAAGTTGGAAATGTAGGAAGCATTTCTCAGCATGCATATTCTGCAAAATGTGCTCCAAGGCAGCAAATGGCACTTCTGAAGCCACATCATTTGTCAGCCATTTTACAGATAAGTAACATTCCTGTGAGCATGGCAGACATCTTGAAGAGAAATAATATCACTCGCGTGTAGTAACCAGCAGGAGACATTGATAAACAGTGCCCATTCTTTATTAACACTGCTTTAACGAGCATGAAAAAGATACTGTTTTATTTTTGAGCAGTGTGAAGGTGGTAGGAAATTATATTGCCCTTGCAGGTGGGTAAGGATATTAAAGATTTTTCTTTTATTACACACATATCATAGTGTTGTGAGGTAATCAAAGAGATATGAAATTAAAGTACTGCAGCAGCTGAAGAACTGCTGATACTTGTCCTTAAGTCAGTAAGAGTTTTATGGTGAAATGTCCATGAAAATAATTCACAAATAGCTCAGACTGGATTTAAGCCTTGATTTTCCTACTTCCAGCTCCTGCACTCCCTTCCTTTTTTCATCCATCATGCTTTCATCTTACTGGTGATCTAAATGTACACAGTGAGATGAGATACTGGAATAGATAAGATAGAAGTGTTCCCCATTCAACTACACATTCTTGAAGAAAAATAGGAATCAAAAAATAGGGTTGTTAGTGGAAAAATTTGGCAATTTTCACTATGTAATATGGTTCTTCATCACCACCAAACTTGGGGTTTTTTTCCACTCCTGTAAAGCACAATTCTGATGCTAAATCCAGTATCAGAAATTAAAATGGTGCATGGAGTGCACGCTTAAAAGCCCGGCATTCTGCAGGGCAGAGAGTTCCAGTGTTACTCCTTGCATAACTGAGAGAACAAGGAGAGATTAGGTATAAAAATAGAAGGCAAAAAGCCAGTGTTGTCAGATACAATTTGCCAGACTTTTGATCAGAAAAATATTTTCTATGATTTTTTTTTAATCAGTAACTAAGATCGACAATGCTGTTGTTCACTGTAGGAACTGTAGGCATTTTTAACCATATCAGCGCTTTACCTCAATATTTTTCCAAGGTTATTAATTCTGTTTAAAATATGATTATTTTTTTTATAAGGTCACTCTTCGATTTGCTCTTTTAAATGGAATATGTTTGCCCATCCCATGTTGCTTCACATTTGTATAGTTACTGCCCCAATGTATCTTCCTCCAGAAAGATGTGACATGTGTGGCACTGCTGCACAAGTAAAACACTAGTTGCCACTGTGATACCTCAGACCTCATTGCATCATGCCTTCTTGATGATGTTTTCCTCATGTGCTGTGCAGAGACTTGTTAATAACCAAAGGATTTTTATGGTAGTTAAACCTCTTTGATTTTGCCCAAGATTTAATACATGGTGTGATCCATCAGACTTGAGACTTGAGCTCTTGATGCTGATGTGCTTGGAAAAAAGTAACAGCGGCAAATCATTGCATAAATCTCAATAGTGTATATTTCACACAGTATTGTGTATATTCAGATCGATTGCTGTAACTCCTGACTCTATATTGCTCTAAACCTTTATGAATAAAATCCTGCATCTATAGGAAGCTCCCTGTGAAGCCTCCCCTCATGTTGCTGCCCCTACATCTTGAAGGCTCTCCTTGTGACAAGAGCAGAACCCCACTGCTCACTCAGATGCTGGAGGAAAACACAGATTCAGTGGCAGACATAAATAAGCAGATATCTCTGGAGAGTTGTCATTCAGGAAAGTACAAGGGTTCTAAAAAGGATCCGTGCTACTGGTGAAAAAAAGCTCTCTGGCCATCTCAGCTCCCAGGACTTTGGAAGGAAGAGACCTTTCATCCCAAAACAAGACCAAAGGGAAGGCAGGGATGGTATTACAAAAAACTGACCAGAAAAGTGGGAGAAATTGCTTTTGCAATTCATGCCTACCCAGAGGAAGGCAGTTCTGCAAAATAACAAAGGGAAAAGATCAAATCAGTGGGGAGTGAGATGAAGATTAAATGAGAATGTGAAAAAAAGATTACTGGAACATTCTATGGCACAGCGGTTAATTGAAAGGAAGAAAAAAATCAAACTGTTTTGTAAATATGCTATCTACAGCATAGATATATAAGATTGAATACAGAAGGAGAGTGTTTCTAAATGGCTAGCAGCCAAACAAGTGAAAATAACTGTTTCCCCTTCTCTGCTCTGCCTGAAAAATTACTTTTTATTCTTTCTCAAGTTAAATTTTCCTTAGTTAAATGAAATAAAAATATGTATTTTCTGATCCAGCAAGACACTGATTTGACTCAAAGTCAAATGTTTTTATTTAGGAGATTATTTACTTTCTAAAATATAGAAAGTGTGTTTCAGAACATTCTAAAGCAAAGCTTTTTCTGTTTTGTTTTGTTTTGTTGTTTTTTTGGTGTTGTATTTGCTTGTTTGTTTGTTTATGAAGACTTGGAACATTTTCATTTGGAAATATAAAAAAATTTTCCCTTTTCCCCCCTTTTTCTCTTCCCCTTCTGTCCTTCTCTTTCTCTCTTTTTCCTCTTTCCTGCAACTATTTGCTTTATTTTCAAGAGTATGCCTGGTTAAGCTCAAAACTCATTTCTCTGAAATACAACTGGCTGTAAGAGCAGTATTTATTTGAGAGACTACATACATGGAGGTATAGCAAAAATATTTCAGGTTGTGGGTTCAAAGAACATACTTAGTACTCTGTAAGAACTCTTAAAAAGGCATGGATCCAGATCAAAAGCAGAGGGGAAATGTGTTAATTGACCAAGAAAATAAGTAAAGAGGAATACACCTGTGCATAAAACATTCAAAACTTGGACTCTGATCAGTTACTTTATTCCTCTGATGAATGCTGGAAAACTTCGGTTAAGGCCAAGTTGGATGGAGCTCTGAGCTGCCTAGTCTAGTGAAAGGTCTTGTGTCCACAGCAGAGGGGCTGGAACTAGATTATCTTTAAGGTCCCTTCCAGTCCAAAACATTCTGTGATTCTGTGATTCTAACGATCTGTGAAGTCTACTGCATGGCAAAGGATGCACATTTAAAATGTGTTACACAGCAAGTTATCTCTTAACAGGCTTCTACATTTTTTAGGTCTTTACATGATTCTGCAGTGCAAGAAAAATGTCTACAAATCTTTCTGCTTCTTGACATACATTCTTATTACTCCCTTTACTCCCTACATAAATACAGGAAAAAAAATGTTTTGTGTAGGATAGCAACCATAAAATGACTGATTCTGAAATCACTGATTAAAAAATTTTAATGTACAAGAGTAACACTGAAATGAGGAAAGAAATTAATGTTTTAGGTTCAGGTTGCATACTTTTTATTCTCTTTCTGCATATTTGAGGTAAGGATCAGGAATATTTGTATGCTTAAGTCATGTACACACTTTGAAAAATAAAGAAATATTGAAAACTACTCTTTTTACCTTGTCTTTTTAGAATGATTTTGAGTTTCCAAACCTCCTCATGAGTTTGCTCATTTCAAAAACATATAATACTTTTCTGTAGTCCTAAGTGGTTACTTTTCCTTGTGGATCTGCTAAAGACATTTGAGATCACTAAGAAAAGCTGAGTTCACTAGAAAGGCGAAACATTGAAACCAGTGCTATGAAATTGTATAAAATGCATAAAGCAAGCAGTAGAGGAAAACCAAGTTGTTTTATTGTGAGGCTTTCAGCTACCACACTCTGAAATTTTAAATGGAAACATAAACAGGCTAAGAACTAATAAGAACTGGCATGTCATTTTAAATCAACATTTTTCTTTTGAATGCTGGTCTTCAAAAATAATAGTCTCTTACTAGAGAACAAAATTACTTTAAGTTTACCCCATCAAGATGATGAATTTGCTGACTCTGCTTCTCAAGAATTTCTGGATAAGAAGACTTTATGATTTCTGGCTGAAGAGCCTTTTGTGTTATTGTCCAAAGTTTCAGGCAAAATGGTATACTCCTTGAAGTGTTTGAGTGACTGATTTGTGCTCATGATAAAATGATGTGCAGTGGCACTCACAAGACTGATTAAAATACTAAGAAGCTTAGTTCATATGGGAACATAAAAGATTGATTAAAATCCCAAGAAAACTAATTTATATGGGAGCATACTTTGTATTATTACTTAACTACAACTGTGCTTAACTTTGTTTTATTGATATGCTGCTGCTGCCAAGTATCCTTATTAATAATTCCTAGCACAATACAACTCATTCAATTTGCATCTAAACCAGTAGTTTCAGTGATACTTGATTGTCATCTGAATAGTCCTTAAATTCTAGAAGTCTCTAGAAGTTCATTTCTTGCCTTCGGGACCAAACAGTGAATCCCCAAAAAAGAACAGTTTTGAAACTTTTTGTCCCTAGTGGTATTTTCTATCAATAAAATAATTACAATCTAGCAAACAGAAGGGGAAATAGAACTTTATAAATTCAGAGACAACAGAAGTTGAGAGAGAAAACAGGACTGGCATTTCAGCAAAATATTAAATATGTGTGTCCATAATAAAATGAAAAATATCAAGTAAGCAAGTTGATCTGTTTAGTTAAAAATGTGGAACAAGTAATATTGAAAGGAAATCAAAGCCACTTAACTAAAATAAATTCTACTAAAGTTTGGAAGAATTATGTTTATTTTAATGCAAATCGTGCCCCCCAAATCCATAGACTGTCTTGGTACTTACAGTTGGATCTCACATTTAAAAGGTCTTGGTACTTACAGCTGGATCTCACATTTACAAGGTCTAATGCTGAATAAAACTGGATTTAAAATCATCAGATTGTGAAGAAGTTTTCATTTTGTCTGTAATATTATCATTCTAAAATTGCAATTTTATTACATGTTCAGTCTGAAGAAGCTTTAATAAAAGTATTTATTGAATGCTAAGGCATGCTGGTGCACCACTGAGGACAGACATTGCTGTGGTTATATACATCATGTCGAAGTAGTAAAATTTGTATGCCATGTAAGCTCCCTGAGTATTCTTTCAAATAAGCCTTGAGAAGAAAAGACACAAATAAATCCGTTAATATAGTAAAAATGGAAAACTATTCTGTGATTACACTTAGGAAGCAGAATAAGCCATAAAATTGGAAAGTGTCCATCAAAGAAAAAGAGGTGTTTTTCCCCTTAGGACATGGGGCCACAGCCAGTGTCATATGTAGCAGTTTAGCTATTGCTTGTTGTATACCTATGGAACAGTAAAGGAAAGAGGACGCTGGTGATCACAGAGATAGAAGGTTGTTAAAATGTGATTAACTAAAAGAAGTTTTAGATTCTGAAATGTAATGTGTCCATGTATGGGAAGAAAGTCTGTACCCTTGTATTTGTGCTTAATTAGATGCTGCTATTTTTTTGCTCTGTGGTTGACCCAGCCACCTGTGAGAATCTAGTCTTCTCCTGCCAAGTTATGAGAAAACAAGCACTGATAAACTAGAATTCTGTCCTTGAAGGGAGCATCCTGTATAAACTACAGCTAATTGGTACCTCACTATTGGTTGACGGCCGTCCAGGGGCATTTGAAGAAGAAGTTGAAGAGGGAGAGGATGAAGTAAGCCCCCAGAGTCTTTTAGGAAAGACACCCTGAGGCGCAACATGCATGTGCTGGAAAATTCCAGAGTACCCACGCATGTGCAGAAGAGATGTCACTTGCATGACTGGGGGAGGGACTGAAGGTCTCTAGCTGTGCAGTGATGGCCACAGCTGCCCACGTAAATGTCACCAGCAAATTGGATAAGAAGCAGATAGCTCATGCTGGGGTGGGGTGTGCAAGGTTCACCTCAAAGAACGACATTGCCTTTTGCAGGGATGCCCGCCACCTCGTGAGCCTGCCGACACTCCGAGGATGTAGCTTCTGCTATGGGTAATTCTAGGCATTCTGAGGTTGGTAAGAACTTCATAATTAACGCCTGAGTTAGTGGGGAAGTCGTACTGAGGGCTTATTTTCATTTTGTTGGCAACCTCTTGGTAATAAATATTGTTTTTGTTGAGTTTTCAATGGCGAATGGTTTCAGTTTCAGCATCCTTCCAAACTTTCCCTGCTACTACCCTTCAAGAAGAGTTGTCTTTTATTTTTTTTATATCAAGCTTCATGCTTCTTTTCAAATTTTATTTCTTCTTGATATATTTTACACAGCAAGACCGTCTCTACCCACACTGAAACTTCTGACTGGTTGTTATCTGTGATTTTGCAACATACTGAAAAAGAAAACAAAGGAAGGAAGAAAGAAAGAAAGGAAGAAAGAAGGAAAGAAAGAAAGAAGGAAGAAAGAAAGAAAGGAAGACAGAAAGAAAGAAAGGAAGAAAGAAAGAAAGGAAGAAAGAAAGGAGGGAAGAAAGAAAGAAAGGAAGGAAGAAGGAAAGAAGGGAAGAAGAAAGAAAGAAAGGAAGAAAGAAGAAAAGAAAGGAAGAAAGAAAGAAAGAAAGAAAGGAAGAAGAAAAGAAAGGAAGAAAAAGAAAGAAAAAGAAAATAAAAGAAAGAAAGAAAGAAAGAAGCAAACTGGAGAGAATTTTCTATATAAGGCTATCCCTAAATACAATAGTTTCTGGGGAGACATTCTATCTATGTCCGCACAAATCACTGCTTTTATTGCTCCATGGAGGAAGGTGGTCCAGTGATTTTCCTTTGTGCTGGTGTATTGTGTTCTTCCTTTGAAGTCTGTAATAGCTGTTCTGTAGATTCTACAGCGCTGTACTTGAAAAACACATTTTCTTCCTTCGCTGCAATTTAATCTCAATAATGTTGTTTGCACCCTCACTGAAGATACTCTTTATCTTTGTCTTGTACAGATGACTTTTGAGATCTCCAAATATCCACGCTAAACTCTTGTAATCTCTGAACAAAGTTTTACAAGGGCAGATTGACTTTCAGGATAGTATAAGTCGACGACTTTCTATCTTCGTTTATTTGATCCCTTGCATTCCATGTCTCTTTATTATACTCGGGTCAGGAATTTCATCCCCTGCTTTAGAACTGAATTTCCCTCTAATCAGAGGATGCTGAATAAATTCTTCTCTAGTGTAACTCCACTGTGGTCAAAATACTTACATGAGAAATGGATTTGGCTCAGTATATTTGGCATAATGTCACTGAGTTGCTGTAGCTGCTCTAGGCTTCTTTATTTTCGTCATCCTTGGGTACTCTATTTGGTACTTAAACTTTAGTAGTGGTCAGATTTATCTGGGATCTTTAGAGAGGGATTAAAATAAACTTGACACAGCCTGAATTATTTCCTAATACATGATGCTCCTTATTCAGATCTGCCTTACACCTTCACACACAGCTAAAACTGAGAGTCCTGAATGGAAGGTAAGAATTGAAGGTATACAACATCCGTTATAACTGAAGGAAATGAGGAGAATTGCCTCTTGAGAACAAAATTCAGGGCATAATGTGAGCTTTTTTTGCAACATGTTAGGAGTTGCACAATGTTAGTTTCTGTCAAAAAAGTTGCCAACAGTGGTAGCAGTTTTGATCCTTGTATGATGAAATTTCACTTTGCTACAGACTTGACTAGTCCATGTAACAATGTGATAAATATTTTATTTTCTGCTGAAATCACTAGAAACCCCAAAAAGCTTTGTTGCTGTTGCATTACTTTTCTGTGCCTTATACAAAATATATCATTGATATCTTTTTCCATTGAGAAGGAAATTCCCATAGCGGTCAATCATGTTAGTGGCATTTGTCTTTAACCTTGCAATGAGGCAATATCTGCAGAAGAATTAGAAAAGACACCAAATTGCTACTTTTTGTGCCATATTTACTTCGTATGGAGGTACTGATATAGGGCTTTCCTTGGTCACCTGTTGTAGTGGCCTTCTGTGGGTAGGTGTTGGTAATGGAGGGAGGGGCTACAGGCGTGGCTTCTGTTAGAAGCTGCCAGAAGCTTCCTGTGTCCTGTGGAGCCAATGCCAGCCGGCTCCAGGATGGACTTCCTGCTGCTGGCCAAGGCTGAGCCAATCAGGAGTAACAGTAACACCTCTGTGATAACATTTCTAAGAACAGAAGGTATTGCACAGAAAGAATTCCAGCCAGGGTAGAGCAGAGTAAGAACGTGGGAACAAGGTAGACACCAAGGTCAGTGCAGAAGGAGGGGCAGGAGGTGCTCCAGGCATCAGAGATGTGCCCCTGCAGCCCGTGGAGGAGCATCGGGGTGCAGAGACCCCCCTGCAGCCCATGGAGGAGCCCATGCTGGAGCAGGTAGATGCATGAAGGAGGCTGTGACCCCGTGGGAGCTCCAAGATGGAGCAGGGTCCTGCCAGAGACCTGCAGCCCGTGGAGAGGGAAACCATGTTGGAATGGGTTTTTCCTGGGCAGGGCTTCTGGCCCCTGTGCTGGACCCACGTTGGTACAGCCCATCAGTGAAGGACTGCACCCCATGGAGGAGTCACCCACGGGACAGCAGTTTGGGAAGAACTGCTGCCTGAGGGATGGACTCACACTGGAGAGGTCCATCAAGGACTCTATCCCATGGGAGGGACCCCACGGGAGCAGGGGAAGGACTCCTCTCCCTGAGCAGCAGCGGAAACAACTGATTGCAATCCCCATTCCCCGTCCCCCTGCACTGCTGGGCAGGCAGGGGAGGGAAAATATGGAAGGAAGGGGGGGAGGTATTTTTAAGATTATTTTACTTCTCACTCTTTTGCTCTGATCCTGTTAGTAGTAAATTCATTTAACATCCCCACTTTGAGTCTGTTTTACCTTTAATGGTGATCAGCAAGTGACCTCTCCCAGCTCTTATCTCAGCTCATGAATCCTTAGCTGTTTTTTTTCTCTCCTCTGTCAAGCTGCTAAGGGGAGAGAAAGTGGCTTTAGTGGGTACCTGGTATCCAGCCAGGGTCAACCCACTACACCTGTAAAGGTCTTCAAGGGTATTTTACCATTCTAATATCAGGAGATATTTTTTCCTTCATAGGAGGAAAATACAGGCACTTTTTTTCCCTTTTCCTATCACATCCTCTGAAGATTGGAAATAGGTCATATCAAGTGCTAAATTAGCTAAATGATGTTACAAATCTCAGACTTATCTGATCTATTCAAAAACTCATGTTTAGGGAAAAAAATAAAAACAGATTTTTAGGCCAGGAAGAAATCCATCTTCAGGTTAGAGGAGCCAAGACATATCATATTAAACATCAACTCCCCCAGAGCGGCAAGTTCGAAGTTTGTACTGAATGCCTTGGTACGCCATTACAAGCCATTTGAAAGACTAAAGTGGCTCTTCAAACTGTGGATAGGCTGGAGAATAAAAAGGAGATGATGGTGGTGTATTGCTTCCAGCACAAGTCAACAAGGAAACTGATGAAAACAGCAGAGAACAGCTAGGACCTTTTCTGTCTGCCACAGTTATTTGACAGAAGATCTGGATGGCATCCAGAGGTCATATTTCCTGCTGCTGGTGGGCTGTGATTGGCCATGGTTCCTCCTGGGGAACACTGTGCCAGGGAGTTATCTTCAAGGTGGAAAGATTTCCAGAAGCTGACAATATCAGTCTGTGGAGAAAAAGCAAAAATTTCACTACAGAAAGGCTGATGTGTGACAGTGTGCATTCTGTCCCATACTCACAAACAGAAAGAGCAGTGATCTTGCTGGGCAACAATACTTGATAAAAAATTAAGTCATTTAATAGAAAAGAATACACAAGAACAAATCTGTTTTGGCAGACACAAAACGTAGTCCTACAGAAAATGTATCCCTAAGAATTAGATCAGCTTTGTAATTTACCTTTTATGTGCAGTGGAACACAGGAAATTCATTGATTTTGCTGAATTATTAATGTGCTTTATATTCATGCAAAGAAGATTCATCATATCTAATATACATTTTGTCTGGTTAATGGAAACAGAAATCTTTCTTTCACAGTTATTTTCATTTCATAGCTGTTTGTAGGAATGACCAAATTCTTCCTTACTTTTGAAGAACAGCACTTGCAAAAAGAAATTATGTATTATTTGGATTTGAGAATGTGTATGTATATCTTGATGGTTGCGCATATGTCCTTCTTTGTGGAAATGGTACACACAAATACCCTGCAAGCAGCGAACAATGGTCACTTTGAGACTTACAATAGCATTTTGGGAAAACGATTTAGTTTTTTAACTCAAGGACCTCTAAGACAGCAAACAATTATCCACCTTGTCTGCAACAGTAAAGATGGATAATATAGCAACGTGACTTAAAAATTGATCTTAGCTACTTTCAGCTGAGCATAAAGGAAAATATATGACCTGCTGAGGAGCCATAGTGAGCCTGCAGCATACAGTATGTCACTGCCAAAAGCTAGAAAAGCCTTTTAAAGATCTTACTACTAAGAATCGAGTATTCCATCTGATGTAAATTTCTAGCTAAACTTTTATTTGACCTTGAAAAGCTTACATGGTAGTGAATGACCACCTCATACCAGCAGTGCAGCTACAATATTCTGTAACTTTTGTTCTATGAATGTTTTAAGAAATACCTGTTAAAGGAAGTAACCATTCCTGATTCAGCAGGAAAAAGGTGGAGATTTTTCTATGACAGTATCATAGACTTCCATAGGGTTATTTTAGACTATCACAGCTTCAGGCTGCAATAGTAGAAGTAGCCCACTAGCTGTTTGTATCTTCTTTAAGCAAAATATAAAGGACTGGATATATGGAAGACCTTGGCCATCTGAAATACTCAGCCTACTAACTAAAATAGGGTACAAATTTTCTGAACTCACCTCTTGTTGAGAGAGCTAAGGATTCCAAAATACTCCTGAACTACTGCCACAAAATTTGGCCCAAAGGAACTAATATGCAACTTGCAACTGGAAATTTCTTGCATCCGGAAATTTAGAATTGCAGACATGTTCCTATGCATATGGGAAAGAGTTAAGTAAAACTTCAGCAGAAGAAATTAAAGCTAAAGTACTTTACACTTGCCACTGGCTCTGAAAGCATAGGCAGTCAGTTTCTGCATGCTGGCTGATGCATATTGTTAATATTTGTTAAAATATTATACCCTGACAGTGTGTCTCCAGTGCTGCCATTCAGTTTTCCAGTAGCTATAGGAGGATGGTGGGCACTTCTAAAAAGCTAATAGGAGAGCACCTCACAGCTGAGGGCATTGCCAGCTGGCATCAGTTCCAGCAGCAACAACAGCAACAACAAAGTAGGTTGGGTTCATTCCTGGCAGGCACACAGAATATATTCAACAGATTGTTACCTCATATCAGGCAGCAAAATTTCATCTTCGTTCAATGTAGCTCTATTTGATAGCTATCACATAAAGGACATGAAGATATTTTTACATCAGTTGTACTGCCTAATGTCGCTCTCACTATAAATATTAATAATGCAATAGAATGCAATGGAAATAATTAGAAAATAATTAATAAAAGGTTAGAAAATAGAAATTTCTTATCATACACTTTCCTGCTTATGGTCAGTGAGGATCCCACAGTTTGTCAATAATTAATAAAAGAGGGAAATGCTGAGCAGAACTTTCAGTAAGCAAAAGATAAATCCTTTGCTATTTGAAATTTTGATGGAATTTGTCCAAAACAGTTGTGATTCTTACTTTTGTTATTTCATGGTTTATGTTTTTTTGTTTTTGTTTAATGGTATGAGGCCAGGTTTTTTGTTTTCAAGGAAATTGTGCCATTTGCTCTTAAAATCTCCCAAATGTTTGTGACTTTGAACAGAAAAGTATCATAAGTTATAGCCAGCAAAGGCTGCATGTAAGAAGATAGACACCCCTGGCACACCAGGGAAAATCACTACCATTTCTTTCCCTTTCTCCACATTCTTTGCCAGAATTGATATGGAATTCTTTGCCAAAATTAATACACCCTCACTGCTCCAAGTAAGAAATCTGTGAAGCCCATATTTAATTAGTTGAATAATTATGAATCAGACAAAGCTCATACCATGTAGCAGAAAGTCTACAAAAGACTGACTAATTTCCAAAGGCCAAGCACTGTTTGATTTTTATTAGCTATAAACAATTAGCTTGCAACTGTGAACTAACATCAACAGCAGTTGACACAAGTTACAATTTTTCTGTAATTCTTTTGTGGCTCCACAAGTGTAACTGGAAGCAGACTTTGACACGATCTCATAACTTTGGACTCTTAAAACAAGTTTATTAATTTAATCACTGCTGCTTTGCAGCTTGAACTGTCAGTTTAAGGGCTCTGGACTTATCTCTAAAATGTAATAACAGGAACTGTATTAAAAAATATTGAAAACCATAGTACCTCCTTCTCCCTTGAGAAATGCTGTTGGACTTCAAATGCCTGAAAACAGCACTGCAGTCCATACTCAAGACCAGCTGTCTTTTTTTTTTTTAGTTTGGTTTTGTTTGTTTTTTTGTTGTTTATACATATGCCGTGAGATTGTTCTGCTAGCCGTTCTTTGAATCCTTGCCATGAAATTTTTTCACTACGTATTCAAATTGACATCTGGACATATCAACCATTTTTCAAGAGAAAACCAGTCTCTTGCACCTCCCTTCCTTCAGCATTACATGGTTTGTCCTCCATATTGATGTGTAAATGGTGAAGCTTTCCTTCACTTCAAATTGTTAAATGAATCAAAAAACAGTGGTTCTGTTTATAATCTCATTACCACTGCCTTTAAACTGAACAAATCTGAACTCACTGGAAATAAACTGATTTTGAACAGGAGTGAAAGAAAATCCACTCTTTCTAGAATTTTTTTTTTTTTTTTACATAGATCAGAGTGACTTGCAACTGTCTGAAAACTGATTAAGAAAAATTGCTAACTTGAAAGGTGTCCTCTTAAAACACCCTCAGAGGCACTTATGGAAAGCTCTACATAATTTAATGGGAATGGCACCATAGTGGTTATTCAGAAATTGTTTTTTGAACTTGTAAAACTAAAAAGACCACACAATGTTTTACATGTGATTTAAACACCTCCTGTTGTTAGCACAACGTTTTAATCTTTTTCAGGTATGTTGATTGCCTAAAAACACAGAATATCTATTACATTGTCTAATTGCTAACTTTTTTAGGATTTATATTAAGAAGCACAGAGACCATGCCCATTCAAAAGCCTAGAAATTGATTTCTGTTACTTTTACTCACTATTTACTTTCCCTATTTGATTAATTATCTTTGTGAGTAGTTCAAAGTCCTTCTTCAGGCAGACCTGTCAAAGCACCCTGGAGGAGAGCCCTCGGTAGACCTTGTAAGGGCTAATGTCCATGTGGGACAGCTCCATGTGCTGGTGCTGTACTAGGCATTCAAAAGACTGAGTGTATAGAGGTGGGTTAATGAGAATAACCTATCAGTATAATGGGGACACTGGGAATTTTCAGCTGTTTTGAGATTTCTGCATAATAAGTTATGATAGATATACGTAGCTTGGTTTAGAGTTTCTGCAGAACTATGGATGGGGACTCTGTCTGGAAGGGATCCTCACATTGACCAGTTCCATGTGACATCCTTACTTCATGTCACTGAATGTGAATTTTTTGCTTTGCCTTGCTGTGAATGGTTTCGAGATGAAGGTTTCTCTCATGCTAAGCTAATTCAAATCCCAATGACTATCAATACAAGAAACCTCATTGACACTGGTACGGCCCACCCCAGAAAAAAAGGAGGAGGGTAACCCAGGTTCTTATCAATAATTCCCTTGGGGTGGATTAGAGTGAAATGAAACAGAATAATCGGTGTCTGAAAACATGTATTGGTAAGGTTTATTTTAACAATTTTTTATCAACAGGTATGCTAGCATTTTGGGTGTTGTCATATAACAATGTGACATAGAGATAAACTTTGGGGGGGGGGAGAAAATGCATAGGGGAGAGAAAGACAGGATAAGAGTAAGGGAGAGTAAGGAAAAAGAAAAGCTGAGAGTGGACAAAACGTATATAGTCACTGCCCACGGGGTCCAGCGATGACACGTGGTAGTTGCAGCTTCCATGTCTGTCAGCTGAAGTGGTGGCCTTGATCTGCTGGGGGTGAAGGAGGGAAGCCCCCACACACCAAGAAGTTATGAGTTATTATGTCCATGGTGAGTATCATGGGGCATACCTCAAGCCTCCAAACTCTCCCTGGGCCTGCACAGAGTTTTTGTGTCTGGCCTGGTTCCCACCTTTCAAGATTGGCAGAGAGGGGGATGGGCTTTTATGGGCCTTTTCAGGGCTTGACACCTTCAGCACTGGAGGGAGGGATGGGCCCAATTGCCCATCAGAGGTATAATGCCAAGGTCAAAATCCTGCAAGAGTCTCCTAGAATGCACAAATCATTAACCATTTCAGTCTCTGACAGACATAGGAGTAAAAATGGAATGAGAAGAGATTCCATTGCATGTCTATGTTGCTGATGTTCTCATCTCTTTTTATTACACATTCATGTTGTTACTGCATCCTTGTTATTTCCCTTTTTTTTGCAATCTACCTATTACACAAGTGTGCTGTTTTATCCACAGGCATGCTTGCCACTCCTCTTCAGCAGCTGAAAGCAGCAGCGCTTTACTGCTTTTACCAGTGAAGCATCTGATCCTGCTTTTCCAGTTGATAATTCATTGAAAGCCACTTCAGTGATTGCCGTCTCAGGAAGGGAAAATGGGAGGGTTTTTCATGTGTCTGACTGAACTGTTCAGACAGAGAGGAAATACAGCAATGATCTATACACCCATGTGATGCACCATCCGTATGTGTACTTATGACATGAGGAAGGCAGTGTGAATGCTGTCTCGTCCTCTGGGCACAGCTGCTGCATTCAGAGGCATTTCACAGGTGGCTGAGGCTTTTTTTTCAGGTTTTCGTTCCTACTGGGGATATCAAACTGCTTCTGATTTAGGTTTTTTGTTGCTGTTGTTTGTTGGGAGTTTTTTGGTTGTTGTTTATTTTTTAAATCTTTTAGCAGTAACTAGAACATGAAAGAACCTGAAAATATCCAGTAAAGTGCTACAACCAATGTCAGCTGTGCACTGGAGCTGGAAGGAAGGAAGGAGATACTGGAAATTTCAGTAGGAATAT
Organism: Manacus candei; assembly: GCF_025592945.1. Lineage (NCBI taxonomy): Eukaryota > Metazoa > Chordata > Aves > Passeriformes > Pipridae > Manacus > Manacus candei. Next base: position 3,821,182 of record NW_026138122.1, on the reverse strand, counting down.
CTTTATGCCACAAAAAATCTTTTGCAATACTTAATAAATTTTCTTAGAAAAACTCCCAAAACTTTTAAAACATTTTTTTTTCCCTCTGAGGTCTAGGAAAAGTCATGAAAAAACCTTCTCAATCAGCTTTCTTACACTTAAACAAGAATAAAAAAACCAGCTTCTTGAGTTAGACCAATGCTCTGGCAAGGCCTGGACCCTGTCCATTGCAGGAGTTGATGGTGCATGCCTAGGCAAGAATGTAAAGAGTCTTAGAGAAGGGCAAGCAGCATGAACTCCTGTTGCATAGCCCCTGATTCCACTGAGAAGAATCTTAGGGACTTCTTAATGCTGAGATGGTGCACACCCATTTAACAGATTTTCCCCCATAAAGTAGCACAACTGGTTTAGATGCAAATAAACTGTCAGCATCTACATCATGTAAGGGCAAACAGTTTCACAGCTTTGCTATGTATTCTTCCAGAAAACATTTCCTTTTGTTGCACAAGAAAGACACGTGTCCAGAAGAGGGCCACAAAAACAAACTCTTCTCCTATGACAGAACTGGGATTGTTCAGTCTGGAGAAGAGAATGTTTTCGGAAGACCTTATTACAGCCTTTCAAAACTTAAAGGAGGATTACCAGAAGGATGAGGACACATATTTGGTAGGGTCTGTTGTAACAGGACAAAGGGAAATGCTGTTAAGCTAAAAGAGGGTAGATAGGGTACATTTAGGCTAGATATAAGGAATTAATTTTTTACAGTGAGGGGGTGACACACTGGGACAGGTTGCCCAGAGGGTAGTGGATATCCTATCCCTGGAAATATCAGGTTGGACAGGGCACAGAGCAGTCTGATCTAGTTGAAGATGTCCTTGTTTACTGCAGTGAGTGTTGGACTAGATGACTTTAAAGGTCCCTCCCAACGCAATCTATTTTATGATTCCATGATTTTGAACCCACTATCTACCTTTTTCATTATATTCAAATGTTTTATCAACATAAATTATGAACAGTTCAGGTGATGAAACAGTTGTGGTCATGACATACCATAATTTGACAGGTGAAAAAGTTTCTCTGTTATTTTATTTATACCTTCAAAGTTTTACATTTATAATACAGAATTCCATATTGTGGTAGCTGTAATCTGATTTTGTAAGTTTTTATTTGTTTTCAAGTGTATTAGCTTAGGACTGGAAAAGAAATCTTGTGTATGTTTTATTCACTGTAGAGGTCAGTATTGGTAAAATGATACTACGCAAGAAAATAAGTGGTCTGAACTTCTTCACCCATATGAGGAACCAATCCACAGTGTTAACCACTTAAAGGTTAATGAATGAAGAGTGCATGGAGAACTCAGTTACAGCTGTTTTGATGCAGATCAGGAACTCCAAACGAGGAGCTCTATGTTACCAGATTCTCAAGAGATAGAAACCAAGATTAAGGAAAACAAATCCAACTCTACTCCTGCTGTTTAATTTGTATTGCAATGGATTTGGAAGGTAACTTAATATGTTGTCAATACTGAGGAAGGAAGAGACATAAACCAGAAACATTCTCTTAATTGACTCTGTGTTTTGCCTTGTTTTGGTTTGGTTTTGGTTGGTTGTTTGTGTTTGTTTTGGTTTTGTTTTGTTTTGTTTTCCTGGCAGATTCCTTGCCTAAAGGAACACAAAGGGCAAATTAGTGATTCTACCTAAAAGAACAAGAATAAGTAATTTCACCATTATTGTTGGGAAAATGCAGTTTTTTCTTCTGATTACAACTGATTGCACTTTCGAGAAAAAAGTAAAGACATTTAAGTTAATTACTTGTCAACTTCCCACTGACAGAGAGCTTGGAGATACGTGGTTTCAAAGTCTTTTGAAAATTTCACTCTCAGCAGAGGAGCAGTTCTGAGAAGATATGAATAAAACAGTTCCCCAAACCAGTTAGAACTGGGCCTTGAGTTTAGTCCAAGACTATAATGCATAGAACACATCCAAAGTAGTGACATATAGGTAGTATGATATTAAACAAAGACAAGAAACTTATGTGACATTTCTTCAATAGATAGCTATTTCAGTTAACTGATGGGGAGTTTTTGTAAGTTGGGATAGTTTTTGTGGGGGAAGAAAACTACCTCTTCAGAAATAGCTCATTCCAGAGAAGGGGAGAGGTACCTGCAAAAACACCACATACCCACACCACCACCCACCCACACACTACACCCCAAGAAGAGGTCCAGCAATGCCTCTGGTCTTCAGCAGGAATAAAAGCAGTGGTGAGCAAGTGGACTCTGACCACTCTTGGAGACACAGGAACCCATGAACTCGGGCAACAGTGCAAACATTGTCATTCCAATCAATACTAATGATCAATAATAACGTCCTCTGTCCAAAACTTTTGTTAAGGATCCTGGAACAATTGGATGCTCCAACTTAACTGACAACTAACTTATAGAAGGTAGACTGGTTTCAATATTTGGTACTTTTGATTAATAGCTGCTTGGAATACAATCATTTTTGTCATGGCTAATCACAGAATCCCAGAATATGCCCTTGACTGGCTGGAGATGCTTTGCCTGATGCCCCCCAGGACATGGGTGGCCCTCTTAGCTACCAGGGCACTGCTGACTCATATTCCACTTTCCATCAGCCAAGACCCCCAGGTCTCTTCCCTGCTGGCCATGCTGCTTTTGATGCAGCACAAGATAAAGGTGATTTTCTGGTTTGTGAGCGCACATGGCTGGGTCTTGTCCAGCCTCTCATCCACCAGCACCCCCAAGTCCTTCTCAGCAGGGCTGCTCTTGATCTGTTCATCCCCCAGCCCGTATTGATACCAGGGGTTAATGGTATTCCCTTAGATTTCAACTTACTCTCTTGTATACTTGCTATTATTTTGAGAAAAAAAACCCCTTTAGTGAAGTGTCTTTTTTAAAGCAGGGATTTTTATTCTTATGAAACTTACATAAAGTGACAAAAAAATCACTGAAAATATGTTTGAGAGGTTTTATGGATGTCTAATTAGGGTGACATTGTTAAGGCTATTACTTCTATTTATTCCGAAGGCTTATGATCACAGTGGTAAGAAAGTTTAAGATGAATTACAAGTAGATTTCATCAACATTTATTTATAACATAATTTGTAAAACAGGTTACTTAAATCACACAAAATAAACTGTAATATTTCATAATTTACTACACTTGTGGTCTTCCAGAAGATCTATTCTTCTTTTACTGGAGAAGGTATTAGAGGTGGCAGGAGGCACACTGGAAAAGGTAGAGTCGAGTTTCTGTGTCATCCATCTCCAACATGAAAGGTTGCTAGTAAATTGCTATAGCTGATGGCCAAGATGGGTTTGTTACTTGTGTCTGCTCTCTGTGAACAGCTGTAAAACACCCACTAAAAGGGGTTTGGAAAGAAGTAATATTTTCAGTTCATAAGTTACAGGCAAAAGGAAGGGGATTTTAGAGTACATCAGTATTTTACTTGTTTTGGAAAAACAATCGTGAATGTGAAAAATATGGTATTATGGTGCCATAGCTTCATCTTGAGAAATGGATTCAACAGCTTTGTTTTTTCTCATGCAGTTTCAGAGGTCTGAGAAAAATCCTTTAGACTTTGGTGTAGCTGACATCAGCTGGAAGAGCTGACAAGCAGTAAAGACAAATGGTGGAAACGAGGGCAAAAAATGACCAGGGCCCATCCTCCAAACCAATCAGGCTGACCCAATAGGTTATCAGGGGAAATGACTGAACATAAAAGGCTTGATAAAAGATGCAAAGAACCTACAAAAAACCTCAGATGTAGAGAATGCTAAAGTAATTTTTTTTGCTTGACTGCAAAGATGGCTGGCCAAAACGTACTTGCATTTGGGGCTGGAATGAGACTTTATCATTATCATCATTTCCCTACTTTATTTCTCTTGTGCACAGTGGACTGAGTCCAGCTGTGGTGTGTTTGCCTGCCTGCCATGTTTGTCGTGTGTGAACAGTAAAACCTCTTTCCAGAACAGAGATGAGCAGTTCCACTCACAAAAATCTGCCTCCTAAACAGTGGTGCTGAAGGGGAAGAAGGCTGGGCTGTGGGAGCCTTGTGCTTTTGTGCTTAGTTTTCATGCCTGGTCAGCTGCCTCCCACGCTACCAAAAAATGTTTTATGCAGAGCTAATTTTGCTGTGACAAAAGCATTTCCGGGGTGGTTACTAGACTTGTGATATTTGAAGTATGAATTCAAAATTCACGGCTTATCAATGAAACCACATTGACTTTCATAGAGGTTGTCTGATGAATTCAGGTACAGCAGTGCAAGTATTTACTTACATCAGGTCCACAACTGACAAACTGCTAAGTTTGTTAATTAAATCTTGCTTAAGCTTTGTCTGTCCTGTGTTTCTGCACACCTTTAACATCTGAGGATGCAATTTGCATGCATCAGTCCACACAAACACTGAGGGAAGTGTTTGTTTAGGTAATGAGATAAGGAGGTACTCTCTCTGCTTTCAGGTTTTAGCTGCCATGGAGGTACCAGTTCCCAGGATTCACAGCTGCTGCTTGTTCAGGCAGCTCCGTGGTTTGTGCTGCATATTAATTTCTGTCCAACATGGGAATTCAATTTGTACTGTACATTTCATTTCTTCACAGATTTAGATTTATTTCATGTTCTCTGCTTTTAATTAACTCTCTGGCACAGCTGCTGGACAGGATATAAAAACTCATTGCTCTCCCTGCGTTAGGAGTACACCACCAATCATTTAGCACTTAGATGGTGGCACAGGAGCCATCAGTTTCCATGGCAACCAAGGCCGCGATGATTGATTCCTTGCCAGTATGGCATCACCACAGGGAGTGAGGCTTGTAATTTTTGTATGCTTGCAACATCCATCTAATTAAAACGAGATTAGAGAATCATCCCTGTATATGTTCAACAACTGCACTGCAATCCATTTATGTAAATGTCAACTCTATTCAACACAGTAGTTGGAGTGTTTATGAAGAAACAGTTGCTTTGCTCCTAGTGTCTTGGAATGGGAGGAGAGGAGGGATAAAAAGAATAATATGCATACAGCTTTATTTTGGCTACTAAATAAAAATGTAATCCTTTCACTGACACACAAGCTCTATGTAAATTGTATCCTCTTTCCAAATCTGAATCATGACTACGGGGAGCAAAGATGGCAGAGCTGTTACTGCTCTGCTGATGTGGTGATGGCTAACGCAGGAAACTGTGCTGAGCCTGTCTTGAAAAAGCTTTAATTAATTTAGTGTGTATGAATTATTTGTCAAAAGCCTTTAATTCATATGATTGATTTTATTACAGTGGCATCTCTTGAGAGCAAAGTAATCCTTGTGTTCTCATAATTTTTCTTTCACAGAGCATTCCTCAAGTCTTATACGGTTACTTGGAAATTTGTGAAGTCTTTACGGATCATGGAAGATGACAGATCTTAGTACGCAAGATGATAGTATGCAAGGAAACTTCAGATGAAAAGAGCAGTACAGCGACTTTTAGAGGGCTAAAAGTGAACCCAGGTGCTTTGCATAGCTGGATGTAAATGCAGGGCCAGAAAAAGAAAGAGAAAAAAAAAAAAAAGAGAGAGAGAAAAAAGGAGGAGAATGACTTTTCAGTTAGTATTTTCTCTGTATATATCAGCATTTCTTCTGCATAACTGGCAAAATAGTCTGTTAACATGAAAAATTACAGTCTGCAGTACGTAATGGTCTCATGTCTGTATTCATTTCATTTTGCAGTCTACTTCTATATTATAAAACATTATACACATTGTAGATAAAATTAATAGCCCATGGGATTTTATCTAAAAGTCCATTGATATTAGTCACATGGATTTTTTTTTTTTAAAGTCTATTTCCTCTGACAACAGTAGAAAAGAAAACTGTATGTCAGGTAACAATATACAGATGGTTAAAATGCCATGTACCACAGAAAGATGCTGCATTTTATCATGATTCCATAAAATCCTTCTTCATGAGCAAATCCAACCCTGGTCTGGGAGACTAGAAAACAGTATCAGAGAAGAGAGCTGAATGATTTTGGTACAGAGATATAATTCTGGTGGATCAGAAGTAAAAAATCTGAGTGATTGGGTTTTGGCTGTTTCTAAATGAAATCTTACCAAAGTTTCTAAGAAATCTATCCTTCCAAATTACCTGAGGGGACATAAATGATGCCACAACCCTAAAGTCTTCATCCTGCGTTCCTTCTGGCTTTGAGCACCTCTGGGAGCACAAAGCTCCTTCGGTTAACATCAGAGCTCCCACAGAAGCTCCATGCCTCAGTACCCAGTGCTTACACAGGTTGCACTCATAACTCCTTTTATGCCCAGCTGTATCTGAACTTGAGGAATAACTCCTTAGTCCATTACACTAGACCGCAGAGGAAAGCAAGGAACCATCCCTTCACCTTACAACATATGGATCGGGCTCAGGATAAAAACTCAACCAGACACAGGTCATACATTGCCACCACTTCCATGTCCCTTTGACAAATAAATCACTATCACTGTAGCTGTGAAGCTATTGCAGGTCCTTCCACAGGAACTGTACAGGAATGGGACGGAAGGTTGGTTTTACCTCATGAAAACTGTGAGAATTGCCACAGTCACTTTGGTTCGAAATTGCATAATGCACCTTAAAGACCATCAAAAAAACTCCTGCAAAACAACTACAAAAAACATCCAAATGAGCAATCAAAACACACAAAAAAGCCAAAACTAGTAGAAATAAAAAATCTCTGGTCATCTTCCTGCTAAACAATAACCCTACCTTCCTTCTTAGGGTAAGTCCAGTCATTCAATGATCTTGCTTTTTCATGCATTTTGCCTGAGAGAGAACAATCCTTCCTTCAGGACTGAATATCTGCCAGGTGTGAATCAGTCTTCAAGAGATTTCTGACACTTGCACTTGATTTTCTTACAGAGAAAGTCTAGCAGTTCTCTCAGATCGTTTTAGGCCGCATTTCCTGTACATTAAAACAGACTAATTATATCTTCCTCTGTCCAGGACTCACAAATGGGCCCTCTTGATTGGGAAAATGCTTTGGAACTTTATAATCAAAAAAATTCAAACCACTAGAATAATTATCTTAATGAATCCTATATTTCTAATGAAATTATGGCCAGTCACCTCCAAAATAGCAGATTAAAAAAATTTCAAATTTACAGATGGAGACTGAAGAGCACTAGGGAGAAAATTTTAAAATATTTTCTCTGTAAAACAGAAGGAATATTTTCCTAAACAAATATACAGAGAATTCAGTGTTCTTTTATGTGCTTCTAAGACAAATTTGCAGATTTTTTTCAACTACTGAAGTGCAAGAGCAGATTCCTATCCCTGCCTCAAATGTTTTTCACAGCATAACCATTCATACTGTTTCAGCACCACCAGCTGTGTTAAATGTGATCAGTGGCTGGTTCTTCCGTGTAGTACCTCTGCAGATAATACAGCTTTTCACCAGCAAATGGGACTGCATCATTGTGCAACTTCATGAGAGACATGGCAGTAGAAATTAGGAAAGGACCTTCAAGCATTTTGAGTAAGGTTTCAGAGGTTTAGCAGCATGCCACATGGTTTATAGGTGGACAAATAAAGCATTACAGTTGGAAATTGAGATCTTTGGATGTGATTTAAAAATGCACAGATTTTTCCATTAATTTAGCTCCACATTGACCCAGTGCTCAGTTAGGATTAGATAGCTTCCCTCTCTCCCTTGTCTCGATATCAGAGTTACTCTAGGTACCACTCTTACTAGTAATAATTGAAGTTGATGGTGAATCAGCCCCATATTTCCATGTAGCATGTTTTTGCTATTTTCCTCTGCAGAAAGAGAACTAACTCAACATGATACAGTTAACCTGTGACTGCAGTATGTATAGGATTGCTGTAAAGGTTGAGCAAAACATTGTTGCTGAATAAAAAATCTTGGGAAATAACTGTTCAAAATATTGCAAAATAAATATTGTGAATAAAGACTCTTAAAATCACAGCAATAAAGCTCAGTATTTTAAAATAAAATATTGTAATGGAAATAAAATTAGGTACAGAGTGGGGACTAGGTCTTCTTATGTGTAGCCAAAATCCTTCATATCCCAAAAGGCAAAATGATCTACTGCAGTTTTGTTCCCTGCTTCCAAGTGGTCCTGCTCCCTTTCATCCCTCACAGTTAGCTGAATATGCTGACCAGGGAAAGGTGCCAGTCAAACATCTGCATCCTCTACCTGCAGAGCAGCCTAAAAAGACAACAGAACAAACTTCTTTACCTCGTTGCTGCAGCCCAGATGTGCTCTGGAAGAACCATTATAAATGGTGTTTAGTATTACTTCCTAAGCTGTTCTTGCTGTCCCTGATGAATTCGGAATACTCCTTGTCACCTATTAAAATCAAATAAAAGTAGCGTTTTTATTTTTATCTTTGAATGTGGATAACTGCCCACCAAACACAGCTGAGACAACTCAACTCACTTCATTGAAGCCAACAGAGAGCCTATAGATCCTCTATTTGGGCCTATTTTTATATGAAGCATCCTATGCTGGCAGCACTCTACTCATCTCTACAGATGGTGTTTTTAGTCTTTCACACAGGTAGAATCCAAGCGCTATTTACCTTTTTATTTCTTTTAACAAAATCTTAATTACTATGCTGATGGAGGGTCGTTTGCAGTGTATATTTTAGTGTCTTTGTCTCTAGTAATGATCTAGATGGCTAGTCTAGATTGACTAACCACTGTTGATAATTAATAGCTGGAGAGATATTCCTAGTGAAGTGAAACTGCTGATCTCACCTTATTCCCTTTTGTGGGAAACTACTGAATAGTGGAAGTGGTTTTTTTTTCTTCCAGAGGTTATTTTTTTGTAGGCTTGTGGCTGAAATAATAATACAATACCTAATGTTCACATTACAGAATTTTGCAGTTAACATAAAGGGCCATCCAGGGGCATGCCTGAAATAGATTTTGAAATACATGTTTGTGCCTCATGCACAGTTTTATACTTGTGTCTCAGCTGTGGAGCTGTTAGTGATCATGAGTAACGCCAGAAGGAAATACAGAGATCTGAAAGGGACTGAGAAGAGGAAGCTAGCGACTAAGATATGATCACAGATCCTACCTTGAAGAACCTCTTCTGCCATGTGGTCCCATGTTCTCCATTTCCGATGTTGGACAAGGAGTAGAGCATGATTTTACCTCAGGCTGTGACATTAAAGCTTTTGGCTCACTTGCAAATGACAATAAATTGTATGTTTGACATTATTTTCTGCTTCTAGAATCTGTCAGACCATCTTGGCAGAAGTGCAGCTTCATCAGCCATGATACTTGCCCTATTTGTGCACAACTTTTGATCACACCCAGTGCTGGCAATGTTTTCAGGGCTGGATGGACATCACCTGGGGCAGGAGAGCCCCCATTTTTTTTGAGAACACAGAACAGAGGTACAAATAGATCATCATCCTCCACTGGGCACACTTCAGATATCTCAGGCTAGCTGTTTCCAGTAAACACAGTGGGAAGTCCTACCCCTTAGTTTTCAATCTGTGGAATGGACACCAGTGAGGTTCTCAATATTACTGTCCTCCCTCACAGCCCATTGCTCCCAAGCTCACCTCTGTGGGCAGGTACAGGATCTGAGATGAGATCTTAGTGATAACAAAGTTTCTAAGAGTCTTTACATGTCTGAAATGGGAAAAAAGGTATTTCTGGTTTTCACACAGCTGTAAGACAAAATTTAATATCTATGTGAAGTATCAGAAAGCAAAGAAACCAGTTTGCAGAATCCAGAGGGTAAAACAAAGGATTACAAGGTGTCACCAGTGGTGGTTCCTTTATGTGCTAACATAAGATTGTGTGGGTTTTGATCTTTTTGTCACAGTTTTCATTAAATTCTTCTACTAGCCCTCCAGTGATGAGAAGCACCAGTGTCACTTGCTAACTCAACTACCAGCATGCTGCTCCTGTTAAGATTAAACACCTACCCTGCTTGCTGCAATCTTAGCCATTAGTGAGCAGAGATGTTTTTTCCCACCTTGACACTCCTGCTTGCATGCTCACGGTGACTGTGGCTGGCTCACAGCACACTCTTCTCAGAAGACACTGTATTATCCACAGGTAACCTGCATCACCTCCATGGAATAAAAGAATTACTATGTAGATTGCCCCTGCCCAGGGACAGGGTAATTTACATCTTAGCAGGACTTGGCTGATGATTCTTACATGATCAGATTCTTACACAATCACAGCTGGTGCTTTTTCCCCTTTAAAACTTCAGAAGGGATTGAGGATTTGACTTTGAATTTTATTCACCAATATTTCTAGGAGCCTTTTTCTGGGCTCCTCTCTTATGTCATGGAAAAAAATATGTTTGCTTCGCCTTTTCTTTATCTCTCCATTGCAGCAATCTCAATAATTTTCAGAAAATTCTGAATAGAGAGAGCATACTTGGCCTATTCTTTCATATATGTCTCCCTTAGCAATCATTTTCAGGAACAAATTTCTAGAATAAAATATGTGCTTCTGTGTAAACCAGCCCAGCCAGGGATTTAAAACTAAACAAAAAGGTAAGCATGAGATGACTCTCTCATCTTTTGCCCTTATGTAGGCGATAGAAATAATTACTTCTAGACATATTATTGCACTGTGCACAATTGACACAGAGGAGATTGCCAGGTGTTGAATGCAATAGGAGATGTACATCCTGATTATATATGCTAGAATCCAAGTGCTGCAAAACATCATTTTCAATGAGAAGAGGAGTAAGAATTAAAGCTATCACTTAATTTTTCAACTGCAGTCAAACAACACCAGTCTTTCAAGATGAATTTGCTAATCACATGGGACTAGGGATTGTATGTGGTAATAAGAGACTAAAAAAACATTTTCTAGCAGGCAGCAATAACTGTTCCAGTCTGTTTAAGTAATTTTTTTTTCCTTTGCTAGTTTAATTTCCCCTGACCCACTGTCTGCTTCAATTTATTTAAGTTGAAAGTGATTGCAGAGCTGGTGGAAGGCACTGCATTCATGACTGTGGAAATGAAATCCATTTGATAGCAAAGTCTGTGTGAAATTTACCCCTAACAGATGAGGCAATGCAAGACCTCAGCACCACTGGATATCTCCACATTGCTGACTTTGGAGGAGGTCTGAGTGCTATGGGAGCCTTTCCAGGCCCAGCTCCATGGCAGCAGCTGAGGAAGTGGTGGCAGGCAAGCCCCACATTCTGTGCCATCCCTGCCACCTGATGCTTACTTGGACAGACAAGGGCTTGGTGTTAAAACTCACTTTTTTTCACGCCCCATTTGGACTGAGAATCATCAGCTGGAAAGACAGCTGTGGGGATAAGGAGCACCTCATTTTCTGAGTCCATCATCTCCTTGACAGGAGTCCACCAGAAGCTTTAGGTGATTATTCAAACACATTCTCGACTTGAAAAACATGATCCCTCCTGTAGCTCTATGTGCTCACTATGTAAGTGAGTGACTGACCATGCAAACTAGTCAATAGCACACTGCTCAAAGAACTCATCTCAGCACAGACCCTTTCAGAAAGTGTAAACCAAACACTTTCTGAAATTTCAAAGTAATTGCATCTCTTTTCTCTCAATGCAGAGACTGGCTAAGCAAATTCAGCCGCAAGAACGACTTGATTATTTGGAAACACAATGACTAAAACTAGTGTGTACTACTCAGGCATGAATGACCACATTTCTTCAGATCTCTGTAGCTATTTAGTTAGATTCATATTTGCATCTTTTTTTATGCATTTATTCACAGTATGTATACCGCAGATGCTGAGTTTTTCTTCCTTTATGTGTTTTGAGAAAAGAGACATTTCTCAAAACAACATTTTTGTGCATTTGCAAGTGTAACCATGAGCAAACAGATTGTATCCTTTATTGCTGACTCTTTAAAAAAGAAAGGAAAAAAAACCCAAGGCATAGTCAGAAAATGACAAAGAAGTCACATAAAATTATAATTTTTCATAGTACATCTATTTTCTATTAGTATTTATTTATTTATTTATGAGATATTCAGTCATGATAGAACAGCTTTCTAGGTCTTCTCACCAGCTAATTTACCCTTTCTACTCACTCAAAACTGGCTCTGGCATTGCTCTGCAATAGCAACGTTGAATTTCCTTCTACTGTTCTGAGCCCTATGGACCTTGCAGGAACTCACTTTCCTAACAGATTTCTGTTAACAGTAATTTTGTATACGTCAGCCTTTTCTCCTCACCTACACCTCTTTTTCCCTTCATGCTCTACAAGACAAAAGCTTTTCCACTCTTCTTTCAAAGCCTACCATTGCTTCTGTTTTGTTTTAAAGCTGATATTTAAAAGGCAAGGCATAGACTAGCCAAGAGAACCACATATGCAGGCTTTTCTAAGTTCAAATATGTTTCTGATGATTTCTGGGTATTACCAAGCAAAGAACTTTTCAAAGACTGTCTGAATAAATGCATACATATACAAATACCCACATAAAATAATTTGGTTCTGGAGAACCTTAAAAGAAAATAGCACATATTATTAAGGCAATGTTGTGGTGGTGCATCCCTCCCCCACTTCCCCCCCCACCCGAGTGGCACTATGGTCTCAGAATATTCTTTAGAATATTGTTTAAATATTCTTTAGAATAGTCTTTAGAATATTCTTTAGAATAAATTCTTTGAGCAACCTAAAGCACTCATGTAAATGGTTGTAGTGGGCTGACCCTGGCCAGATGCCAGGTACCCACTAAAGCCACTCTCTCCCTCTGCAACTGGACAGAGGACAGAGAGGAAGAAAAACCAGCTAAGGATTCATGAGTTGAGATAACAGCTGGGAGAGGTCAGTTACTGATTACCTTCGCAGGCAAAACAGACTCAAAGTGGGGATAGTACTTAAATTTATTACTGATAGGATCAGAGCCAAAGAGTGAGAAATAAAACAATCTTAAAAACACCTTCCCCCCACCCCTCCTGCCTTCCATGTTTTCCCCCAGCGGTGCAGGGGGACGAGGAATGGGGGTTACTGTCAGTTGTTACCGCTGCTGCTCAGGGGGAGGGGTCCTTCCCCTGCTCCTGTGGAGTCCCTCTCATGGGAGACAGTCCTTGATGGACCTCTCCAGTGTGAGTCCATCCCTTGGGTAAAAGCTCTTCCCAAACTGCTGTCCCGTGGGTCACTCCTCCATGGGGTGCAGTCCTTCCCAAATGAGCTGTACTGACATGGGTCCCCCACAGGGGCCACAAGTGCTACCCGGGAAAAACCTGCTCCAGTGTGGGCTTCCCTCTCCACAGGCTACAGGACCTTCCTCTCTGGCAGGACCCTGGTCCATCTTGGGGCTCCCATGGGGTCACAGCCTCCTTGGGATATCCACCTGCTCCAGCGTGGGCTCCTCCATGGGCTGCAGGGGCACAGCTGCCCCACCATGGGCAGCTCCGGTGCCTGGAGCACCTCCTGCCCCTTCTTCTGCACTGACCTTGGTGTCTACCTTGTCATTCCCATGTTCTCACTCCACTCTTCCTTGGCTGGAATTCTTTCTGTGCAGTACCTTCTGTTCTTAAATATGTTATCACAGAGGTGTTACTCTTGACTGGCTCGACCTTGGCCAGTGGCAGGAAGTCCATCCTGGAGCCGGCTGGCATTGGCTCCATGGGACAGGGGAAGCTTCTGGTAGCTTCTAACAGAAGTCACCTCTGTAGCACCTTCCCCCCCCATTACCAAAATCCAGCCACAGAAACCCACTACAGTGGCATATGAAGATAACAGCAGGTATGTATCAGAAGTCTAAGATCAAAGAAAACAAAAGAAATTTGTATTTCACTACATTTTATGCTTTGGTTTCTTGCTAAAACTGAGGCTGGACTCTTAATCATTCAGCAAGATTGTCTCAATTGCTTAGGTGGTCCTGCTTATTTACGTGTCATATGAGAAGAGAGGAGTTACTTCCCTAATGCTGTGACTTTAGTGTCAGAAAAGTGCTCAGTTTCCAGAGCTACCAAAAGAAGATTGTTCATTAATTACCTTGCAGTCTTGTTACGGAATTAAACAAGCTTTAGGATTCAGATGCTGGTTTTGATTAGCTCAACTACTAGTCTTATTGAAGATATGTAGTTTTTCTCTCTGAACTCTGTGGTACCCAATAAGCACTGACCCAAATGCTCAGGTACATAACATATGTGGCACAGGTAACCATGGCATGAGAAAATTACAGGAACCTATTCAATACAAAATTAAACTAACCTGGGCGCTAATAGATGGGAGCTGGTAAGAAGCATTTCCCATGATTTCCAGGGTAATGAGTAGGAAAGGAGATTGTGGAATGGATGTCAAATTCATCTTTTAGAGTGAGTTTTCTCAGACCCCTCTTCACACAGGCTTCCTTATGGTAGACTGTGGTTGCTATGTAAAAACATATTAAAGTTAATTTTTTAATGCAAAACCCAAAGTGTGATGATTCATCTGCATATCATTCATTGCCTGGAAGGGCTGAGAAAAGCTGGGAAGGTACTTAGAAATGTTTATCAATGTTATGTTTTGGAAAGCATTAAAGCCCTAGTCTTGCAAACTACACCCAAGCATGTGTTTATGTCCAGAAATTTTTGAAAGGTCAAAAAAGGTCAAGTGTGGGACAGTTTTCTTCATGTCATCTTGTTATTTTTTCTGCCAGTTGTACATTCATACATTTCTATACCTAGTTTATGAAATATCTTTCAAGGGATCTTATTAAAACATAGATGTTATAGAGCATTCATAGAAGAAAAATGTTGATTCATATGCACAGAATGACATTGAATCTAAAGATCAAGTCTTTTTAGTCGGAGAGCAAAGCCTGTACCAACTTACTCATGCAAAAACCAAAATCCAGTAAGTGTGTCTCCCATTCCAGTGGAAAGCTGTTTGAAATTGAATTATGGTCCATGAGTTACACAATGCATGACCTGAATCTTTTCAAACAAATAACAAGAGTGGAAAGAAAATAGATATAAATAAATCCTGAATTGCACTATATTTTAAAATAGAGGCAAATGAGTGTAAATACAAGTTTCACTCAGTACTCATCACACAGAGGACAAAGTACAGAATCTGGTCTCAGAAAGGAAACCCTTCCGTCAGCTCCTGTGTGATATTGACCCTCTGCCTGTGAAATGCAGATGGCAGCATTTCCTCACCTCAGGGGTGAAAATACAGTCGAGAGAGTTATCCTTCAAAACCCATAGCAGTGGAGGTTGACCAGGTATCAAAGAGAACCAGGTGGTCAGGAAATAGCTTCAGTTTTTAAAGGATGATAGTTCTATCACCAGAACACAGCAACAACCAAAGAAAAAAAGGGCAGAATCAAATCATCTGAGAATATGGATAAGAACGTCTCATGTATAAGAAAGCACAGCAGTCTATGAGCAGTTCCACTCAAGTCAAGTAAGTGTTAAACAGGACACTGGCTGATCTGTCAGATCTGTCAGATGTTGGGTCTTATGTTTAAGTGGTCCAGGAAGTCATTTCACCCTGTTGTTTCCACAAAGCACGAGTGCAGTTCAGGGGAAGATGTATCAGAATTACCAGCATAACTTTCTTCCGAGCTGCGTTTCTGGTGATGTCAGAGCAGAGTCTGCAGCAGTAGCTGGGAATACAGCAATACCAGAGAGGAGAAGTAATAATTTTCTGTGGGTTTTATTGTATGATTTGCACAGCATATTAGGGAAGCGCCTCTGTTCCATTTCCTCTCTGCTGCTCTTTTTAATTCTCTACAGACAACAAAATGCAATTATCTGCTAAAGCTTAGGTGGGAATATGAGTAAATTTTAAAGTTGAGAAGAATATCCCATGTTATTATTTGTTTATGAAAATTTTGCATGGAAACATTCACATGCTTTTAATAATTTGTACGAAGCAACTGTTTTCTCTGCAAAAGGGTATGACTATAAACAACGCTGAAAGCTAAGATACTGTCTCAGAAAAAGTCACTGATACTCACCTAAGGTTCCCAGAAGTAATTTCCTTGCAGGGTCCCTCTAACCATAACATTTTAGAAGTAGCATATTGGAGCAAATGAATCCTTTTATACTGTGTGCCACTCATTTATTTACCTTTCTGAAGTGAACGAGCACAGCCCAGATATCTACTGTCATCTGTCACAGGGTTACTATTCCCACCAGTACAGAGTCTACTAGCAGAAGACTGACAACTGGATGATGCAGAGTAGGAAAGTATTTTGTGTTGCTATTTTTTATAATTTGAATTGGAAATCTATGTTTTTCTTGTTGTTTAAATTAGGAAGGAACACATGAGCTACGTGAGTTTTGTCTGTAGCGTTGTTAGCACTGTAAGTAATTTATACATTTAAGTAACTTTATGTTCTTTATATTTTGTGTGCTCTATATCTTTTCCTGAAACTAGAACATACCTTTATTTTCTTGATCAGTGTTAAACTTCACTTGCAAAATTAACATAATGATGTTCTGTCTGGATTCCACTTTCCAGGAGTGTGGGTGGAGTGGACTGTTAAATGTCATCTTAAATTAAACCATTTCAATTGGAAAGTTAGCACTTGCATTTAAACTTTTCTATTACCACTGCTTTGTTTGCTTGCTTGCTTTTAATATTCCCCAAGATTTTAATCTTCACTCAAAGATTTATAACTACCTGACAAAAAAAAATTTAAGCTACATGTTATTTGTCTTTAGAAAAATATTTTTTTTCTCTTTTCCCCTGCAAGCTACTGTTGCTTTGCTTACTAGTAAAGATCTATGTCTGTTTGGGTACATAAGATGAATTTTTTAACAGTTCTGTACACACAGTCCACTCAGGTACAATGAAACATTGAAAGCAATGAGTCTGGCAACCTGTAATGACATTTTCTTATGCCTTCAGAAGGAATATTCTTGAGAATATGCTCTCAGGATTTTGATGGGTCAGTTGTTTTAAATTAAGGTTCCTAATTGTTTTTTATTGTGTGAATGACAAATTAACAGGGCACAGAATCTAACAACTTCTTTAGTGTGTTTTACTTTCTTTCTGCTTCTTTTCTGAGTGGAGGGAAATCATGGTGGGGATGGTATTGATAGTGAGGAGAGGCAATGTAAAAGGGAGGGTACGGGGAAAGCTTTGCATCTAGTTAGCCTTCAGTATACACCACACATTATGGTGCAAGCAATCTCCTAGTTTGACTGCTCCCTGATTCTGGAAAATATTTCCAGAAGGGGGCCCTCAAAAAATGGTGCCACCAGACTCTCCTCGAATTCTTCACCAAACACTGGCTCCATAATATCTTCTCTACAAACAATCCCTGGTGCAGAGAGATGGGGTCCCCATGCAACAGAGAAGAGGATTCATCCAAATTCATCCTTTTGCAAATGTAACTGAAGTTTTAACAACTGATGACCAAATGGTATAATATTCACTTATGGAGTATATTGAGGAACATTCCAAGTATTGAACCAGCAAAAAGTGTTGGCCATAGAGCAGCTAAAGCTCAAGGAAATAAATTAAAGCCAAACTCTTTATACATTGTTCCCTAGAAACTGAAAAAATAGTTGTATATAAATAAAGACCTTCAAAAGCATTTTGCCTCTTGAAAAGAAGATTAAATCTGCGTGAGGCGAGGCATCAAAACTCCCATTTGTGCTGAAAATCATATCTTTGGAAGGAACAAAGTGAAAGTCTTAATTACTCCATGAAAATAACATCCATCACTCTGGGTGAATGCAGAAAGAAAATGCAGTGATAAAGACTTGTTTAATGAACTGATTAGTAGAAACAGAAGAGTTAAGTATTTGAGGAATGGAAGTCAATGTTGTGGAAGTAGCAGTAGTTTGTGCATGCTGTTCTGCTGATATACACTTCTTTACCTGTGATAAGTGTAAGAAAAGAAAAATCAGAAAGTTTTAGTTCGTGGGATTATGTTAAGAAAAGACTGCTTGCATGAAAGAGGTCATAGCTGAAGAAGATCAGAATGGCTGTCACATTTTGTATGTACAGAAACCACAGCAGAATCAGGAAATTGATTGGCTTGTGGATACCCAGCCAGATAAGACCAAAGAGGGGACTGCAGTAGCCACTCTCTCTGGGATAAGAAGCCTTTCCAACAGGTAAAAACAACTTTCTGGTTTTAGACAGGTCTGTGCTTCAGATACTGGAGCCAGGAGTGCAAAAGACTGGCAAACGCAGACCAGCTCTAGAATGGCTGGAGGATCACTGGGTCAACACGGCTCAGCACACATGTTGATGAGCCCTGCTAGATTACTAGTCTGGGATACAGTATCACCCCAAACACAGTCTCCATGCAGATGTGCCACACCAGTGCTCTGATGGTTCATAGTTCGTGTCAATTGACATCACAACAAATGTGGTGACAAATCACAGCATTTTCTGCATGTGCAAAAAGAGCATACTCATCCCAAATGTTCCTACTAAAATTGACTTTTTCTCCTCATGAGAGACACTTTCCCTTATAATTTATAAATCCATGCTAAGATTTTGATGTATGCAGATGAATAGCAGATGGGATTGGTTACAGTCAAGCCCTTAGTCCTTTTCTAGACTAAGAGCTAAAGAAACTGTAGGTAAATTTAAGCGGCCAACATATGGTTACATACTATTTATAACTCTTCTTTCACAACTAAGCATATTTTTTCCCAACTCAGGTTAATGCACTGAAACCTTTTCCCCTGTTATTATAAGTGTAATAATGATTCAGTTTTCTGAAATATTATTTTAACTTTTCTCTTATCTTGTAACCAGACATCTCCAATGTAAATAAAAATACATGAACCTCTGCTTCTATGATAAAATTTTGGAGCCTTCAGTAAATGTTTAGTCTTTCATGCTCTTACAACCCCTTCTCAAGTCTTGTTTTGGCCCTTAAGCAACAACAGGATATCTAAGGAAGAAAGAAAGGGGATATTTTACTCAGTGTAATAAGCTCAGTTCCAAAGGATTCCCTCAGCACATAGACCTAATTAATTTCAGCAATTACAGGAGACCATCAAAAGAGAAAAGAGAGATACAGTATATGAAATCAGCTGTGAATTATATTATGAGTATATTGAACTGGTAATCTGACCCTTTCAACTGACATTCTACACAAACCTTTTCTGTAAATATTACTTTGGACAATTTTTTTTTCATTTTGTGCAATGCCTCCATCCCTTTGGAAGCAAATTGTTTGTTGGTGAATGTATGCCCCACCTAATTCATGTCACTCAGATATCTGCAAGTGTATCATTTAGAGTAAGGATTTTTTGGTGTTATACTGCCCATTTATTTGTCCATATAGCTTTGCACCAACTACCTATACAGATGATAGAAAGGGCAGAAATCCTTTGGTCCCATAGCAAAACCCAAGAGGTGCAGCTGGTTTGTTTTTTTTTCTGTCAGTACAGAACTTTTTTTAATTCACTGTTCTGCTGCCAAAATTGATGACTGCAGCTGTGCTTTGCAGTCTAGTCTTGCCTATTTCTCCCACTCTGAAAATTCACATTGAGTACTTTCATGATAACTTATAGGATCTCTGTTGTTCCCTGTTTCTTTGATGGGCTTACCAGCTGCTGCACTGCTTACTTTCATAGCTGGTATCCCAAATCTTCTTTCCACAAGAAAACCCCTGGATTTGCTTCTTGAGTGTTCCTCCTGAATCCTGAAATTTTGCCCTCTGCTTGCCTAATGCAATGGCAAACTGGCACAGCAGCAACCTCTCAGCTGCTGTGTTTCATTCTCCCATTTCCCATCCTTACCTTCAGCAGGTCACCCCTTTTCAGAACGGATGTTTCTATGGTATAGTTCTGAACACAGGCAGTCTAGCCACTTCCTTCAGACTAAAATACTAACCCCTTACTCTGTGAGACTTACAGTGGACATGGTCATACTAACATTTTGTTAGATTCCTCATATACAAAAGCAGTCCAAAGTGAGATTCAGTGGATGCCAAGACACTGAATACGAAACTGTAAACAAGATAATTGATATTGTTGTTTCTCACATTCAAGGTATTTAAATTTAGACAGCTGAAGATGCTTGTTCTGTTTCACATATCTTAGGTGTGATGTCTAACCATGACTCAGTTTCTGGAATATTAATTCCTGTACTGTTGTTCTTCTCTATCCCTAAGTGCCCCTGTCAGAGTACTCCTTCCTTGGCAACCCATGTGGTCACTACTCTGCATAGGGTACCCAGGAAATAATTTAGTTGGGACCTACAAATCAAGAGTTTAGGTACCAAATCCCCATTAAAATAGCAACAAAAATTTACTGAGGATAGCAGCAGACCTCGATCATTTATTGTACCACTTTAAAAATTGTACAATTATTATAAATTGTACCACTTTATGTAAGTATAATGCCCTAAATGTCTTCATGTCACTGTCTTTCAAATTTCAATAGTAATTATTTTCTCCCTTACAGAAACACTGAGAAGTCTACACCATGGGTCTATTATTTCATTGATAAATGCAGAAAAAAAAATCTTTTTCAAATTGGAACCGTAACTGCTTTTCTGATTTTAACCCTAACAAATACAGGAGCAACTTGAAATCAAATAAATTACTGTGATTTACCCAGCTGGTGATCCACGCTAGTATTTCTTATCAAGAGCATGTGCCCCCATGGCTAGCTACCCAAAGTGAGCTCTGACAGTTCCTAGTACACACTTGCCGGCTCTTTTTGTGAAATGCACCAATATTATGACAAGGAAAATTTTTGTGAAAGAAGCTGCTTGGACATCTAATTAGTTCTAATAGGAGTTTTTTACATACTTAAAATTAAAAAGACCTTAAGAACAAAAGTGGATGGGAAATGCCTATCCCCCAGAAACTGTATCCTTTAAAGGGCAATTTTTTTTGTCTTGGTCGTGCAATCACATGTGTAAAGCTAACTGTTGAACCATAACTCGCATGTAGAGTTAGTGTTGTCACTTTAACTCTTAGAGATATTTTTATATAGTGAAGATAGCATTTCAGTAATCCCAAAGCAAAGGATTCAGTCTTTCAGCTTTATGAAATGTGAGTGTTTATTTAATTGTTTTATTTAATTGTGGAAATAGGTGTTTTTCTTTTGGTGCCATACCACTGTGGCAGGAAGTTACAAGTTTTGCTTTTGACAGAATATATTGAGGATCAAAACATTTCTTGGCTATTATCAAACTGATGAAGCTAGGCAGTTGTGATAAAGCTGTTAAGATCTCAGGTAGAGGTAAAGGAACAGAACAGACTTACAAGTAGCTAGCTCAGAAACCATTAAAAGTACTGCATAAAATCTTTGCTATTAATTTCTTGGGTCTGGACTATGATGTATTTCAACTCTGTTAAACAGACTTAAGAAATTCTCAAAGGGAACAATTTTTCCATCAGAGAAAAAATTTTCACCAAATTTGAAATATTTGCAGAGGCATTTTGATTTCTGTAAGGATATGATAAGCCAAGCAGGATTTTAAAATGTGCCAACAACTCTTTTTAACATCTCTGTATTCTGTCTGCCTGCTGGAGATTAAATATCTCCCAGACTCTTCAGTTGTGCACCTAATTGGAAATTGTAGTTTTTCTGAGTTTTTAGGTTTCAATTATAACTCTATCTGCCAGTCATAAGAATTTCCAGGCTCAGAGCATGGGAAGTAGCTCTTCTAGGTTTTCCAGACTCTGGCTGTTCATAAAGACCTGGTTTCCCACACACCACCAAGTTCAATTATAATCCTTTTAAAAGTCACATTTCAACATTTCCAAAAGGTTGTTGTTTTGTTTTGGGTTTTTTGTTTGTTTTGTTTTGTTTTTTAAGGGAAAATTCATAGCTTCAAAATTATATTGATTTTCAGAATTCTCAAATCCTTTTCAAAATCAAATTATCTGCTCACTTCTTTTAATCATTTCCGGTTATTTTCAAAACTTTTAATTTAAATTCCACAAGATTTTCCCATAAAGGCTTCCAATTCACCCTTTCCTCTTTTCCTAATCACTGTGTCTAACTGCTGATGATAATATTTTATTTAATTTTTAAGTATTTTTAGATGCTTGGATATCCTTTCTTTAGTCACTGTTGCTTTTTTCCCCTAATGAAACTTGGCCCTTAATACCCTCAGGAAAATCAATTGACTACTGAGACTCAGGGAGAGATGTACTTGGGTTTGCTTCTGCTTTTTTTTTTTCTTCTTCCTAGATCCCCTGTAATTCATCAGACTTGTATTAGAAGTACCTTCCTTTACTTTCTAAATCTTCTTGCACCAGACTCTCAGAACCATTTGCAATCCTTGCAAGCTATCCTGAGTTTCCAGCATTAGCCTTAGTCTTATCAGGTCCATATAATAGATTTGTTGTTTATGAATATGAAAGGCTATATCTTTCAGTTTTGTTCAACCTGGAGAAGATAAGCTCTCTGTTCATTCATAATTAATCAAGCTTATTTCCAGCAAAATTGACATGCACACAGCAGATCATCATACTGGAAAAGGTGGTTGTTTCCTTTTAGCTGAGTAACTATCAAAATTTAGGGATATGTGGAGTACATTTTCTTTTTTTTTTTTTTTAATGAAAAATCTATAGCCCAATATCTAGGCATTATCATTAACATTATTTGCTCACATAGAACAGTACCACCCTGACTAGTCCCAGCAGAGCAAGGAACACTTTTGTTTGCACCCTTATTTTGTTTCTTCTGACTTGGCTATTCTCCCCCAGGCATCCTTCTTCTGCACAGCTTACCCTCTGCTAATTGCTCACACAGAGTTTTGATTGTGCCTCTGATATAGGAGTATAAGAAAATACATTAAGTCTAACCACTACCACCACCACCCTCCCCAACCCCAGTCCCCACCGAACTTGATGTCCCTGCTACATGACTCTGAGTATCAACCACCTTCTTTGTCTGGAGCTATTTTTTACTGCGCAAAAGAGCTTCCTGTAAATGCTTTTTCTGTCAAACAAGTTCCTTGCTTATCTTTCTCTTTTATTCCTTTTCTTTTATTTTTTTTTTTCCAGGACTCTGAATGCTGGACCTTTAGTACCTCACTCCTCATAACTAGAAGCAAGGGCAAGGATAGAAACTCTCTAAAACAAGTAGTCTGCTTAATTATCTCAGTCCTGCAAAGGGCTACTGAACTTTCTCAGCTCTGTTTTCATGCCAGGTTCCTGTTTAACACTTTGGGGCTAGCAGAGGATAAAATAGAGCAACCTTGGGCTAGGCAGAGTTCTGAAACCTCAGTTTACTGAGGACACTGACAGGTAGGCAGAAAGAGGGTGACCTGATTTACACTAGAAAAAGTGCAGCAGTACACAGTAATGTGAGATATATACAGAACAGTGGTCTGCAGTTCGGTCGTCTGGCATTCACTTGCCCCGTGGGTTGCACAGTTACAATTGCGAGTCTAACCATCAAGAATTTAAGGTATGGATCATCAAAACTAATTCAGATGCCAAATGGTTCCTAGGTTATTTTATTAGGGTCTGTTCATGAGGAGGCAATGAACCGTTGCCAGGCACCCCACTTGTACAGCTGGGAAGTGTGGTCATGTTTTTTAACCATCTCTTGACAAACTGGACAAAAAGAAAGAAATGTGAAACATCTCATGTGAATGTGTGAGAACACTCATACCCAGGGCCTTTGGGTTTGTTTTCAGGATAAAAGTATTTGGCAGAAGATGGTGCTGCCAGTTGACTGTATTCCACATGTGCTGATCTGACACAGATACTCTGTACCTCTGGCCTCAAGGTAAATTTCTTGGATTATAAATTGCTGGTAGGAAGAAATTCATATCTGTTAGTGTTATTACTTCAATTGTTCTCACCACTGAGGAGACACAGAATAGTAATTTTTTTTTATGATATCAATTAAATTTTCAAGTTTCTATGGCTTTGAAAGTAAAACGAAATTAAAAAAAAAACCAGAAAAAATCACACACTAGAAAATGTATCATATCTACAGGATGGAAAAGCTGTTCTAACTTCTGTTTATACTGGTCAAAAGCTTTTTAAAAAAATACTCAAGAATCCATTAGTGAAAAGATGCATTAATGGCATTAATATGTGCATTCCAAACAGATTCTTTCTGAGCAATTATCCCACAGTTAAAAAATGGGAACTACTTGCATTCAACTGAAAGATGAAAATGCTTTCTAAAACTAAAGGATGAGTTATTCTGAACTGGAGAAACACCTCTAGGGGTGAAGAGGGACCACACAGAATTGAAACTGGCCCAAATCTCAGTGAAAACCTGTACAGGTTATGGATTATGAGCAGCAGTAGCACTATTATTCAATACAATCCCATTTTCAGAGAATGACAGAAAAAAGGGACTGTTCTCTATATTTTTCTATTTATTTTTCTATGTTTTTTAACCTCTGGATTGTTTTTACTGATGCTATCTGACTTTCTGTAGGAATCTTTGTTGGAAACATTAGAACAAATGCAGCTTTGGCTGAGCCTCTTCAGACTGTTTCTTAAGGGAATCTGTGGCTAAATCATTTTTTTCTGTCACTCCAGGTCATGTATTCTTGCCCCAAGGGATTTGACATTAAAAAAGGAAAATTGTTATGTTCTAGAGAGAAAGGTCTACATCTCTTCAAAACTCAGAGTCCAGAAGCTAAGTTGAGCAGATAAGATAATTTGGAGTCCAGCCCTTGACTTGAGGTAACAAAAGAACCAAGACGTCTTGTCTTAGTGCAGATTATAATACGTTTCCACAAGTGCCTGTAGTGTATTCATTTCTTATGTTTGAGAAATAATGATTCCAGAGGAAAAACAGATTTCTAATACTGTTCTCACAAACATATAGGTTTTTTACCATAAATATTTTTTGAATGTGAAGCATGTATCTATACACTCAAAAATAACTGCCCAATGGCTAAAGTGGATTGAAGTAAGTTCAGAACAGTCTTCTTATTTTAGTAGCTTGACAATTCTTAAATTTTTCTCAAGCAAATATGGCAGTCCCTTTATATTTTTTTTTAAACCTGCTGAAAATGACATGGCAACAAAGCAAAACATGCCCACTTAACTTTCTCACCTAAGTTCTCCTTCTGGGTCATACACAGATGTCAACTGAATTCTATTATTGCTATTATTACTGTGATTTTTATTGCTAGTGTTATTCATTTTCTCTATGTATTCAGGTTCCAGCTTCTTTACTGTTTGTTGCTGATTATAAGTGGAGGAAGATGAAAACATGAGTAACTGTATAATCTTAATTTTCATGCCTTCATTATAAGCTTCTTTACTTATGGTTTACTGGAAAAGACCATTAAAATATTGCCTTACATTTGACAGTTCCCACAGTCTCACAGGAGACAGTTTTATAATCTTGTTGCTGGTCACTGGTCATCTGCGAAGTCTCACTGAAAAGTAGGAAAGGGAATCTTGCCTATCCAGTTGCTGCACAGACATCACCCTCCCCTTAATGCAATGTAAAGTTTCTACTGTCATCTTCACCCGACATCGTGGAGCCTGCACACTGGATTTATGGAGGAAGGATAGGTGTGTCACTGTGGCCACTGGTTTTACACCAGAAGCAGAAGTATGGAAGTTTCTGGTAGAAGAGAAGAAAAAGTCTTTTCAACTCCAACATTTTTGCAACCACTATTTACTGACAAAGTCCAGCTCTTTGGTGCTGCTTTACAAGGGGACTCAAGAGAGACTGAGAGGTGGCATCACAATGATTCTTGGAAAAGGTGAATTTGCTTGCCTGTAATCTCAAGGGACCTAATTCAGCTTCAGTTCCTTTATTTTTCCTGTATCCACTACCATCAAGTTATCTTCCCATAAACTGTAGTTCCAACCTTGTGCTTCCCAATTAATTTCTTCTGTTTCTTTTACTTCCTCAAGTAAGGGCTATCTTCTGCTAGTTTTCTTACCCCTTAATGGATCCTCCAGTTTCCTAGAGCACTGTTTCATAGGCAGCAAAACAAGCTGGAGCCAACATCATCGTCTTAAACAGATCTTTGCTTGCTGTGTAATCAGTCTACTACTTCTGTGCGACTTGTCTAAAATGCTCAAGGAGCAGAGGACTGAGTGGGTTATATCTGTGGACTTGTAGAAGAGTAATATTGCAAATAATTGATTAAACTATTTGTGTTGACTGACTCAAAATTGTCTGAAATACAATACTATTGTAAACTCCTTCATAGGCAAAATATCTGGGTTTTTTAAACATCTGTTTCAAAGATTTGCTCAGTGTTTTTCTGGGTACCCTATTATAAAACATACACAATTAACATGTTGAGTGTTTAGTTTCTTTATGGCTTTTATTAGAAGTTAATCTTCATCTTTCTCCTAAAGGAAAGAGCTCTAAATGGATACATAATAATGAAATTAAAGGAAATCATTCAGAAATACCTAATGTAATGAGATTACTAGAGAATTAATCAAATAAACTGATGATCAGTTTTTGAATACTGTTACATTGACTCCTTCTTAATCACATGAGTTTTGCATTTTAATTTCTCTCAGCTCACATACAGACTTTCTTTCCCTAGCAACACTCCATCCTATTGAAGGATCCTCATCTTGTTGATTATCATCACCAAATTCTAGCCCTGGAATTACTTCAAGCAAT
The DNA here is from genome assembly GCF_025592945.1 of Manacus candei. Classification (NCBI taxonomy): domain Eukaryota; kingdom Metazoa; phylum Chordata; class Aves; order Passeriformes; family Pipridae; genus Manacus; species Manacus candei. Next base: position 3,794,711 of record NW_026138122.1, on the reverse strand, counting down.
TTCTTTATTTATTGGCCTTTTAAACCTTGTAATCATTGGTTTTACATTTATATTCTTACATCTCCAGTCATTCTGGCTTTAAGTACTCTTCCCATGGCTCCTTTTTATTTGAATTTGTCCTTTTGTTCATCTGTTTCTTTTGTTTCAGCATCATTCTTTCTCCCTTTCATTATGACATTAAAGTTTGTGACTGATTAATCCTTGCATTAAGTCACTGTTTTTACGATATTCCTTAAGATTTTTTATAAAATTTCAGAAAAAGGTGAACACAAAAAAAGAATCATACAGCTACAGGGTAAGCCAGAAATGTAATCTGTAGATCTGTGTGCAACTGACACTATTTGCATGTTTAAAGTTACCCACTTACTTCTTCTTCGAATCTGGGTCACTGGGGGGAAGAATACACTCATGATTATATCTATTTCAGGAGGCTTCAGTAGCAGTTTTTTGTATAGAAACTGTGAATCAGTTTCTATAGTGTTCAGAATTCCTTTCATTTTCATTCTCCAAATGTTTGTGAAAGCAAGCAGAAGAACATTCAATGCTAAGTAAAATACCAGAGATAAGGGTGTGAATGCATGTTTACATGAGTATTGACACTGAAAGCATTTACATGGCCATCTGGACAGCTCTGCCAGTTTAGGAGACATTCAAAAAATAGCATGAGATTTGGAAATTATAAAGGGAGTGCAAAAAGCAAGTAGCACAGTGGTGATAGTTTCAGCCTTAGTACAATGAGTCATTCAAGAACAACCCGTGGAATGAAATTTCACTAACTGCTACTCCCCCTACCTCACTTTAAGCCAGTGTTTGTCAAGCTGGGAAAATAAATTGTTTTAAAAGTAACGAAAATATTTGTAGGATTCCATACTTAAGTGAACAGGGTGTGAGTATATGTGTAAGAAACTTGCCATTATTCAAAAACTGTTCCGCTTTTTACAAAACTATTCATCACTTCATTTTGAATAACATATAAATCAGTTAAATACCTATTTCTGAACAGAGTTACTATGAAAAACCTCGGAAAGAGTGTTATGGAAATTCGATTTTTTTGTGCTTTTCTCATGACATGCTAGCTACAGAAAGAAAATGCAGCAAACAACAGATATGGGCAGAGTATAATTGTATGTAACCTTATTCTTTAGAAAGTTCACCTTTAAGAAACCAGTTTATAGATGTCAATAGCCAAAATGAATTGTACCATTTGGCTTTGTTATAACCATGACTTTAGTTAATGTGATTGGCATAGACATGAGTTACATCTGAAATTACTGGGTCTCAGGCTGCAACTGCTTGTTGCTGGCAAGGTGTCCTGAGGCTTCTTGGCAAAAATTTGTCATCTTTTATAGGCAGAAAAGGCGATATTTGAAGGCATAATTGTTTGAATGTTAAGCCATGATAAAATGCTTCTTAAGTGGAAGCTCATGCTGATCTATTATTGAAACCAGAAGAAACTTACAGCTGAGAAGAGGGAGGAAGTAATTGAAGAATATGGCCTATTCATATGTTGCTAATGAAAATTTATTATTACTTCTGCATATTTCTTAAGAATTAATATATCTTTTCCTCTCTTCTGCCTTTCTTTTATACTTAAAAAATATTTTCAGTGAAGGAACATGTAGAAGAAATTCCAAGGAAAAATATTAGTGTCTCTATTTAGGCTTAACTTTTGCAGGGATAGAAATAATGTTATATTTTTAACATGACCAGCTCTTTGAGTAAGACACAGGGGATATATGATGTTTGGCTCCATCGAGAAATAACCACTTTTTCTTAACACCTTTCACATCTTGGGTCTTATCCTCTAAGATGAACATCTTAGAGTATACATTACTATTTTGCCAAAACCCAGGCCATCATGTACTAATTTACTAAATAACAACATACTAAAATTGTGTAACAGTTTCACAGAGTGATGCAATAAAAAAAAACCAAGCCCCTTTTCTATGAAGGACTATTATTAGGATTAGGATTGTCATATAAAGGATGACACAGAATTACAGCAGCAAATATATATGTAAATCTACAGAAAAGGAAGTGAAGGTAACAATATGTTCAATAGATGCTACTTTGGTATGCATTATGTCTGAATGACAAGACACATAGATGTGGAGTCATCTGGGGCCCAGTGTTAGGATCCTCATTTTATCAGCAATTTCTTTAGGGAGTTCCCTGGGTATTTCAATTATTCTCCTTAAGTACTGAAATTGCCTTTAATCTTCAAGCAGTTCTAGTTCCATAAGTTTAGGAAAAGCTGTTTGTCAGTGGATTTTTTTTTTTAAACTTCTAAGGAATCTGATCTTGTATTGACTTCAAAGGTACAAAGCTCCAGGACCATTAGTGTTGGCTTAGCTGCAGCTGAGTTGGGTGTAAAACATTACTGTGCTTCATTTCCTCGGATTACTCACATGCCACCTGCTCCCAGGGTCACTCTGATCCACCACTGTAATCAGGTTATGTAATTATCATTTTAATTATCTTTAACTCTTATTGGAAGTGATAACCTTGTTCAGAAACTCCCTATCATTAAAATTACTCATGCTAAGGGGAAGCATTTTCACAGGTGTACAGTGAGCAGCTCTTACTAGTGAAACAGAAAAAGAGGCAGTGGGAAAAAAGCACGGAGACAAAGCAAAGCTCTGTGGATCATGAGTAAAGCCATAGAAGTGACATCCTTAATCTCTGGTAGGACAAGGAGTTCAGAGGTGGATATGGGAGAGAAGTGCCAGAGGCTGGAAATCGGTTATGGAAATTAGGCTTATACCAGGTGAAAACAATTATCCTCTGGAGAAGATATTGAAGCAGCAAAGACACATCTGATAGGAATGATGAAAGAGCCAAAAGAACAGAAAAAAATATCCAAACACTTTGTCCATTTCTGGTTAAAAAGGAAGTTGAAATCATTAAAATTAACATTTGCTCTTACAGCAGAGAATTCTTGTGAAGATGAAGCAAATGAGTCACAAGGAATGAAAACCTCAACTTGTTAATTTACATGTAAAAAAATTCCTTTTAATTAGGTTTGGCTGAAAGCTGCTGAGCCTGATGCTTTTTGATATTCTCTGTAACAGTCAAAGAAGAAAAGGAAGACTGAGAATGAAAAATAGCAAATTCTGTGCTATTTACATGGACTCCAAGGCTACAGAATTAGAGAATGTAAATACTTCTATGTTTTGACTCTCATGCAATAGGGAATACAACTAAAAAATAATCTGCAAGGCTCAATATGAGCCAGCCAAAAGAAGTAGGGAAGAGAACTGGCTCAAAAACAAGAAGCTATTACCTGAAGTGAAGAGAAAGAAATGAGTTTAAAGCTAAAACACCTCTTTTGTGCCATATATGTAATATTCAACTGATATGAGAAAGAAGACAAGTAGAGATAGAGAACAAGATGGAAATTATTAGAGGCCTGAAACACTGGGAGAGAGAGCTGGAGCTGTTCAGCCTGGAGAAGAGAAGGCTCTGGAGTGGCTTTATTGCAGCCTTCCTGTACCTGAAGGGAGCCTACAAGAAAGATGGAGAGGGACTTTTTGTAAGAGTCTGTAGTGACAGGAAAAGGGGGAATGACTTCACCCTGAAAGACAGTAGGTTCAGATTAGTTATTAGGAGGAAGTTCTTCGCTGTGAGGGTGGTGAGTTACTAGAACAGGTTGCCCAGAGAATTTGTGGATGCTCCATCCCTGGAAGTGTTCAATGCCAGGTTGGATGGGGCTCTGAGCAACCTGGTGTAGTGGAAGATCTCCCTGCCCATTGAGAGGGTGTTGGAACTAAATGATCTCTAAGGTCCTTTCCAACCCAAACCATCCTATAAGTCTATGGGGGGAAAGGAAAGAGAGTATTGTTGGAGAGCAATACAGAGGGAAAAGTTATGTCCGTAAATTAATCAGTCATTCCTCTGCCTAGTTGTATATGGTGAGGGCAGTGGGTTGGTAGGGAAGGAAAAGAAGGGCAGGAGGAGGATGTGATGACTATCCTTTTCCTGCAGAGAAGAACTGAGGCTGCTGACTGAATCCTGCTGTTCCATCTGATCAGAGTGATGCTGCTGGACTGGATCCTCAGCTGAAGCAACTCAGATGAACCTCATTGGTTTTGGTGGAATCATTCTAATTTATGTTGTAATTTCTACAGTTTGCTTATGAAATTCTAGTCACAAACGAGTTGCTGGGGGAGTGGTGTTTTGGTTAAGAAAGGATGAGCTTCAGCTGCTGGGGTTTCCTACTCTGAAGCAGTATTAAACTCACATATTTAATATGTTTTAAATATGTTAATATGAGTAAACAGATTTAAACATGCTTCAGAGTTTAAAATGTTAAAAAAAATGTTAAAAAACAGTCTTCCTCTTATGCTTCCATTTCCTGGGATTTGTGACAGCACAGTTGTTCAGCAGGTATTATATGATCTTTGTCAAGACATTCATCTGGCAATAAATCCTCAAACTCTCTTGTTTTCTGTAAAGGTTTTTGACACCTGATTCAATTCCTCCAATTTGCTTCTCAGTATTCTTCTCCAAGATGAAGGTGGAACTGAACCTGACAGGGGATATAAAGAATAACAGGAAGGGCTTCTACAGTATGTTAACCAGAAAAGGAAGGTCAAAGAAGGTGTACCCTACCAATAAAAAATGCTGATAAATTGGATGAGGAGAAGGCTGAGGTACTTAGATCAGATTCATGACCAGCTGAGGAACCTGAATGTATATAAGTCTATGGCACCCAACAAGACGCATCCCAGAGTCCTGAAGGAATTGGCTGATGTCGCTGTCAAGCCACTCTCCATGACATTTGAAAAAGCATGTCAGTCAGGTGAAGTCCCAGATGATGGAAAGGGGAAACATCTTTAAAAAGGATAGAAAGGAGGATCTGGGGAACTACTGACCTGTCAGTCTCACCTCTGTACCTGGGAAGATCATGGAATAGATCCTCCTAGAAGCTATGCTAAGACACATGGAGGACAGGGAGGTGATTTGGGAGAGCCAGCATAGCTGCACCAAGGGCAAGTCCTGCCTGACCAAACTAGTGGCCTTCTAGGATGGAGTGACTACATCAGTGGACAATGGAAGGGCTACAGATGTCACTGATCTGGACTTCTATTAAGCCTTTGACATGGTCTTCCACGGCATCCTTCTCTCTATATTGGAGAGAGATGGACTAGATGGGTAAGAAAGTGGTTGGACTGTTGCATCCAGAGGCTAGTGGTCAGTGGCTCAGAGTCCCAAAGAACATAAGTGAAAAGTTGTGTCCCTCAGGGGTCTGTACTGGTACCAGTACACTATCAATTACATAGACAAAGGAATCAAGCAAATCTGTATTTGCCCTCAGCAAATTTACTGATGACACCAAGCTGAGTGATGCAGCTGACAATCCTGAAGGACCTGTGTGAGGGCAACCCTAGGTATCAGCACAGGCCGGGGATGAAGATATTGAGAGCAACTCTGCAGACAAGTACTTTGGGGTGCTGGTGGATGAAAGGCTGCACATGAACCAGCAATGTGCACTTGTAGTCCTGAAAGTCAACTGTGTTCTGAGCTGCATGAAAGGTATGTTTCCAGCAGGGTGAGGGAGGGGATTCTGCCCCTCTACTCTGCCCTGGTGAGTCCCCATTTGGAGTGCTACATCCAGCTCTGGGAGCCCCAGGACAGAAAAGACATGGACCTGCTGGATTGAGCCCAAAGGAAGGTCACCAAGAGGATTAGAGGGATGGAGCATCTCTTGTATAAAGAAAGGTTTAGGGAATTTGATTTTTTCAGCCTGGAAAAAAGAAGGCTTCCAGGTGACCTAATTGAGGCCTTGCAGAATCTGCAGGGAGCCTACAAGAAAAAGGTGAAAATTGCTGATCAGCAAGTACTACCTCGCTCACCATCACCCATCATATAAAATCCTTGAAGTAATCATCTTTTATCAAAACACCTACCTAACAATCTAGTCTTCACACCAGAATCCAGCTGGTTAATCTTGCCATCAGTCAATCCATCTCTGTTTTTTAGTGCAATAAATTCTCTCCCCTGTTTAATTTCAAAACACTTGTCTGCTGCCTTAGTAGCATCTTTCACTTTTGTGGGTTAGGTGTTGCAGGTTGACATGTGGATTCAGTGCCTATTTTTTCTTATTTTAATTGTCAGCAGTCTACAGGGCCTTGGAAAATCACATTTTTATCCTGTTGTCTTTTCTGGCTGTTTATATCCAGAAGTCCCTGTCTGGCTCTTGCTGTCTCCACTGCAGGAAAGAATTTGTGCTGCCCTCACCTTCCTCATTCTGTTGGTCTTTTATAGAATCATAGTATCATAGAATATCCTGAGTTGGAAGAAACCCACAAGGATCACTGATCATCCAGCTGTTAGCCCTGTGCAGGACAGCCCCAAGAATCACTTCATGTGCCTCAGAGTATTGTCCAAACACTTGAAATCTGTTAGGTTTGGTACCGTGACCATTTCCCTGGGAAGCCTGTTCCACTGCCCAACCACTATCTGGGTGAAAAACCTTTTTCTGACATCCAACCTAAACTTCTCCTGACACAGGTTCATGCTGTTTCCTCTAGTCCTGGCCCCAAGAGTGAAGAGATCAGTGTCTGCCCCTCTGCTTCCACTCGTGAGGATGCTGAAGTTTGTAATGAGGTCTCCCCTGAGTTTCTTCTTCTCCAGGCTGAACAAAGCAGGTGATTTCAGCTGCTCCTCATAAAGTCTTGACCGACTGTCCCCTGAGCTCTTCCACTGCAGCCCTTGATGTGACTGTGCTGCATTAGGGACACAATGGGGCTGAAAACAAGGTCTCTCATTTTGCAGATCAGCTCCTCTGTCTGGTTGACCATGCAGACTCACAAAAGCATGTGGTGGCACATTTCAGGGGTAGGTGAGCACAGTGTGGCAAGGACTGCTGAAGTTGTTTCTGCATAGAGGAAATCTCTGCAAGATCATGCATAAGAATCTCTGCCCAGGGCATGGCCAAACAGACAAATGACCTTTACCTTGTAATTGCCATGGAGGTGTCAAATCACATCCCCAGCCTGGTTCTCCTCCAGTTCACAAAAGTGTCTAAAGATGCTCCAAGAATTTCACCCCCACAAACCGGCCTGCTTCTTTGTGTTTCTTTCAGGTTGCACTTCAAAAGCACAAGGGCCTTCACAGCACCAGCTAGGTGTGTAGTTCTTTCCTCAACTTTGAATATGTATCTTTTTACCTTAAATATAGAATTTGGGAACACAGACAGCTCCAGCGAAAAATTGTTTAATAGACATTTCTTATTCTAAATAATTATTCATTTTTGCTGAAAGCTGAAGCAATTTCCCAAAACTCGAAAGATATACTTTATTTTTTTTTCCAACAACAAATTAAGGTTCTTTTGATTCATGTTTCATTGAGCACAGTCAACCTGATATTTATCAGTCAACCTTTTACTCAGGTTGTTTTCATGTGGCTAATAGTTTTTTTAACATATGAAAAATGTGGAAAGCTCCTTACCTGTGTAGGCTTGAGGAATATTTTTGATATCTGAGTGTGGCAACTTTTTCAGGCACCATTAATAAATATCATTATAGTCTATAGTATAATCCCTTTAAAGTGTCTTTCTCTGCTACTCTAGCTGTGAATTATTTCCTTTTGGGGGGAAAAAATACCTTTTTTATTCTAGTCTCTCATGAATATCAAAGTATTTGCTTTACAGTAGTGCTGCAGTTTCTAATTTGTGCTAATTAAATACACACACTTAGGAAAACCAAGGGTGTGATTTGCAAGGAGCACAACACTTGTGGAGATGTGAAAAATGAAACAAAGTAATGAAAACCATCCATTATAGCTAAGGCTGCAAAGCAAAATTCTCTGTAGGTGATACTGCACTGACTTGTGGGGTGACACGGGAGAAGCCTCTGGCCAAAAAGTGTAAATCTTAATGCTGGTGAGCACACCAACAGCAACAGCAGAAGTGTGCCAATGCTTTGCCTAAAGTATGGCTGGTGCTCTGAGGGCTGCACTTACCTGACTGCAGCCCATCATCTTGTAGGGGCTCCCAGGAGCTCTGGAAATCCCAAGTGACATGCAATGCCTGGCACAGGGAACAACACTAGTGATGCTTTTCATTGTCTTTGCTGTGGTAGGACTCTGTCCCTGGTTTACACGGGAACACTGCCTCTTTGACCTTTGGAGCCAGGTGGGAGAGCTGTCTTCCTGCTGGCAGGGAGAACTCAAGGAGCACACAGGCTGCTCCTGTGTAGAGAAGGTGACTGTAAAACCCAGGCTTTTCTTCAGTCAGGCCACAGCCCTTTGTCATTATGACTGAAAATGGACAGCTTAGAGATGGATTAGTGTATGCTACTGCAGATCTCCAGCTACTTAGCTGAAGGGTTGTTAGCTGAGAAAAAGAGGTAAGTTTGTTTTCTCTGCCTTTACTGAGTTAACAGTTGCTCTCGGTAAAATCTGACAATTTTTTAAGTTACTGGATATCTTGTAACAAAATTGCTACTGGTTACATTCCCCCCCCCCCCCCCCCCCAAATTATATGAGAATATATTTTAAAAGTGTTTGCATTTTCTGGCTGAAGAGGACCAAAATTGCAAGGAGTTACTTGATTTCACTTCCTTATCTACTGCAGAGGACATGAGGAATACTGGAAAGAAAAGGTACTTGAAGGTCAAGGCTAACAGGGCCATTATCACCTTACTATAGTCTGCTGGCAATGGAGTGATCTTTCCCTGTTGTTTGTACAGCAAATATTCTCATGACATACACAGATGTGCATATAAAGCTGTTGCTGTGCTGACTCTGAGCAAAACAATGGCAATGGAAACTTTTTACTACAACACAAAGCAAGGCAATCCCAAGTGACTACATGACTGCAAGCAGTCTCTTGTTTTTTCATTATTATTATTTTTCCTATAGTTTTATTAACCACACGATTTCAAACCACTTTTTTTCAAAGTCAAGAGACAGCATCTGGAAAGCAGCCCAGGGAAGCACATTCCTATACCTGCTCACAGAGATTCACACATATAAATGTAAATATCTCTTCTGGGAGAGGGGATAGATAGCCAAGTTTTCTCTTTGTGTTTTTGTGGCTGAGGTCATGTATTATAATCAGGGCATGCCCAGAAAACAAGGTCGGCAATGACAGCAAATTGTATAGTGTCTGATAATTTTACCCACTATTGTGAAGTCCAGATGCCCACAATGAGCTGAAGTTTAGGCTATAAATGCATGGAAAGGGTCAGCTGCCAGCATCAGCGACCTCAGCAGCCTTTGGGGAACTCCTTTTTACGTATGGTGAGGATGAGACAGGTGGGTTGGTGATGATGTTCAGACTGGAGGTGGGGGGCTATCCACCTAAAGACCACATTCATGAGTTCACAATGTGTCATCTGCCCTGCAGCTTTGCTTTTGCAGCATGTAAAGGGATTTTAAAGGAGCATTCACCCCTCCAAAAGACCTTTTAAAGTTTTTTGTTTTCTTTTGTGTCTTACTGTTATAAACCAATATGGATGCAAAAATAACCTTCACTATATGTTTTTTTTAAGCAGCCTGCCCTGGTCCATTCATTTCTCTTGAGACAGTTCCAGCTTATGTAACTAACCCCTTGATACATAGCGTGTATGGATCCATACAAATAACTTGTAATGTTTAATTAAACTAAACTGTAATCAACAGACTTTATCCTTTGACTACTGTGTACCAGGGAAGCTTTATCTGCTGAAAATTCACAGTAAGATTGGCTTGACTTTTAAAGGCACCATGAGAGCTTCTCATTAGCCTTATTATAATTTCTGAATAATAAATATGTAAATGATGAGTTTCACATGGGAGATTTAATTCTGTGCTCTTATTTCTGATTAGCTGGAAATACTCTCTGGCTCTGTCAGATAATTGGTAACACTGCAAACCAATAAGGCATTTCCCTACAATTCATTAGAAGCAGCTGAAATTAAAGAAGGCAGGAGCTGTTACATTTTTGACAGTTTTGTAACGCCAACTTGTTGAAGTTATAACTCAGCCATTAATATAGTCTATGAATTATTAAATCTTTCTTATGTTAGGAATCACAAACAACACTGAAAACTGAAGACCTGAGCCTGGAGTATAAATGCTCTGGGAACCAGACTTTTGCTCTCTCCTCTGCCCCCATTTTCTTTTAAGTACTCTCCAAACAAAACACACTCATTTAGTTTGAGTAAATAGGAAGAAAAGCAGTATTTTTATGAATTTGAACTTTAAATACACATCTCAAACATATACTTGTGGGAATTTTTGTTTGTGGAGGGACACTTGGCATTGATTTGCCTGGCTACATGATAACTGATAAAGTGACATGGAACATGGAAGTTTCCAAATCAGTATAAGGGTGGTAAGTGGTGCTAAACACTTCATGGCTAGGCTTCGTGAATGAAGATTTGGGAAGGCTCTATCCACGTTTGTTACAGGCACGCTGGTGGCTTATGAGGCCAGTACGAGACATACATATCTGATTGCAAAAGGCACAGCAGAAAGACTCCTTAGGTGGTATATTCTACAAGGGACAATTCTTTCTGTGTTGCCTTTTCTCCTCAAGAGTGATCCTGCGTGCGTTCTCAAAGGAAATGGCAGTGTTATAGATGGTGTGTCTCCAGACCTCCCGACTGGAGGCCAGAGTAGACCAGTTATGGTGATCAATATGGCCAAGGCTTAGATGTTGTTTCAGGGAGTCCTTGTATCTTCTCTTCGGGGCTCCTTTCTTGCGGCAGCCGGTGGCAAGTTCACCATAAAGCAGGATCTTAGGGAGGCGGTGGTCCTTCATCCTGGAGACGTGCCCTGCCCAGCGCCATCGGCTTGTGTGCTGTAAACTCAACTTCAATCTCAAATTCAAACCTAAAAGGGGCAGCATCCCAAGGAGAAGACTCCAAGTTAACAATCTCCAATGAACCACAGTAAGAGACAAATTCCAGGCAAACCTTCAAGCTAGGCTCGAAAACCATTTCACAGTTCCTGCAATTTCCTCTCCTGAAACAATTTGGCACCATATTAAAAACAGCATCCTGCAATCCTCTGAAGAATTCTTAGGGTTCTCCCTCAAGAAGAACAAAGACTGGTTTGATGTAAACAATCAAGAAATTCAGGATTTGTTGAGGAAGAAGAGAACTGTCCACCAAGCACACCTTGCACTGCCATCCTGTCACGCAAGAAAAATGGCCTTTCATCTCACATGCAACAAGCTCCAACAGAAACTCCGTGACATCCAGAACAAGTGGTGGATTGATCTAGCTGAAAAAACTCAATTATGTGCAGATAAGGGTGATCACAAAGGATTCTATGAGACCCTGGAAACAGAATATGGGTGCTAAACACTAACATAAAACAAATTGTCGATTGCATGAATTCTACATTCCTTAACTGAACACAATGGTAGAAGCAGGATCATATGAAGAAATAGTAGTTCATCAGTAACATACTATCAAAATGTGATTGTACCCCCCACCTAAACAATCCATAGGTTTGTGTTATCCTTCTTTAGGCTTTATTTTGTTGCTTTAGTAGTTGACTATTATATATACGATAAGAAGCAAACAGTCTCCTACTGAGCTGAACAATATGACCACAAGCAGGGATCTGTTATTTTATAATTTCGTGACAGTGGAATATTAGAGAGATTTTGTGAATCTATTATTCTCTTCCAGGTTTGAAAAGAGACCCTTCTTTAGGGAGCATGCGGATATCCCTTCACCATTTTGTTTGTCATCTCATAAAGCCAATTTTAAGTTCACCATTTCACAATCTGAGTCCCAATTTTTAAAAACCACGTACCACCTCTCCTCCACACAAGCTCCTCCTTGGCTGGTAAAACATAGTCCTCCCCTATCCTGAGGCACTTTCTCTCCTCCATCAGAGGCAGCTCAGTTTTATCAGCTTCTCCATCCTGCCTTTTATGCCTTTATCTTTACACTTAATGCTACCCACGCATTTCACAATGCACTAGCCAGCTTTGTTGCTTGTCCTACCATGTTATATAAAGCCATAGAAATAAAGCTTACTTGAACTGCTCAGACTGCCTTCTAACACTGCAAAACCAGTAGAACAAAATCAGGAAAGGTTTTAAGGGTAAAGGTCTGGTAATTGCTCACAGAACATGAGCAAACTATGATTCTCAGACTTGTCGTATGCCCAGGGTGGGTCAGAGGTTCATATTTTCAGGTGAACTATTTAAGAAAAAGTTATCTGGCTAATAATCATTTATTTACTCATTTTTAGTGAGGATTCAACAATAAGTTTTTCTTTGTTCTAGCTTTTCAAAGTGCTTAAATCATTTTTCATCTTCCATATTTCAGTTTGCCTACATGGAAAACCACAATCTACGAAGCATTAAAACCTTTTACATAAAAAGAAGACTCACATAAGGAAATATTAAAAAATTGTGTTACCAATTCAAACCCTGATAAGAATTTTTGATGGTGTATGCATTTTTTATGTGTTTGTGCAGTTCTCCATTATTCCTTTACAGGTGAGCCCATGTAAAATAGAGAAGGGATTATTATTGCTGTACTGCTAACATCAACCCTTATTTCATTACTATTATTGCAGTGGTTATTCATCATCTTTATTATGACGATTTTAATAAGTTTAAAAAGCAGATTCTTTCTCTGTTCATCAGTCTTATTCTATTGTTATGAGCCTCTTGACATCTGCAATTGCTAGGCAGTTGATTTAAAGTCTAACAGAGACAGAAAAATTCCTTCGTGAATTGAATGCAAGCCTGCATTTTCTGATTTATAGTCACTCTACAATGCAGTAAAAGAAAGACTTCGCTTTAATCCATATACCTTTTTTTTTCCTCTTGTATATGTTCTGCAAAGTGAACAAGGTTACAATACCCTGGAAGAACTATTTGCCTTCTGGCATGGGCTGAGGAGATGAGTGAGCCTCTTAACTTATAGACTGTTGCCACAATATCTCTTAATTTTAGAAGCACTCAATTTGGTGAAACACAACAACTGTTCTTTAAATGCTTTTTAGAAGCAGCCTCCTGTGAGGATGGAGGTGGAAACCCACAAATGTCAGCACTGTGCACAAGGTAATTTTTAAAAGCAATCACAGAGTTCTATCCCAGAGGATGTACAGAGCCAGGCTCGGCCCTTGGCTTTGTGCAATAAGATGGCAGCGGCTGAGATCACACAGCTGCAAAGATGAGGTGCAGACACAGCAGCACGCACCCTGGGAGTGCCATTATTCAGTACATTGCAACTGCTTTTTCAAAATGTACAAACATGAGCATAGACGAAAGCTGTGACCGTGATAAAAACTGAGATCATGGCACAGTCCACATGATCCACACTGAGCTGTCTGATACCAGAGGTGCCAGTGAAGAAATATTGTGAAAAATGTATGAAGCAGGAAGGTAAGAATTTTCCTCTCTTCCATGGGGAAAGCACTATTAAGACTTCAATTGTTTACACTCACAAGAACAGCCAAAAATATTTTAAAAAATTGGTTTTAAGATTTGGTGTGGAAGAGATATACAGCAACTGCAGCTGCAGGGGCTCTCCCTTGGTATAGAAGCCTAATTTAGGCATTGTTTAGATGTTATTTTGACTTATGAATTTTGGCCCTGCCTTTGTCTTTTAGTAGTCTAACTGTGGCTGAATGCAGAGCTAGTGGAGGAAAGAATGGTTATACAATTTGCACATGCTTGCAGGTTTTAATTGTTGTTGATTTTCATAGTGTGAAGGATCATTTATCTTAACATCTGATCAGAAAATGACAAAAACTATAAATTGACAATCCAAAGGTTGAGAGTTAGTGTAGGGACAGAGAACTTTGTGCTGTGCAGGAGTGCCACCTTCAGAAGCTCCTGTGAAAGGTGTTGGGAAATTTGCCAGATTTTGAGGAATTGTTCTTTTTGGGAACAGACATACTCACAGCAGCAAGATCTGAAGACCACCTATGTTAATAAAATCAGTGCTTTTCTTGCTCTGCCCTTGTATGCTCTACAAAATGCAAATATTTGTTGCAGTAAAGCAGCACGTTCATAAATAATGTAGGAAATGTTAAAACCACAGAAATGGCAGGGCTGAGCAGAGGATTCTTTCCCAAGTTACTGGAGGAAACTGCATTTTAATCAAATAAAGTGATCAGCCATTTTACAAGTAGCTCCCTTCTGCTCTCCCTTTCCTTCCTGCACTCTCTTTCTGAGAAGGTAGTCACAGACCTACATTTTACAGGTTAAAAATCTTCTTGTTTCAAGGTTAAATTTATTCATGATAACATCAATAGATTTTGTTTACTTAAACTAAACACAATGTCCTTCTCATGGAGTGGAGTTTCTGTGCCTTACATGCCTGTGAAATCCATTTCTGCTTTGATTCTGAGTGTTTCTTTCTTGACAAGATAGAACCAGAAGAGTACTTGGCAAATTGCTCTATTTATTTTTTTTTTTATTCTCTGATCACCAGCTTCCCTGATCACAGACTGCATGGCAATTTAAGACTCTTGCTTAGGTCAGCTCTGCCCCATATTTAGGCCCAGTAGATAATTGCTCATCTGCTGTGATAAAAGACAAAAATTATGCCCAACACCCCTGGCAGCCAAGCTACTGTCCTACTTAAAACTTGAAAACCGAAGGAAACAATAGGAACCATTTCCACAAAATAAACCCTGTTAGATAGCAGCACAAGAAGCAATCTAACACTTCCCAAACCATCAGAATAAAACTATCTATGCTTCTACTCTGGAGAAAGCCTTAGGTTTTCTTTACTGTCCCTTCCCACTTCACTCAAGAACAACATTGCCCAGGATATTATGACACAGAATTTGCTGAGCTGTAATGCTGGCAGCCAAATTTGTTAATGGAATTCCCCATCAAGAGAAAATGCTTCTTCTATAATCTTGCTATGATGTAAGCAGACCACAACACTGCATACCAAAACTTATGGGTTTTCCTTGCTGTCCAGCACTTCACATCAACTGCAGCCCCAAACAGGGTCTGCCATGGTTCTGCTGTTGAAAATCAAAATCAGCTTTCAAGGATCAGTCAGCTCTGGCAGAAATGGGGTACCAATTCAAGCTAAAAAAAATGGCAAGCAATGTAGAAAGAAAATCCTGTGTTTAAAGGTTAAAATGTCAAAGATTATTGATACAATATATAGGCATTTAGGATTCAGTATAAAGTGTAAAATGAGACTGAGAATTGTGATTATTATTTCTAGCACAGATCTTGCTTTCATGTGGTTATATTCTATCTTTTCTTCCAATTCTGGTCTTGCAGATCATCTTCCTAGAATCAGGTGAACAAGGTCAGAGCATCAGTCCACATGGAAAATCAATAGCAACGAAAATATACCCTACATATTCTTCTAGCTTTTAATTCATCTTACCAATGAATTTCTTCAGCCTATGAAGACACTGTGGAGGACAGCAAGAAAATCTGGATTCACAACAGGAGACACATGCACTTTTTTCTCAGTGATTTTTGCATCTTATTCACTAACCAACAAGTGTATAATTTACATGACTACAGTAAAACTACAAGCTTTCAGTGTGCTGTTGCTGAGAAACAAAGAAGTATCTGTCTATGCTAGTTGAGCCTTTAAGAAGAGTGAGATATATTTGTCACTTTGAAGCCAGGTTTTCAAATATTGCAAGAACATGCACTAAAAATATGAAGCCTGAGGTTTGTTTGGGAAAGAAAGAAGGCAATACTGTCATTAAAAACTGTGTGCACAACCCAAATATCTACAGAAACGTGGTTACTGTGATGTATGGACATAAGCTTTGCCTACATAAGTGGTCTCTACATGACTAAAAATACACAGGTACATATTTTAATAAATTGATTCTGAGTGGTTGACAAATTGCACTTCCATGATGTGGCAGTAAACACAAACAATTCAAAGATGCTTGAAATGAAAATGCCACCAAGGTAGTCCCTTATTCCCATTGCAAAAGGCACAGGTGTTTAAGCATTTTACAAAGAAGGTAGACCTGACTAACATCCCACCATGAGAGCCTGTTATGAAGGGTAAGCCTTCTGAATAGAAGCCTCTGAAGAACTGCAGCTGATATCCTAGCCTCTCCTACATGACTCTTTCAGTAGGGCCCATCTTGGTAATTTACATTCTCTTGGCTCGTTTTACTTTTTTTTTAAAATGGTTATTTGTCTAACCACTGCTGCTCTATAACACATCTTTGCTCGACTCCCTCTAGCCTTGTTCTTTATTCTTTATTCAACAAATATGTGAGAGATCATGTCAGAGACTTAACAATCTAAGTGCAGGAAACAGAGAGAGAGAAAGAGAAACAGAGAGAGAATATATTCACAAGTCAGGCTGAAACAGAAGGCTTGCTGATAATCAGGGTGGCATCGAGTCCCTGGGTCTAGTCTCAAAGTATTTTAATCTAGGTTGCCTGTGGTTACAGAATAAAAGAAGACATTTGGTTTGTCTCTGAAGAAGTGGGTTCATGCTAGGATTATTTCCTCCACTATGTTTTTCATGCATCTTTCTTTTTTTGGCTGTGTGCGCCTCTGGCATAATTACTAGAAGAAGTTTAAAAAAAAAAAAAAAGTAAAGTAAAGCAGTAACTTCATTGCATTACATTTGGTTTAGTATCACAGTCCATCAAGTGATTTTTTTTCTTGATCTACAGGACACTCACATCTTCCTTGTTTGTTTTGCCAAGGAGTGAATGTGCTACATGGTTGTATGACATGGAGCAGCAGAAGTAACCAGCTACTCAGGCAATGCCTTCAGTGCCAGTTGAGAGTAGTGCTTCAGGAACAATTGCTTCAAATGTAAATAGAGGCTGTAAATTTGCTCTCCTTTTTTCTTCTGACATGAAAATTTTTTGCTTATACTCCTGTTCTTCTTGTATAATAAGGTCACCTATTGCCATATTTCATTTATAAATATACAGAAACATATTTCCAGAAAAGCTATTCTTTTTCTCTACCCTTTTTTGACTTAATCTGTAAAATATTGGTGAAATCTAGAGACTTATCCTATTCTTCCCACCTCACCATATTTCTTCACTGATAGAAACTGCACAGAAACCTTTAGGTTAAGAGGAATTATATAAAATAGTATTTCTTTTCATAACACACATAGAACTGGAGTTTACATAAATCTACTCTAGGAATCCTTTGTTGGGATTGCACTGGCTGGAATTAAGTGGAGGTCTCTCCACAGTTTCCTGGACAAGGAAGTGGCTTCTTTGTAATTGATGTTTTCACCTACGGTCCTTAAATGTTTACTGGATTCTGAAGCTGTGAACTTCAAGGAAAAAATTAAAGATTCATTTAGTGTTCTTTTTATAACATTTGGAGAGAAGAAGGTCATAGGATTTTTTTTTTTTTGGTTAGGAAAGAAAGTAAAGTAAGTACCTTGCATAAGTTCTCCCATAATAGGCAGGAATGCTCTTATCAGACTTTTGAAGTCTTCTTTCTGATACACTATCATTTACCCTTAATTCTGAGAGCATCACCTGCACTAGAGTCCTGGAGAAAATGGGCAGAATCTTTCCCACCACCCAAGAAGAAAGGTTGCTGTATCTTTACGGCTGCTAACACACAGTGCTGGAAATGTTACATTTGGTAATTACAAACCTTTATCAAGCTAAAAGTATTTAACCTTCAGCCTTTCCCTCATCCAACACCATCCTCATTTTACAAAAACTGAGATTGTGTGATTATTTCTGTATTAATTGACCTATTTTTAGACAGGAAAAATCAACAAAGAAGAATAAGTTACCTTCAGGCACTGGTGGCACAGATAATGAAAGCCACAGAGGGACTGTCAGCCATTCTCACTTGTATGCTGGTGCATGTTAAAAAGTAAAGGTTGTTTGCAGATATTGGGTGATTCTATACACTAGTATTTATCTTCTTTTGTACCTGAGGTCTAGGTGCTTAGGTTCCCTGATTTCTTAAAAGAACACCAGATGCCTGAGTGCTTTCAAGGATTTTGATGCTACAAAGCTTTTGAAAACTGCCTTTTGCTTCTGTTTCTGTAGCTCAACAAAGCTGGCATGCATATAAATGCAGCCAGGCTTTTATGGGAAATGCAGTGAACTGCTATTGCATCTAGCACTGAACGAATAGGGCCATTCTACTCAGAAAGATCTGTGATGATTTTGCATTTAATATCATTCAGAATTGCACTGGAAACTAATTACATTCAATTTCTTTGGCAAAGGGAACAGAATTGTAGTTTGAGTCCACAAATGAAGCAAAATTCACCAAAAAAAGATACCAAAGCTGGAATTTTTTTACCTGAAAAACTCCTACAGTGCAATCACTCCCTCGAGCATGAGCAGCTGGGTGCAAATCATACCAAAAGTTGGTCATGAAAGATGCCCCAAGATAACCCTGTATTCATGACTGGATTATGCTACAGTTTTCCTGTGTGGCTTCAGGCAGTCCAGGTTAGTCTTTAAGATTTCTACCTCTAATTGAGGGTAACAGCATTTGTCTTTCTCACAGGACATGTGCAGCACGTAAGTGTACTAAAGGTTGGTTGTTTGAATGCCAGTATGGAGGAGATGAATACGCTTTAAAGCTTTGCTGAGGATGAAGTAGTTATGAAAGTGTTTTAAGAAAAGGAGAGATGCACAATCACATTATAGTGGCTTTTTTCTGTGTCTAACATTCATAGAAAACACCACAGAAAATGTGGTAGTATTTTGGTCACTTAAAGAAGAACCTGTAAAAATGTTACCTGTGCAAAAAAAAAAATAAAAATAAAAAAGGTCACCGAAAGAGATTTCAAAGTTTCCAAAGTAACTTCAAGTAGCTCTTATGTATGTAATACATGTCTGTGTAGCATGAGTATCAAACTTATATATAACATAGAATTCCTGCCAGTGAATCAACCCTATAACTTTTAGTTATCCAAGAGGAAGGTTTGCTCACTGACTACTTCCCAGGCAGCTGTGAGGGGGAAAGGAAGAAAATGAAGATATCTATTTTTAATTTTTTTTTTAATAGACATCAGTCTCTGCTGTGAGACCATGTCTACTTTTTAAAAGTTGTCAGCTGATAGGATCTACTTAGTGATTTGGCTATTAGAGGCAGTCTTTGCGGAACCAGACCAGTGTGCAGAGTATAGGTGACACACTTTGAGGGACATGTATAAATGCACACATATTTACATGCATAGGCACATTTAAGATTTTTGTAGTAGTTTTGCAGATCAGACACACAAATTCACTTTCATTTTAACATAAACCCCAGACATATAAAACCATGTCATTTAACCTGGTTTGGTTTTGGTTTTGTTTGGTTGGTTGTTTGTGGTTTTTTATTATTTGTTTTTAGTTGAAAATATTTCAATTTCTTTTTACATCATCAGCTTTGTGGTTATCTACATAGGTCAGTTTTGAATTTTCCTCTTCTCATGCAAATTATTAGCATGGTCCAAAATTATGAGGTATCTCTGATTATAAAATAAAGTAATAAAGACAAAAATCAATAGAAGACTGGCTGGAACAAATTTATAAATAGTTTAAAGTGCAAAACTGTCCCCTTAGCCCTTAAAAACATTCATTTTCTTCTGTTTGTAAACATTGTCTGTGATTAGAAAAGCCATGAATTTGAATAATCTTTAACAGTCTGAGAAATTAATAATTTCAGGCAATAATATATCAGGCAAAATATTGAAATTATATTCTATTCCATTTTCTCCTAGAAGAATTCATTGTGGGGTTTTATTGCCAAAATTTCACTTTTCTGACAAAATTGCACTTGGAGTGGAAGGCAGTAATATGTAAATATACACACCTAGGACTGAAACAATACGTATTTCTTGATTTGTCAAATACCACAATTGAGGTGGTTTCAGAAGTAGAGTCCCTGCTGTCCCCTTGTTTTCTCCATCTATGGCTTGCTCTGGAAACTAAAGAAGTCTTGAAAAAGGGTCTTTTCAGATCTTATCAAAATGAATATTTAATCTGATTCAAATTAAATCGATGGAGTTGTTAGCACCTTTCAAGCCAGATTTTATTGTTTTGCAAAGACGAATGCTTATTTCAATATTCATGCAGATGCAGACAGCCTTTCTTTCTAACTCACTTTGACTGATAGTTCACACAGGGGGCTTGCAGGAGAAGAGGGGAGCAAATCCTTTCCCCTGGAGGTGGGGAAACTTTGCCCCATGGTCCAGAGGCAGTCAACCCCAGTGCAGCAACTCAGAGAGACACAGGCTGCCTGAGCCTGTGGAGGTTCACACCCTGGGCCCCCAAAAGGGCTTGCAGAGGTCCTGTGGTTCAGCAGGAGTAAGGCTAAAATACCTTTGTTATTTGCTGAGGCTCTGTGGTGTGACACAGTCAGGACTTGTTTAGATTGCAGCAGACAGATTAGGCAATACCTTTGTGTAGGATATGGGGAAAACAGCTCTGCAAGGACATCTCTCCTTGAAACTTGTTTTTCTCCATATCCCACCCAACAGAGAGACTTGTGCACAAGTGAGTGCAGTGGATGCCAGGTTTTTGATTCAGAGCTGTAGGAGCATCACAGAAACCTAGTTTTCATCCAGTAACTGGAGGGAGAGGGTGAAAATTTCCATTTGAGGCATCTGACATGTAACAGGAAGAGCTGGCAGCACTGGCTGTGGGACAGTAGTAGTGGATGCGCGCTTCCACTTTACAGGGTGTTAGGTTTCCTGTAGGTTTAATACAGAATCACAAAATCATAGAATGGTTTGGATCAGGAGGGACCTTAAAAGGTTATCTAGTCCAACTCCTATGCACTAAGTAGGGACAACTTGCACTAAATCAGGTTGCTCAGACCCCCATCCTACCTGACCTGAATGTTTCTGAGGATGGGCCATCCACCACCTCTCTAGGCAACTCGTACCAGTGTTTTGGCATCCTCACTGTAAAAAACTTGTTCTTTGTATCTAGTCTGAATTGACCCTCCTTCTGCTTAAAACTGTTACCCCTTTTCCTATTACTGCTCATCCTGTCCCCTTCTTTCTTCTAAGTCCCCTTTAAGCACTGGAAGAGTGCATTAAGGTCTTCCCGCAGACTTCTCCAGGCTGCACAGCCCCAGCTCTCTCAACTTTTCCCCATAAGAGATGTAATCCATCCCTCTAATTATCTTCACACTCCCTCCTTTGGACCTGCTCCAATAGGTTCATGTCCTTCCAGCTGAAGACCCTGGAGCTGGATGCAGTTCTCCAGGTGGGGTTGGACAGTAAAGAATTGTTCATTCTAGTCTAGTCCACCTTTGCGTTGCTCTGAAGCTCTAAGCATCCCAAGCTGTATAAGGTTACAGTTTTGCTGGGTAAAGGAACACTGTCTCTCTTCTGCCCCATTTTTTTTCAAGCTGAAACTTCAGCGTAAAAAATTTTCGTGTTTGTTTATGTTTTCAGAGACACTTGCGGTTTTCAGTGAAAATTGACTAACAAAAAATGGTTGGTTATCAAACACATTTTTATTAGACTTGGGAGGTTGCCATGCATACATCTTGCATTGAATACCTTCTGGTTTTCCCCTTTTTAAACAAAAGAGTAGAAAAAGAGAGGAACATCAAATAACAAATAACATATTAAAAACAGTTGAAGTTTTTAACTAGTTCTATTTAGACTAAGCTAGTTAGTTTTTGCTTGCATCACCCTGAAATTCTGTGAAGGTACTGGGATCTCTCAAGTTTGCTGACAAGAATTTAATACTGCTACTGGCTGAATATATTGAGCAGTCATTTGGGATATGTGGTCCACATACTGTCTGAAAGGAAAGGTTTGGTAATTTGTGGGTAGCAGGTCAAAGCTTTCAGTGGATAATGACAGATATAAAGGAAGATGGATAACAAGGGAGAAGGTAGTGAGAAAACCGAGAAAGGGGTAACAAAAGCCAGTTTATAACTGGATGTGTTCTGTCCACCCAGCATGGCAATGCAGTCTCCCTTTACAGATGCCCTCTCTCATCCTGCAATTCTGGTCCTTGTCCTTGTGTATCCCAGTTTAGCTGGAATTTCCCACAGGACTTTTCCAATATTGCACTGCAAGGGAATGGTTGAACTCTGCTTTCCTGTCATTGAACACTGTTCCTTGCTTTAATCAGACTACAACCTTCTTTCCTCTAATGGAGATGAAATAAGGTTATAATAAAATATTTCCTCAAAAAGTAATTTTTCTCTTTCTTCTCTCTCTGGGGCCAGCAGTGTGGCATATCAAGATGCTGAGAGGGAAGGAAGCTGGGCTGCTGGGTGCCCTCCTACTCTGTGCTCCAGCCCTGCTTCCAAAGGAAAACAGCACCCAAGCCAACCAACCTTAACCGTCCTTGTGGTCATCTCCATTCTTGTTTCTAAAACTTCCTTCTAATTATAGGTGTTAATACCAGTGATATTGTTTCTTGTAGAAGACAACATAAAGATTCTGCATAAATGTAAAGTTTTTTTTTTAACATCTCATAAAGATGTTTAAAACCGGGGGGGGAGGGTTCGTTCTCATGCTAATGTGTGCCTTTCTCATGCGCTAATACTTTCACCTGAAGGTTTTTTGCAGCAAACCAGAAGGTGTCCACTGACCTTTGTGGTCTTTGAACATGAGCTGCTGGCCTGGGGAATGACAAGGAAGGTACATCCAGTTGTCTTTCTCCTGCACAGAGATTACAAGGAAATTAAATCTAAACCCTCTAAATAGTACTGCATGATTTTTTTTCTTTCTGTCATAAATATGATACAGACTCACTACTTCAGTTGTAGACACACTGTTTCCTGATTATCATAACTTTCAACAGATCTATCAAATTCACACACTAGGAGTCATTTTAGTTTGTGAAACAAACGTGTAAGTGATATGTTTAACGTAAAATGACAAAAATAATTGGATTCTAGATGCACAAAAAGCCATATGGATAAAGGTACAGGTTTCATCCTACAGCAATGGCAGCAATAGGAATTGGGTCAACTGTTTGACTGCAGAATTTGCTTCTCCCCTAAACATGTTTCAGATGACTTTGTTGGTCAGAGTTGTCTTGGAGATCAATGGAGGTCTAGTTGCTTAGTTGAAATCCTATTGTGAACCTTAAAAAAATACTCTGGTTTATATAGAAGGGAATTCCAGGAGAAAGATTCAGCTGAGCTCATGGCCTCTTATGGCTTTTAGAAACAGGGTTAAACAAAGAAGTCAGTAGAACTTCTTTCAGTCCTTCTCATGACAGAAAACTGAGCTGTGATTAAAACCTTTCTGCAAGGCTGGAAATGTGACGATATTTTCAGTCTTAGCCTATGTATGGATCAAATTTATATTAAAACTAAGGCAAAACCAGTGTGCATTCTGCACACTGTAACAGTTAATATTTGAAATAGAATTAGAGAGTGAAAAGTAAGAATGGGCTGGCACTTTCAACATGAAACTTTGAAGTTAAAGAAATGCAGCACAAGGAAAGGAATCGTTATCAGAAACTCCTTGATGCAGTCATCCAGCTACTAGAAATATTCTTTGACAAGTCTCCTGTCAATATTTTTTAAGAAAGTGCTGGTCAAAGGGTGTTTTTCCGTTATTTGAACCCAGATGCTGAAGTGGATTGGGTGTTATATGTTTTAAAAAGAAACTGCAGCATATGCATTATTCTAGATTCTACTTAAGTACAGTGATATGTATGAATCTTTGATCTTTCAAATATTGCAGGATCAAAGTACTCACCGTTTTGGATATAAATCTGTGCTAAAATCAACTGATCTGACCATGGAAAAGAACCAGGTACAAATGACTTTGAACTGATGTCACTCCAGGTAGTCTGTGCACTTTTGAGTTAATTAGTATGTCTTTGAACTTAATTTCTTTCCTGTTGCATGGTCTGGAATAAATAGCAGTTACTAATAATCTAATTAAAACTCATTTTGGTGCTAAACTGTAACAGACAGAGAGAGAGAGACATGAGCAGAAATGTGTTCATGTGTGTATTTGCTCTTCTTACCATTTTTAATATATACATTAAAAGGATCACATCTAGAACCTTGATTACCAATTTTTCTTAATTGGCAATGCTTCATCCTAAATCAAGCACTTACAGCAACATGGATTAATTAATGTTAATGAAAACACAAGAAAATTCTGCAATGGTTCATTCTTCTTATCAGTGCTTATTTGATCATATAAAGACAGTTTGAAGTTTTAGAGGGAGGGAGGCGGAATTGCTTGCTTGACTTTAAAAGGCAATTCCCATGAAAAAAGTCAGCCCAAAACTATTACAGCAAAATTATCTGGATAAAGCTTTTGAAGGTAGGGTACTTGCAAGACTTCTGGACCCTGTGAAAATTTTGATCATCACCAATCAGTGAACAGAAACACTTCAATAAACAGGTTTGTTTTCATAAATCAGAGTAGGAGAATACTAAAAATAAGTAATAAAAAACAACTGTATTGACTCCTCCACACATATTTTCCTCTTTGTTTCTCTAAAGAACACTAGCCTGAAGAACCTATCCCTCGCCCCACTTCTCCTGTGGCTCAGGACTGCTAGACCCATACACCCCTCCTGCTGAGTAACACTAGAGACCCTTTCTACAACTGGGCTGGTATCGTGTAGCACACAGGTAGTGAACAAAGTTTTTGACCCTCTTCTAATTGTTGTTGTCCTTGCCAGCACTACTAGCTACTTCTTGGTGTGCTTTTGGTGTGGGCAGACAGAACACAGGCACTTTCTTGCCCATGCATGAGAAGAAACAGATAGCTGAGTGGACAGTCCCAACAAGTCCTCTTTGTACCCGGTTTGATTAAGGTTATGTAGAAATGTCCTTGTTGGTGTACCTGTTACATGCACAAGGTGTTTAACTTTTACAGGTCTCTCTACGTCATCTCTTAGTCCCTGTGAATGTGTAAGCATAAGGATACCCATTCAGTTATGGATGCAGAAAACAAAGGATCACAGTCAGTGACACTGGTAGCATACAGATTGTTTTTTAGGGAAATTCAACAGCAATTCTTTCCACTTACCCAGCTACTCACATTACTCTCACAAGCAAAAACAAGTTACAAAAATGCTTTTAGTGAGAGCCAATCCCTAAAAGAAATGCACAAATATCACTCCCAAAAAGCTACAGGTCATTATAAACTCAAAGACAATAATACTTGAAATTACTTCTGCTTTGAAAAATGCACATGAATTACTGATGGTAGCTTACTTTTGAGGCTAGCAGTGATTTGATATTGCAAGAATCTAAGACTTTAAGAAAAAGTTAGAACTGACCTAGAAACTTAACAAGGTTTCCTTTTAAATATTTATATTAACAAAACTTTCTTTTTTTTTCAATGAAGCAGATAGATTTTGTTAGGATCTTTTTTTTTGATTCCCCCTAAAATGCACATAGGGCAATGAACTGAATTTGCATGTCAGGTGGACACTGGCATTTCATAACTATTGAATGCTAACTGGATATGGGCTTCACTTTTTAGATTTTGTCTTCAGTACTTCCCATTTAACAACTTTCATTTCTAATTTCACTGCTCCTCATGATCAAAACAGCATTCAATAAATGGAACAAGACCTAACCTGTAGGAGTGAGCAGAAGCATATGACTTCGAGAATCATGCAATTCAGCATACTCTAGGACTGAAGTACATTCACTGACCAGGAATGTAAGACAAGACTCGTATCTGAGCAGCACAGTGCATTTGTTGTTGTTGCTGAGGAAGAATATTGCACTCAAAAAGGAGGCTTTCAGTGCCTCTATTTACTGCTTGAACCTTACACTGCTGAGTTCTTCCATCATATAAAAGATTGACTGAACATTTTCCTAAGTTTCTCTACAGAAAATCGATCAGTGCAAAGGTAGCTTATTCCATTTCACCTTGCATGTCTGTCTGTGGTTCCTTAAAAATATGAAAAGTTAGACTGAAGTTCCTATTTGTCCAAAGCAAAAGCTACTCCAGTTCTGTCAGCTTGTCAGTAAAGTCAGGGGAGAGCAATTAAGCAGTCAGGGAAAGAAAAAAAAGAAAAAAGGCCATGCAATATTTAAGTCTAGAGCTTTGTAAACAAGTTCTTAAATATATGATTCCTGTACTTTGTACATCTATGACTGTTCACGCTATGCTGACACACTTTTGTAACACTAAACAAATTAGTAGTGCATTTAGCATTTGTAAGTTTCCACACTCCTGCTTTCTCTACTACATTACCTCAAAACACAATTTTTTCCAAGATTCCCTGCCTAAACACTTACTTCATTTCATTGTCTTTTAAGGGATGTCATAAATTAAAATGAAAAAAAAAAAAAAGATATTTAGATGGAAATTAAACTAACTGAATTATTTAACAAACAGATGTCATGTGGAAATACATTATTTATTCTCAATGAATGCAAAGGACCGTTAAGATTACAGTGCTGTTAAGTCAAATAGCTTTTCTTCCTTATATCTTTTATGTTACCAAGTAACTGCCATCCAACCAAGCAGCAGAGTGGGAATAACATATGTTCTTCTTTGAAGACCCATAATGTCAAATATAACCCTCTTCAAAGACAGGGTGTAGTGGGAGGCCTATTGCTAGTGGTGACCCCCAAGGGTCAATGCTGGGCCCAGTAGTGTTGAACTTCTCCATCAATGCCTTGGATGAAGGGGCAGATGCCTCCTCAGCAAGTTCAACGATGACACAAAGCTGGAAAGAGTGGTCAATACCCCAGAGAGCTGTGCAGCCCTTTGGAAGGACCTTGACAGTCTGGGGAGATGGACAGAGAGGAACGATCTGAAATTCAACAAAGACAAGAGCGGGATCCTGGACCTGGGGAAGAATAACCCCAGGCACCAGCACAGGCTGGGAGCCAATCTGCTGGAAAGCAGCTCTGCAGAGAAAGATCTGTGGGGTCCTGGTGGACATCAAGGTGTCCATGAGCCAGCAGTGTGCCAATGTGGCCAAGCAGGCCAATGGTATCCTGGGGTGCATTAGGGAGACCATAGCCAGTTTTTTGAGGGAGGTGATCCTGCCGCTCTACTTAGCCCTGGTGAGGCCTCACATGGAGTTCTTTGTCCAGTTCTGGGCTCCTCAGTACGTGAGAGACACGAAGACCCCAGAGCGGGTCCAGTGGAGAGCTACTAAGTTGGTCAAGGGTCTTAAGAATCTCTTATGAGCAAAGGCTGAGGGAGTTTGGCCTGTTCAACCTCAATAAGACACAACTGAGAGTGGACCTCATTAATGTCTCTATGTATCTGAAGGGAGGGTGTCAAGAGGCTGAAACCAGGCTCTTCTTCACGGTGCCAAGCAATAGGACAATGGGCAGAAACTGATGCACAGGAAGTTCTACTGGAATACAAGGAAGAACTTCCTGTGTAGGTGACTGTGCACTGGAACAGGTTGCCGAGAGAGGTTGTGGGCTCTCCCTCACTGAAGATATTCAAGAACCGTCTGGATGCAATCCTGTGCCAAGTGCTCTAGGATGGCCCTGCTTGAGCAGGGAGGTTGGACCAGATGATCCACTGTGGTCCCTTCAAACATTACACATTCTGTAATTATGTCAGAGCATGGTAACTGGGCAAATTACTGTCAATCTGAGACATCTAATTCATCTGCCAATGAAATAGAGTTTATACTGTCATGATCTACCAGTAAATGCTTTCATAACTCAGACTGACACGTGAATATCAAAAAAAATGGACAGACAGAAGACACATCAAAAAAGTTTGCATTATCTGAAGTGGATGTCAAACTGAAATTTAGATAGTTACTACTGCAAGAAAGTTTGTAGCATAATGCAGCTTAACAACAGATAAAAGAGCAATTTGAACTTTCTGCCTTAGTAAGTATTTTCAAAATGTCATTAGCCTTAGACTCCTTGATCAGAATATTTAGCTTTTTGGACAAAGGTATCGGCGGAGGGGCTTGAACAGATTGCTCACAGACCAATATGATCAACAAAATGTCTGTTTATTACAAGAAGGATACTCTTTATATACTGCTACTACACCCCGATGCGTAATTCTTCTTCCACAGCAGTGGGTACCTAAAAGAAACATACTTTGTTGTCCAGTGCTAATTGGAATATTGCAGATGTCTATATGAGCTGAGAAAACTTGTTTACCTCTTGGGACTCCTCCTTAACCTTGGCACTGATCCTCCTTTGTTCTAGCTTCAGAGGCTGAAGCCACGTTAACTACGCAGCAGTTTTTACTGTCTGCACCCAGCTATGCCAAGGCAAGGCCCACAGAAATGCAGAAGAGATTGGTCACACAATCCTACTCTCCCAACAGAAAAGAATGACTAAAAACGTTTAGATTAGCCGGTTCAGAAATAAATAGTTTAAACCCAACTTACCACATGCCCATCAGGTATTATTTTCTTTCTGTGCTGGTTCTAGCTGAGTCAGGAGTATTCTGAGGGACAATAAGTCTCTTCCAGCCTTCTGAACCATGGAAAGTCTCTCTTTATATATACTCTGAGGTCTGGTGATTCTTTCTTACTCCTCTCAACAGTCATGTCAGGATCTGGGAGAGGCCAAAGCAGTTTTGTGTAAACACATTAGTTCCTCACACAGCTCTGTTCCCTGTTATGAAGAGCATAGAGTTCCCCCTTCTGTTGCTTTCTGTGCTCTTGCCCAGCAGGTCTGTAGTGATGGAGTGACCAGACTTACTGTCTGGTTCCCCCTCAAAAGCCAGGCTGTTTGGATACATGTCCACATGAAAGGTGGGCAAAGGGTAGTGGTCATTGCCTGTGGGAGTTGGAAGGGACTGTGAAACAACTGAAAACAGAGAGAGATAAGGATAGGCTTCCTTGTGTAGTTTGAACAGCCAGCATACCAGACTGCTCTGAAGAGTGTTTATGATATGCACTATGACACCTGATCTTACTGGCATTGTATTGAAGGCAGCAGTTCTGTGCTGGTCACATGGAGCTGGATGTGCTCTTTCCTCTGCAGCACAGGGGCTGAATGCAGAGAACAAGTGAGGGCAGGGAAAAGGGAGACGTGAATCATGGTGGTGGGATCTGTACAGCCTGGGATGTGTTCTGAAAACAAATAACACACCTTCCCTCTTGGCTTTTCTCTTTGGCTTTTCTCTGTGTCTGTGTGAAAGACTGTGAGACAGAGGTAATGGTCATTTAGAAATGAGACATCAAGCCAGGCTGTGCTGGCTGGGAGGTAAGGAAAACAGAGTAGGTATGCAAGACCTACAAAGGTGTGAAACAGCAGCAGATGTCCACATCCACGTGACCTCAGCAGCAGGGCATCCTGTGCTTCCCACTTGCATTGCAGGAAATTTGTTGCTATGTAAATTTGTTGCATGATAGCCCTCAGTCCAAAATTCGTCCAGCTTCCTCAGACTGAGGGCACAAGCAAGCAGGATCAGTTCTGGAGTACCTCAGGGCTGATCCAGTCCATCAGGACAATCACAGCTTACACCCAAGAAGTGCAGCAGGTCCCTTGGCTGAGCGCGAGAAGCATCATCCTAGAGGAGTCAGTCCTCCTGGCCAGTATGATGCTTCTTGTGAGGCAGCACAGCTCTCCACATCCCATAGGATGTCTGAAGAGGAGTGATGTCCAGTGCCATATCCTTGCACAAATGGACGTGTTGCAACAGTGGAACATGTGCTGGCAGACACCAACATCAGCAAGGACAGCTGTTCTCCCTACGGGACATTCACACAGCGTGGAGGGAGATGAGGGGGCTCATGCAAAGCTCAGGCTAGCTCCTGGTCTGAGCTGCTTCCCTGAGTCATTCACTGTAAAGACACCGAAGGTGGTTAGGCAAGGATGTTTTTACAAGACAGTGTAAATACTGTACTGTGAGTAATTCACAGCTACAGTCTTTTAGCAACAGAGTGAGATTGAAACTCTTCTTGAGCTTTTACTCCCACTTCAGTATTTATGCAGGCACAATTCACAGTTTGTCTCTTAAAATGCACTCACGCAAGTCCATAGCATTACTTATTCATAAATGTAACAAGAATTAAAAAAAAAAGAGAAAGAAAAAAAAAGAAAAAAACCTGTTAATGATCACATTTCTTTCTCTTACAGCCTTCCAGGAGTGCTCTCAGTATCAGTATCACACCTTTTCTTCCTGAGCTAGCACTTCTTTTCCAACTTCCTTTTTCTTCTTTGCCAGACTTAACCACATCTTCCATGTGCTGCAGCTAAAATCCAAACATTTCTAGTGCCTCATGTGTTTTTTCCAACTTCAACAAGTAAAACAAGAACCTATCTTAAGAAAGAAATGAACCTTTTCTTCAATGCAGATTTTTATTTTTTCTTTTATTTGTTTCTTTATACAGGAATAAATGAAAGATAATCAAGAGCAGCAGCCAAACCTGTGAAAATTACCAAAATCTTTCTGCTCAGACATCACAATCTAGTTGTTGCGCTATTATCATCTCTCCATAAAAAATGCAAGATTTGCCAAAGTGCAGAAGACAATCCAACGAAATCTTGTGGGATTCTTAAGTTGTGAAGTAAGCATTCAGTGAGTGTTAGCAGGTCTTAGACTCTTGGCTTCTTGAAGCCAGCACCAGGTATTTTTGTTTTGTGGAAGACTGAATTTTAGAGAAGGGCAGCATGGAGTTCTAAGGAGCTATTTAAATGAAAATAAAGTTATAATGGGTCAAATTGTGGAGCCTTCTTAGGCTTCGATTTTGACAAATATAATCCCATGATCTTCAGTGGAATTTTAGACTAAGAACTTTCAGATTTGACCTCAATAACAATGAGAAATATTAGGATGAGATAAATAATCTTCTTACTTTTCCCTATCCCTAGTACATTCAGTCCCCCATCAGTGATCAGATTGCTCGTGTCTATCTGCTCACTATTTCAAGAAACCTATGTTCTGTCTCATAAGATCGAAAAGTTTTAATTCTATTCACTGTATCAAATAATACTGCTCAAAAAAGAGAGCTAAAATCAGCACAGTATTAAAATGAGAACTCTAATTTTAATTAAGGAGCAATCCTCGATAAGCAGGAAAGCACTGGTCTTTGACATTTCAGTTTAAAGTACGTCTCTGAGAGGAAGCCTGAAGCCTTTAACTTATTGAAGGAATTAAAATTCTGTTTTTCCTTTATATTTTACTAGTGCTTTCTGCATATAACATCTGTGGCCCAAATTTTGACCCTTCGCTTTTCCCAAACATAGTGTTGGGAATGGAGAAAGTTGAGAAGAAAGATTATCCGTATGATATGCAGCCCTAGAGTCCCCTTCCAAGTTTTGTTCACAGCTCTCCCATTTCTCTTGGTTGTCACATGTTGAACTATGTGGAACACTTTAAGTAATTTTTTTTGCAGAGGTGCACTGGGTTTGCTCACTTTTTCAGAGGATGTATCTTTTTCCAGGGTCCAGGGGTTTACTTTCTGCTCTTCTCCAGGTAGGGAATAAAAGTGTTTCAACCTCGAAGAGGCATGGTTACCTTTTAGGAAAATGTTTAAATGCTGTTTTCTTCCCCAATGCAGATCAGGTGAGAGAAGGAGAGCATTCATGTGAGAAAGAGTTAGGTTTTTTTATGTTGCTATGAATTAGAATGTAATTTGTTTGATACATGGGCCACTTTTACCTGATATTACAATGGCATTTGGTGGCCAGGACCAAGATTTTGAAAACACCTCTCAGCTACCAACTCAAAGATAAATGAGAAGGAATTACTTGGTAGTTATAAACAAATTAAAAGATGTTTCCCTTCCTTCTGTCTTTAAACACAGACCACACTCCCAGACCCTTCTCTTTTTTAGAGGTCCAGGACTCTTAAGCTCGAGTAAGAAATGAAGTCTGGCAGCCTGTCTTAAGGATTTTGCTATAGACTGACTGCTAATTTCAGTGTCTTCTTCTGAGAAGTTCAAAGTGGGATTTATCCACTCAAACCTGGTGAGAGCAGCAGAGGAAGTGAATTTGAGATGCAGTGTCACAGGGGTCTAGCACTTCCCTTAGGAAGTGAGAACATCTGACAGCTACAGGCTCAGTCAGAATTATGTTCATTTGGAATCTACCATCCAGTAAAGGTAAAATTCCATAGTTCACATAATGTTTTTTACCCCCATTTGTTGGAGGCGATAAAGAGGAAAGAGAAAAATATGAAGTATGGAGGCGCATTTACAACCCTTAAACGGACTTTACAATACCGGACTTGACTTATAATACCGATAATGACACTCACTGGATATGTCTGTTGTACCCCAAATGTCCCCCAGTTTGGTGTTATGATGTTATACAGTTTTATGTACCCCTGTTGTTGTTTTAAAATTTGTCCACCATATTGCCCTCTTCTTCTTCTCTCAGTTTTCCCGCCTTTTCCCCTGTTTCCCGCTCCTCTGCCTGCCATTGGCTAGGGTTTGGTGCAGTGCAGAGGTAGCTCCCATTGGTCCCTTCCTATAGTCACGCCCAAAACTCCTCCCCTCCTTACCTGATTATCCAATCACCCTCTCTCCTGAAGTTGTCAATCCCATGCTCCTCCCAGTTCTGGAACCTTCCCTAGACCAACCCTATTTAAGTCCCTGAGTTGCTTAATAAAGTGGCATTGCTTCGCCAGACCTTCGACCGTGTCTGAACCCTCATTCGCAGTGCTGTGACCCTATCCTTTACCCCAGCGGGTCGCGGCACCCATTCATCGCAACAAAATATAGAGTGTGAAACGACTCTTACCATGACCCACAGTTGATAAGAGGAGCAAAGTGCATTCCTTTTTCTGTCACCCTGGTGAAGGCACATACAGCAGATACACCCTTCCTCTGCTCATAAGGAAGATTCAGTTGTGCTAGACCCCTTTTGCCACTTGGTGCTTCTCACAATATCCTCTTACAATCTGGGATCTTTACCTTCTGTAGGACCAT
Organism: Manacus candei; assembly: GCF_025592945.1. Classification (NCBI taxonomy): domain Eukaryota; kingdom Metazoa; phylum Chordata; class Aves; order Passeriformes; family Pipridae; genus Manacus; species Manacus candei. The sequence continues at coordinate 3,762,032 of NW_026138122.1, read as the reverse complement.
AGAAGTACACTTTTTGAATCACGAGCTGTACCCGAGAGGGATAACTTTTCTAAATAGATCTGGAGAAGGAACAGGAGTGTGTTTATCTAAATTGTTGGAAATGTTCTTTGGAAACAAATGTTCCAGTTCTACCTTCTTTAATATTTCTTATCATAATCAAAAGTACAAAGCCAGGCATGCTCCTCTACGTATACTAGATAAACAAATCCTGACTTTTACAGAGGGTTTGGTGGGACTGAAATTCATGTTAACATAGAGTATGTGCTGGATAAGGCTAGATGGAAAGATAGTTTTCTTCACTAACACTTGTTTGAAAATAATGATATCATCTATAAAGACAGGCTGAAAACACTGTAACCAGATGAAAGTAGTATAGCTACATAACATCATTCTTTCCCTCAGTTAGAGTGGAAACCAAGTCTTGACATTGACTGACATGCACAAAAGTAATATTTTTACAGAAATTTTAAATAGTAACTCAAAATTTCATCTCACCATTTCCGTTCATAGACTAATTTCCGTTTTCTGGTGTAATTTTTCATTTCATTATAGCTCTATGTGTTTTCCCTTTATACACTGCATTCACTTCATTTTTTCCTTTCATTTTACTTCCTCTGATACCCTAACAGCTGGGTTTAAGAAAGTGTCACTTTTATTTATCATCACTACAGGCAAGGAAATTAGCACCTTCACGGGAGGCATAATACATGGAGCATATAGGCATTACGGAGCTCTTAAACACATTTCAGTTCACTGTGATTAAAAAAATTCAACCAGGCATCACCACTTTACTTCCTTTTCTCCCATTTCTGCCTTTGCAGAATGACTGTCATAGAACTGCGCATTAAGAAAAGCAGTTCAAGCTCACCCCTGACATTGTGTCACAGGACAGCAGCAATAATGAACTTCCACATATGATTTTAGACCAGAGGGATAGTGCATAGTCAACCAGTCAACCTACTGTCTTTTTAGTCAACTCCCCTCTGACAGATGTTACCTCTGAAATGCCCCAAGGTTAGCTACAGTTAGAGCTCACAGGCTGAATCATGAGCAAGGTCTTGAAGGAGCAAGAAAGAAGACTCTGTGTTCCCAACTTCAGGGAACAGCAATCTGTGAGAGACTGAAATGTCTGATTGCTTGATGATTCAAACAACCGTCCATTTACAAAAGCAACAGGGTGCTTTGCTGAGACCCAGTTTGCGACCCCCAACCAAAGGGGAGGAAGAGTGTTTTTATGTGTAGGGTGGGGAAACCTCTGATCTGCACAAAAACAGCCAAGGTGCAGAGGGGGTGAGCACCCATCACCAGAAGATGACCACCACAACAAACCATCCTTCGTTTACCAACAAGCTGGTTTTTCAGCCACATAAGGCAAGAGGCCAATAAGAAGCAGATCCTGAAAAGATGGGATAATGCTTTTTAACGTACCAGTGTCCTCCCTCGCACAACTGGCTCAGGTGTGGAAACTCCCCTCCAGGGAAGTACCAGGACATTCACATGTAGGCCTGAAGGTATCCATACGTTCTGATGGGACATAACTGGCTCAACTATGCTGCCAGTGAGAGGCAGCTGTCACATCTTAGAAGGGGCCATAAACCAACAAAGACCCCCAAAGAGCCCCCAGACTCATTTCTGGGGCCTTCCACCAGAGGACTGCACATGATCCACAGAGTTGCAACAGATCCACAGTGTTGTATCAGACAGTGTAAAACTCCCTACCCAGTAGAGGTACGTAGGTGTTCTCACATAAACCTGAAAGTATAAACCTGATTCTTACATAAACCTGAACCCATTAAACTTTGTATTTCTGAGGTTTTCCTCCCCCCTGATGGATCAAGAAAGACTGTGACCATTCATTTTGACCAACTGCAACAATTAAGTCTCATCACTGGATCCATGGGTGGTGAGATCTTTCTGCCCTTGTCCTTTCTGTCTCTTTTTTTCTTTTCCTTGTATGCTTTTATATTGCTACCTTTCTAGATATAATAGCCAAAATGGCTATATACCTCCTTTCCACTGCAACCAAATTCTTCTAAAATAAACCCTACATACACCTCCACATGAACATGCACTGGCATACATACATGTATATATAAACCTCAGTCATTCAGTACTGTTTCACTCTAATCCCCCACCAAGGGATCAACTAGGAAAAACCTCAGTTATCCTCACCTTCAGGGGCGGGTCACAACACAATCTGTACAGAGAAGCATCTAGCTGTTGCAATGGGATTAACTTTCTGTGAGACTCAGTGAGAAGACATCCTAGAAGACACTCTAGAGGAACTAGTCAGTCACCACCAGAGTGCTGCACAGAAAATGAAACTAGCTCTTCCTCATAAGACTCCTGGAGAAACGTCACCCACTGCTTCCAGGGGACAAACCCACTTCCCTTGGCAGATATTAACTTTGTAAATTTCATGCTCCCCCACCCCCCCCATTTGTAGCAAGATGGACTTCAAGGAACTTTCTAGAGATACTCCCCAAAGAGAGTACACAATGAGAATTTTTCTTTCAGGTCAGGATCCCATGACCTCTGAAAATCCATAGTCCATTTTTCCAGACTTGCAGAGAAACATATTCAGTGATGAAATGATGCTAACTCTTAACTGATGTGGCACTCATTCTACCTAATTTTAGGCACCTAAGTAGGTGTTTGTGTTCAGAGACTTGTCTCTGTGATTCCTTACGTAGTCAAAGAAAAATGCTCCCCCAGAAAAATGATCCATGGCAGAAATCTTCTCCAGGTGTTCTGAGTTTCCTTAAAAAACCCTCTCTCTACAGACATACACAAAGAACTTAAGGAAATTAGTCTCCTAATACAAGCACTAAGGATACAGACTGAAAAATTAATCTGTATAATATGCAAACTCCATGTATGAATGATGCAGAAAATGACATACCTTGTAGCTAAAAGAAAATATATGGGTGAATATTAGGGAAATATTGCAAATGTTGTTACTTTAGGAAGACCTTGTATTATGGGTCAAAATAACTCAAATCTAGCACTCTGTGTAGTCCCTCATAATTTCTAAAGGGAGAGCAAGACGCTGAAGGACTCAGAGTCAAGGATACTTCATAATAATGAGTGGGTGCTGTTTTTTCAAACTATCCTTGATTTTGCACCTGGACCTTGGTATTCCAAGTCCAGGGCTGCTGTCAACATCCCTTTTAACAAATGCAGGCTTTTTTAACAACTGTGCTTTGGAGATTTTAGGTGGCTTAATTGTCAAGAAACTTCATATTTTTCTTTTCACAAATAAAAATAAAAAAAAGGTATAATTGGTCCTGCTGTCTTTATGCCTGTAGTCTAAACTCTGCTATATGAGAACATATATCAATGAGTCCTTCTGCAAGACATTAGTGCAAACCAGGTCTTCTGAAGATACAACCTCACTCCTGCAATGTGTTTACTAAATCATTTGAACAGCTCCAGAAATGTCACACAAGTCCCCCGGCTCAAAATTAAGCGCCTTTTCAGATTAACTGGGGTCTTCTGCTTTCTTCTACTGGTTCATTCAACTGCATTTTGACATCCATCTTGCTCACTCTTTGTTACTCACCTGTGTGGCCTTTTTACTAAGTCTTGAGATGAGCTGTTGTGCTTTACATGGAGAGCTTTATAAACATCAGGAAGGATTTGAGCATGCAGTGACAAGGATGAGGTGTTTAAAACACTATAAAAAAAGCTGCATGGTAAACTGTAGCATTTAGGTACGAACTTAAAGAAGGGAATTCCTAAACTACCTAAACACTGCCACGAGAAAATATTTAGAAGCTGGCAATTCCTTGACACTGCAGGCTCTTAAAAGTGAAATATCAGTATATCATTTCCTCTCCATTTCCTACTCCTAGTAGAGTCTGAATCACTATTCCCACGTGTCTTTCTCGTATCCTACTTTCACAAAAATCACAGAACCACAGAATCAGTCAGCATGGAAGAAACTACAATGGGTCATCTGGTCCAATCTCCCTCCTCAAGCAAGGTCATCCTAGAGCACAGGATTGCATCCAGAGGGTTCTTGAATATCTCCAGCAAGGATGACTCTACAACCTCTCTGGGCAATCTGTTCCAGTGCATCATCACCCATACAGTAAAGAAGTTCTTCCTTATATTCAGGTGGAACTTTCTGTGCATTAGTTTCTACCCATTACCTCTTGTCCTATTGCTTGGCCCCACTGAGAAGAACCTGGCTCCATTTGTTGACACCCTCCCTTCAGATATTTATACACATTAAAGAGACCCCCTCTCAGTCACCTCTTACTGAGGTTGAACAGGCCTGACTCCCTCAGTCTTTCCTCATAAGAGAGATTCTCCAAACCCTTGACCAACTTAGGAACTCTCTGCTGGACCTGCTCCAGGAACTTTGTGTCTCTCTTGTACTGAGGAGCCCAGAACTGGACACAGCACTTCAAATGTGGCCTCACCAGGGCTGAGTAGAGGGGTTGGATCTCCTCCCACGACCTGCTGGCAATGCTCTTTCTAGTGCATTCCAGGATTCTATTGGCCTTCTTGGCCACACGGACACAGTGCTGGTTCATGGACTCTTTGTTGTCCATCAGGATTCCACAAAGCTGCTTTCCAGCAGATCGGCCCCCAGCCTGTACCAATTCCCAAGATAATTCCTCTCCAGAGTGCAGGACCCTGCACTTGCTCTTACTGAATTTCTGTCTGTGTCTCCAATCTATCAAGGTCCTCCTGAAGGGCTGTACAGCCCTCTGGGGTATCAACCACTTCACCTACTTTTGTATTATCAGTGAACCTGTTGAGGAGGCATCCACCCCTTCATTCAAGTCCTTGATGGACAAATTAAACTCTACTGGGCCCAGTATACAACCCTGGGGAACACCACTAGTGACAGGTCTCCAAATAGACCCTGTACCATTGATCACAATGCTTTGAGATCTGCTACTAGGCCAGTTCTCAATCCATCCCACCATCCACTCATCCTACCCACATTTCTTGAGTTTCCCTATGAGAAATTAATGAGAGACAATGCCTTGCTGAAGTCAAAGTAGACAATATCCACTGCACTTCCTTCATCCGTCCAGGTAGTTGTTTCATTGTAAAAGGCGATCAAGTTGGTCAAACATATAAACTTCTTGTCTTTCATGTGGGTAAAGATGGCCTCCAGAATGAGGTTTTCCATCACATTTCCAGGGATTGAGGTGAGGCTGACTGGCTGGTAGTTACCTGGGTCCTTCTTTTTGCCCTCTTTGAAGGCTGGGATTATATTTCCTTTCTTCCAGTTCTTAGGCAGCTCTCTTATGTCCATGACTTCTCAAAACTGATCATGGAAGACCTAGCTATGATGTCCCCAGCTCTGTCAGAACTCATGGATGCATCCTTTCAGGGCCCACGGACTTGTGGATGTCAAGTTTGTTTGGGTGTTTTCTGACCAAGGGAAAGTCTTCCTCCTGACATTCATTTACCCTCGTCTCCTGGGTCAGAGATCACTAATGGTTGCTCTTATCAGTGAAAACTGATGCAAAGAAGGCATTCAATAACTCTGCCTTCTCTGCATCCTCTGTTACCAGGGTCCCCTCTCCATTTAGTAATGGACCCACGTTATCCTTTGTTATCCTTTTGTTATTTAAATATTTGAAAAAGCCCTTTTATTATCTTTGACATCCTTGGCCAGATTTAATTCTAGAAGGGCCTTGGCCTTTCTAGTCTCCTTTCTGGTTATCCTAACTACCCCTCCATATTCATTCCAAGTGGTTTGACTCTGCTTCTATCTCCTGTGTATTTTTTGCTTATACTTGAGCAGTGACAGGAATCCTTTATTTATTCATGGAGGTTTCTTATGCCTTTGGCCCAATTTCTACCTCATTGGTATGTATTGTTCTTGAGCCTGGAGGAAGTGAACCTTGAATATTGACCAACTCTCCTGGACCCCTCTTCCCTGAGGGTCTGCTCCCAAGGACTCTTCCAAGAATATCCTGAGAGGCTAAACTTAGCTTGTGGGAAATCATGGCTGTAATCTTGTTTGCTGCCTTGCTACCTCTTCATTCAAAACTGCACTCTACAATCTCATTGTCACTACAGTCAAGGCTGCCCCCAACCTTCACATCATCAACAAGGCCTTCTTTGTTGGTTAGTATGAGGTCAAGCAACGCAAGGATCCTTTTGGGATTCTCTACTACCTGTGATAGGAAGTTACTGTCAAAGTTTTCCAGGAATCTCCTTGACTGTGTTTTGCTGTGCAGCTTCTCCAGCAGATGTCAGGTTAGCTAAAGTCCCCCACAAGAACCAGGGCCTGTGACTTCAAGACTGCTTCTAGCTGCCTCTAGAAGGCCTCATCCAGTTCCTCATCTTGACTAGGCATCCTGTGGCACACACTCACAATGTCACCCTTAACAGTCTGCCTTTTTTTCCTAGTCCGTAACATCCTGACTTGCTCATCATCCTCACCAAGACTGAGGTTGATACATTCCAAGTGTTACCTCACATAGGAGCAAGTCCACCTTGTCTCTCTCTCCTAAACATTGTGTAGACCTTCATAACCTTCCAGTCATATGAGCTATCCCACCACATCTCTGAAATCAAAAGGAAATCAAAGCCTTTTGATTGCATGTAGATCTCTGGTTCCTCCTGTTTGTTACTCATAATGCATGTGTTGGTATGCAGGCATGTAATAGAAGTATTTGATGGCAACAATATCCCAGAGAGGGTGTAAAGGGATGTTCTGTCTAGTGATTGTGGTTTGGGTTGCTTGTGCTTGGTCAAGGCACTCCCTCTTAGCCTTATTTTGCTACTGGGGGCTTTCTCTAATGTTTCCCTGTTGGCTTCTATTATCTCAGAAGTCCTTAGCTCATCTGTGTAAGACTTCAGGTGTGCTCCAGTGTGGCTGGTACATTTCACATGGCCCTCACAAGTACTTTGTCCCTCTAATGGTCCCTGTCCTCCATCATACTTAGTTGTACTTTCTATAGCATTACAGTAGGAAAAACTCCTGCAGTTCTTGGTCTCTTGACAAAAGACAGAAAGGACCTCTCCTTTCCAGAAGCTTTTGCTATGTTTTCACAATATAGAAGGATTCTGTCAGCAATTTAAATTAATTGTGGTGTGTTACAAAGGCACACACTGTACTTCATAAACAACGTTGCTGTGAAATAATGAAACATTTCAAAGAAAACTGCAGGATATTTAGAGTCATTTCTTCCTAAAAATATGCAAAGCCCTTTGGGGAAAACGTAAGCAGATGGTGTGTGAAGCATTCATTGTTTTCTTATGTAGAGATAAACAAACATTTTAAATTAAGATTCATAACCAATCTTTAGGAAATATCATCCCTAATTATAAACCCAAACAAAGACCCTCAAAATCCAAGTTACCTTTAGATTTCCAGTATTTTCCTTCAGCCTTTTCCATTTCTAAGGTCATCCTGCTGGGAACTGACTTGAAGGAAGAGCTTTTGGGACAAATGCTCAGGTGAATTATCACTCAGGATGACATTTAAGCAAAAAAGAGCTATGACAATTAACAGAGGCAGTAAACCTGTGCTTGTAAGTTATAGGGGCAAAGGCAGATGATGGCAATGAATAGTGCTCTTGCTGCTGATTAGCCCTAAGCCTTTCTAGCTGCTTACAATGTCTGCACAATTTGCAGTTCTGTATGGCCTTCTAAACTGTCACTGCCACGTCTCAGCTTACCTGATTATAAAATGCATTCTTCAAAAACACATCTTAAGTTGTATGAATCGAAGGCCATAGTGTTTGTAGTAACAAACACCAATTAACTTCAATGACCATAGTACCATCCTGAAGAGCTATCACTGTAATTTAGTTTATCACTGTCTGGACTGCTTTATGTCTAGTGAAGGGAATCAGCATCTTACTGAATCTGAAGATCATGGCATGACAACTCCATAATTGCATACTGCCAGCCGCTGCTGTCACTGCCAGTATAGCAATCAGAGCATGAAAAAGAAGATGATCCCTTATCAGAATGAAAAAATATCAAAACCCAAAAAGAAGGTATATTTGAAAATGCTTTGTGTAATGAATGTTTGTATTCCTTCAATAAAGTGTTTTATTTTTTTTCTTCGCAACAGCAAAAGCATACTCAATTCTAATAAACTAACAAACTCATGGTGTTACATTTTCCTTTGAAAGGACCATGATGTAAATTTGCTGCAATCCCATTGACTTCAATAACAATGATTTAATGAGTTTATCTATATTTACACGAACATAACTGGGAGTACAGCTTAGTCCATAACACAGTAAAGGACTTACTAGTACAGAGTGCACTAGTACAGCTCTTCAGGGGAAATATCCCACCCTGCAGAAACAGCACAGTGAAATGAGGTCTGGTGAGGGAAAGAAGTAAGAGGAAAGTATGGTAACACTGATAGTCTTTTGTAGTTGTATTTTGCAGATGGACTTTGCCTCAACCTTTCTTCAGAAATATATTTGCTGTCTCTACCTCATTTCTCCATATGTGTTATAATCCTAGCAGTCTTTTCTGTTATTCTGTTTCTATCTGGGTCTAAATTTTGAGACCAGGTCTTGACCAACAGTGATTCAAGAGATAAAAGTTCTTGTGGTGTAAGAAAAAGGGGTGTAAGTAGTTTGCTGGATGGAAGACTTAGGGAGTACCACAGTATCCAGCACAACAAAGACTTGAACTTTAACTAGAGATACTCAGCATCACATGATCATGAATATTAAGTTGTCAGAGGAGAAGGTTAAAGGATAAGACAGAAACGAAAGGTTTCTAAGCAGAGGTGAAAATAAGCAAATCAGATACAGAAATGCAAGTGCAGCAGAACTGGAGTCTTCAGTTGCTCAGGTTAGGACTCTACACTGAGTTGTTAGCTTGCTATGAATATTCATGCCAACCAAGTTACAGAGACTCATGTATGATGTAAGGAATGCTAAGGAGTACATTTAATTCTTCCTTGAAGGAACAAGAAAATAAAAAGCCCCAACAGCAAGACTCTGAAATCAACCTGCAACTCACTCAGTAAATAAAATAATTCACAAGCTACGGACATCTCTAAAGATCATGATGTCTTAGGCCCTGTTCAGAGAAGGATCAAGGTTGCCCAAACTGATGTTTAGTAGGGTTTTGAATTTCTCTGAGAATGAAGAATACACAACCTCTCTGGGCGAAACGCTCCAGTGCTCAACTTCACTGTAGAAATATTCTTCTGTTTAAATTGTATTTCCTGCAATTCAGTTTGTGCTTTTTGGCTTTAAATATGAGTTATGTAAATAACTAAATATATAATTGAATGAGGCATAAGAGTCTTGTAGATTTTGGAAAATGAAATGAGTGGCATACATGTGAATAGACTGTGAATACGTGGATATTGAAAAGCAGGAGCCCTGTATGCAGGCTAACACTAATTGGTTTTCTTAATTTACTCTTTCTTCTACATTTCCAACTCTCTAAGTCCCATATGAGTTGGTGAGCTATTATGTAGAGGCTGCCTATTAGATATAAAGCTTTACAAGCTCATTGTTGATAATGTTAATGTCATGAAGAAAATTCAGACCAGTTCCAATATGTGGTACAAAGCTATCTAAAATTGTAAGTGTAGGTGTTTCAAGCGTGGGTCTTACCTCATTTGAAATTGAAATATGTTTGCAGTGCTTGAATGTGGGAAGATCAATTAGCACCTCTGTTTCAAAATAAGAAGGAGTAGAAACCCATCACAAGGAATAGGAAAAGTGACACTGTTGACAGCTAGGAATAAAGGATTTTTTAGCTGGAAAATAGTGCAGAAAAGAAACAAATGCATCCATCTTTCTAATCTAAAGAGAAGGAAAATAATATTTGATACTTACTCAGTTTTTCAAAACAATTCCTTGGTCACACCTTTCATAATTGTCAGACAAACCGAGACACTGAGTTAATTCTCAGGAAGCTACTGATTTAATGATACTTCAGGGTATCTGTTTTCCAAAATTCCAGCTCTCGTATCCTCCAAGAAGGTAAAAGAAAGTTAGAAGGCAAACAAGAAAACAAGTACCCATGCATATTATGGCACATTTCACTCTGATGTATTTCAGCGAAACACTGGGATACTTTAAGCAGTCCTAGGGGTCATTTGAAAGTAGCTCTATGCTGTAGATTAGGAAATAGAAGCTACCATTTCCCTATTTCATCTTTTTCCTATGATCCCCTACTGGTTGGGAACAGTTCCCTTTGATATTTCATATAGGGTCACTCACAGATGTTTCTTTTGTTCTTTATGAAAGCAATCTCAAGACACTGATAGTTGGTACACACTTCATTTACTATCAAAGGAGTTTAATATAATGTACTAAGATGACATTGAAAAGAGCCTTCTCTAAGTGGGATGAATTTGGCAATGCGATTTGGAAATAGTAAGATAGGTACCTATATTATGTTATACAGGAACAAGATGAAAGAGAAATATTCAAACTCTTGAAACCTCTACCATCCCACAGATGATTCTGTGTCTTGCTTCAGGTAGCTCAGGAACACTGAAATATTTTGTTTAGATCACAGAGCAGGAATATGAAATGTTTCAAAATGTAATTTATCACAGAAAGTGAGCAGTTTATGTGAAAAAACTAAACAAGCCAACTAAACGAAACAAAACAACCTGCCAACAAAACAAAACAAAAACCAACAAAACAAAAAACTCATCTCCCCCAGTTTAAAAAAAACAAACAAACAAAAAACCCAAAAGAAAACAAAACAAAAACCAAAACCAAACCCCAAACCCCAACTGGAATTATGATTGTGTAAGAAGTAAAGATATTCTTGTCACAAGAATTTTCTACATAGGAATGTGTGTATAAGCACACTTCCCTGTTTCACTTTCCTTCATAGCTGGATTCCTACCTTCTCCTTTCTACAAATGTTCAGGAAAAGAGCCCCAAAGTGATAATTCTGCACGTGCACCTTAACAGTAAGAAAGTTTGCCTTTGAAAAGGATCTATCTTTTCCCTACAAACAATTTCTTTTTTTAAAGGAAGTTACTGGTATTTGCTGCACAAATGAATTAACTCTGAATTTTGCATAGCATATGAAAAATCTGGGGTCTCAAACAATTTTGCAGGAAATATTTCATATTTCACTTTAATCAGTTGATAAGAAAAGGCATATTTTGTACATACTGTGCACAGAATCTCCCTGAATTCACTGTTACTTTTTTTTTTCAGCTAATATAAGCCCTACAGGAGCAATTTAGCTCAGCCAAAGTCAAGCTGCCTTCTGCCAGTGTTCAAATCCTCAACAATAACTCCTGAAATTGAGCATGTTTTGTAGTATCTTGAAAGTGTTGATGCGGAACAAAGCAAATAAAGTCAGTTTGATTCTCCTAAAATCAGATTAATCTGCAAAGAACAAAATAATAAAAACATTATTTTGACTATCAAACTGAGCAGATAAGATGGCAGTTATCAGGGGAAAATGTGTCATGCACATACATAAACTTACCACAGCAACAAGCTGTAATATTTTGTACCAGGTCTACTTTCTTTGTAGGAGTGTCTTTCTTCAAGATTCCTTTGGGAAGAGGAGAGGTAGAAGAAAGCGAAAACTAAAAGGTTTGAATTGATTAGAAAGAAGAAATATTCAGATGGTCACTTAGGAAGATGAATAGTGAAAAGAGCTCCTAAGATGAGTCTTCATATCGAAAATTACCCATATGGCTGTTCTATAAATGTTGCCTGCATGGAAAGTTAGTTATCCACAGGATAAAATTTATGTATACCTGTACAGTTTCCTCTAACATTTACCAGTAAAAGTATCCTCTGAGTAAATTTGTGCAGCTTTTTTCCTATGTGCTCTGTTTAAGGTATTAAAAGAATGGAGGGCTCTTCTCGTAATTCACTGGGTAAATTTTTGGAACTTTGTATATTTTTAATGTAAAACTCTTTCGGTGAGCTTGTAGTCCCAGGCTGGGGTCTTAAAGTATTCCAATCAAAAAGGACATACAAAGACATTGGAAAAAAATTATGTGTGGAAGTGAAACAAAGATTTATTAACCGGGATATAATGGACATATTATGTCACAAAGGAGTGAAATTCTGCCCTTGTTTAAGCCATGGAGACTTACCTCAATTTCCCATGGTTGCAGAACTTTGATATATTAATGACAGTCAAACTTTAATTAAAAATGAAAGTAACGTATTGGTTAGTGACAAACTGAAATCCAGAACTTGATCTATTTTTATCTCTCCATATAAAAATGAAGGTTTGACATATAAAAGAATCATTGTCAGAACTATAGTTTTGAAGACATTGACTTCGCAGGCATAGCCATGCATGCAAAGAATATTCACTTTAACATAGTCTATAAACCACCAGCTACAGAGTATCATTGGAGTTAACAATGATCCTTAAGAATGTAAAAACCTGATCTTGCAAAAGTTTCACCCCATGGATTAAGGAACCTGGCACTGTGAAACAGCAGTGCACTTGTTCCAGCATCACATATTACAGGATAAACATCCAAATGGATGGGATGCAGCCTCATCCATTTGGAGACAATTGTGGTTGCTCTTGACTTTAACCCAACAGTTTCTATTTCTAAAAATATTCCTAGAGGGATGTCTTTTGAAGGTTTGAAGAACAGGACAGAATTAAAATCTGACTGGTGAAACAACCCACTGCCAAATAACACGGTGTCTGAAGCAATTCATATAAAACTTCTTTCAGATGTCACACTGCTGTTGAGTCCCAGAAAGATAAAGCCTGACCTATTTTTCTTTTGTTTCAAAACTTGTTGCCTTTGACATTTTATTGCTTTTGTAATTGCTGCCTCTCTTTCCTTCCTCACTCTGGCATTTGTTAGTATGTTGTGTTTATGCTGTGCTATCGCATCTTCTTTTCTGCTGCCTGAAAGGGATCTGGCAGTACCTACTGTGAGTCTGAAATGACCAGGAGTATTACAGTGCTTCTGCTTTGCTGGAGACAGCAGGGTGTGTGGAGGTGGATAAAAGCATTCCTTTACCCAGAGGCAACCACCACCTCCATCCACAAAATAAGACAGAGGGCTTTTAGTTCCACCCATACCTCCACACTTGACTTGGACATCTTGAAACTGGAAGGCTGTTCCCTGGCTTAGCAAGCCTTGAGAATATTAGTCCAAGGCACGCCATGCACATGACAGAAGTCCAACCTGGAAAGGGAGACAGTTACTTTCCTCTCTCTTTCCCTCCTTTCAGAAGGCTATTCCCTATAACATCGTGACCCCTGAAGAGGTGGAAAAGTGAGAGTCAGCATTTCCACCTTTCTGGGAGGATGTGCTCTCTGTACTTGATACTCATATAGAAGCTGACATTGCCAGAAGACAGCTAGAGGCAACAGTGTTCCCTCATTTGCGCTGCCCAGACCATTATAATGCAAATAGTTAATAACAAGATAACAGAAAGAGAGATGACTCACTGCATCTGCAGCACTGTGGCAATGGTTGTATTAGTAGAAATTAAGTTACCATACAGAAATCTAAGAAGGATAAAAAAATCCTTCTCCAATATGTCTTATCTACATTCACTGTCCTATTACAGCCTCTGTGATGGTAAATTTTCATGCCATAAAGAGTCTCCATAGACCCTTTTGAATATCTTCCTTTACCAGTGGAAAGCTAAAAATTTCAAATGCAGTTCTCTTCAGTAAATGATTTCCCACCCAAAACATCCATTCCTACCTCTGAAAACCTCCACCTGAATATCTCTCTGACTCACATGTGAGTCAGTTTTATGTCCAGAGATCTGTCAAAATAGGTTCTGCCTTTCATTAAGCATTATCTCATTACCATGAAGAATAATCTAATAGTGAGACTAATTTTATACACAGGAGAAAGTAGCAAATGTTCACCAAGGTAAAAGAATTAAAAAAGGTATGTAACAGGCGAGAGGACAATTAAACCTTGAGTAGAACAAGAAGTTCTCATTTACTTACAACTCTTGATCTGAGAAGCAAACAAATTCAATATTAAGATTCAGAAAATCACTCCATCCATACTCCTAAATATAAACATCAATTATGTGCTTGCCCTTCTTTACACAGCAGCTCTGGTTTCTAGTAGCAACTAAAAGAAGATTTGTAAAAACCATCAACAAAATATTTCACAAGGCTGGAAGTGTGGTCTTGTGTCATCCAGTGAAGGCAGAAATAAGAAGCTTTCCCTTAGAGTCCTGTCTGCTTCAAAATCTTCAGATTCTGCCTTCCAGTGGACAGGGTTGCCTAAAACTTAATTTGAGAGTTACAAACTTAAGAGAAATCTGGGGTATTTCACAGTGACAACAAAAGCCACTGATCATTACTCTGAGGCTGAAAATGTTGGTGTTTTTTTCACCTACAGAAAATAGTATCCCAAGCAAGGATTTCAAGAACAACAAAAAACTGAAAGAACGCATTGTTTATCATGTAAGATTTCATGATGATTAACACAGCAAATGTTTAAATTTTGTTACAGAGAACCCACTACCACAAATGGAGAATACCTGCTTAAGTGATTTGCTAAGCTATGAAAACACTGGCAAAGCAGGACCCAGTTATGAAAATCTGGAAATATATAGGGATAGTACAGAAGGTTCAGTGGAGCAGTAAAATATGGACAACCTATTGTTATTCCTGATAGCACCATTTATAGCATGTATAATATCTTTTGTCTAATGCCTTGTGTGGAGACGGCATATTTGAGCATCTTAAAAGACAATACTTAAGGGAAGGGTGTAGCCAGTGAACAGTGGGAATCAATGTGTGAAGCCAGCTAGAATGGCGAATACTGCCCCCATAGACAGTACATAGTGGAAGTGTGCAACTACGTAGTAGGTGTCGTGCAGGGCGATGTCTAGGGAGGAGTTGGCAAGGACGATGCCTGTTAGTCCACCAATGGTGAAGAGGAAAATAAAGCCTAGGGCTCATAGTATGGGTGGGTCTCATTTGATTGTTCCACCATGTAGGGTTGCTAATCAGCTGAAGACTTTGATGCCAGTGGGGATTGCAATGATTATAGTGGCGGATGTGAAGTAAGCTCGAGTGTCTACGTCCATACCAACTGTAAATATGTGGTGAGCTCATACGATAAAGCCTAGGAAGCCAATGGATAGTATGGCTCAGACTATGCCTATGTAGCCAAAGGGCTCTTTTTTACCGGTGTAATAGGCTACAACATGGGAAATAATTCCGAATCCTGGCAGGATAAGGATGTAGACCTCTGGATGGCCAAAAAATCAGAATAAGTGTTGATATAAAATTGGGTCTCCGCCTCCTGCGGGGTCAAAGAATGTGGTGTTTAGGTTTCGATCTGTTAGAAGCATTGTAATGCCAGCAGCGAGGACTGGTAGGGAGAGGAGAAGTAGAACTGCAGTAATTAGGACAGATCAGATGAATAGAGGGGTCTGGTATTGTGAGAGAGCAGGTGGTTTTATATTGATTGCTGTGGTGATAAAGTTGATTGCTCCAAGGATGGATGAGACACCTGCCAGGTGAAGGGAGAAGATAGCAAGGTCTACTGATGCACCGGCGTGGGCTAGATTTCCGGCTAAGGGTGGGTATACTGTTCATCCTGTTCCGACTCCGGCTTCTACTGTAGAAGATGCTAGGAGAAGTAGGAAGGATGGGGGAAGTAATCAGAAGCTCATGTTATTTATTCGTGGAAATGCTATATCGGGGGCACCAATTATTAGAGGTACTAATCAGTTGCCAAATCCTCCGATTATAATAGGCATTACTATAAAGAAAATCATAACGAAGGCATGTGCGGTGACGATTACATTGTAAATTTGGTCATCGCCTAAAAGGGTGCCTGGCTGCCCTAGTTCTGCTCGAATGAGGAGACTAAGGGCTGTGCCGATTATACCAGCTCATGCGCCAAAAATAAGGTAAAGTGTGCCGATATCTTTGTGGTTAGTGGAGAATAGTCAACGGTTGATGAAAGTCATAGGTAAGATGGCTGAGTGTAGAAGCGTTAGGCTGTAGTCCTTTCTACAGAGGTTTAATTCCTCTTCTTATCGATTCTGTAGTGAAATTCATGTTGAGTTGCAAGCTCATTGATGTGCATTAAACATGCGCCGGGATCTAGTAGGCAGAAGCCTGTTGGTTAGGGCATTTAGCTGTTAACTAAAATTTTATGGGATCAAAGCCCATCTGTCTAGAGGGAGGTTCTAGCTTAATTAAAGCATCTGAGTTGCATTCAGGAGATGCAGGTTAGTGTCCTGTGTACCTTAACAGAAACTAAGAGGGATTAGCCCTTGTTTAAGGCTTTGAAGGCCTTCGGTTTAAATAACCTAAGTTTCTAGGGGATTGCGAGTACTATGGGAGATAGTGGTAGGAGCATGATTGATAAGGAGGTAAAGGTTGTGGTTGTGGTGTTAGTTGGTTTGTTAGTTTGTCACTGTTTTATGTAGTTGGTGAAGTTTGGGGGTAGTGTGATGGTTGCACAGTAGGCCAGTCGTAGGTAGAAGAAAAGTCCAAGTAAAGAGAGTAGGCTAATAGCTGTGGCTAATACTGTTAGTTCTTGTTTTGTGAGCTCTTGAATAATTAACCACTTGGGTAGGAATCCTGTTAAGGGAGGAAGACCTGCGAGGGAGAGGAGGGTGAGCATGAGGATTGTGGTGAGTGATGGGAACCAAGTTTCTGTAGTGCTGTAAATATTTTAGAAACAGAACACACAAAACCAAACCAAACAAAACCACTTTGTAACTCATGCTCTTGGGAGCACACTGAGAACTTGAAATGCAAAGGATGAAAATAAACATCTGTCTTATGCATGAGTCTCAGGTTGATTAGAAGTATTCCTGCGAAATTCTGTGTTTGATCATAAAAAAAATGGACCCCAAACCCTGGCATTGGAAGAGTCAACAAACTAGATCTATTAAGGTAATTTTTAAAAGATGTAAGTAGTATGGACTGAAGACCCCAAATGACTGGTACAGAGTTCTGCAAGGCAAAATGGCCAAAATTAATTAAACTACACTACAGTTATAAGGACAGCATGTCAATATTGGCTGATAAAGAAGGATATACATGGCAATTGTTTGGTCACCTGAATTACCAAACTGTGTCTTAAGTCATCTTTTAAAGATTTGGTTACCTCCTTACTAACCCACACAAAGGAAGAGCATTAATAGATAAGTGCAAGTTTGGATATGTGCAAGCACATCACAGGACAGAGTTGAGCCCAAACTTCATAGTTCACTAGGGCCACTTGTCACTGTCACTCTTTCACTTAAAAAGAGATTTACAACACAGTGTTGGGAATTCAAACACAATTTCCTTTGAAATTCTGAGGGTATACCATTTTGAAAATCTCATTCTGAAAGATTAGGTAGTAATGAGCATTAAACACTTCAGCTAAGTTAAGGCTTCGTAAATACCAAGGACTTCTTCTCTGTGATGATGATACCATATGTATGAACATAGAGCATTTAGAAGAGAAATATCTGCCTAGGTTAGCAAATTGCCAATGTTACTGAAACATGTTGATCTTGGGACTGAAATCAAACCTCAAATTCATGAAACAAGCCCCAGGCTTGCTAAATACTGTGTTAAGCTGATTCCTACTACAATTCAGACAGAATTATACGGTAGACAACATCTTCAGCTACTGGATCTAGCCTAAACATGATGAGTCTCAGTGCTCCAGTTTCTCCCCCACTCTCCAGAAACTGTTCTAATTGACCACACTTACACATCTTCTCTGTTTTTCATCCTCTGTTCTTCTGTCACTGAACGTTATCCCATTACTTATTTTTTCTCCCTAAACTGCTCTAAACAATTTCTCCACCTAGTTTGCCATGCAGAAGAAGAATTTTACTGTTCAAATATTAAACATTTTATTTAAATATTAAACAATACTGTTTTTCTCTTGACTGTTAAACCAATTTGAAAGTAGGATTTAAACTGGTTTACAAATCTCTGAAAATGAGCTCCCGTGTAACTGGTGCCATAAGTCATACCATTTTCCCATAAGCAGCAAACTAACTGTGTTATCACTTTTATTTAGAATGGTTCTTTATTGCTAGGGATATGGTGTGGCACACTCAAAAAGAGAAAGATTTTGCAGTGCTACCTTAACACTTTCAGAAGCTTTGGTTTTGGTTTGATTTTTTTTTCCCAAACATAACAGCATTACATACATCTTTCTAATCACAGTCACCTGGTGACTTCAAAATCTCTTTATTATACACATAAGATATTGCAAAGTGTTAGAATATGAATATGAGTGTTCTATTAAATTTTTCAAGCAGAGTGGGAAAATACCTGCTGAGACAATTTCCTCACCTTTTAAAATCATTCCTAAATGTTTAAATGCAGGTTAAAGACAGAACTTTCTTTCTTACCACAGAAGGAATATTTCATTTGGAACATCAAATCAAAACAAAGATTGCCAAAGAGCAAACTTCAAGTTGCCTTGAACTCTGCATTTTGGTCACATGTTTATACCAAAAAGAAGGGACACCAGCGTGCGTGCTTTTTTCAACATGGTAGAAATCTTTCCACTCTTCTTGTCTTTTTCTTAGAAGCTGAGATCCAAGCCCCAAGACTTCTGCCTCTAATCAGAAGGAAAATGTCCCAGATTTAATCTCCTGTGCAAACCCTGCAGAAACTGAGTTTTAATTCAGGAAATTCAGAATAGGGCTTCTGAAATGCTTTATGCTGCTCTGGTTAAGGACAGTTTAACATTTAAACATGTAAATTTAAACACTTAAATATTAAAATGGCAGTGTAGTAGATTCCAGGTTAGCTGGCCTGGTGCTAGCAGAAAAAGAGCTTGTGAGTATTTTTCACATATTGGGACCTATACTAATCATATCACATATCATATTAATAATAATCACTAATACTACCTGATCACACTCAAACTCTGGGATTTGCTGACACAGAAATCTTTGGAACTAGTTTACACTCATATTCACATATTTTGATTTAAATATAATCTAAACCTAACAAAAAAATGCATGACTTTCAGGATAAGTATTTTTCAGTCCAATAGTCTGGACATCAAATTTCAAAACCACTCAGTACAATTTCTACAGCAACACTGGGAACCATACGAGTAATCACATAATTATTTCCTGTTCTTTTGTTAATTATTTGAAAAGTTCTGGAGCATAGGTTTGAGTGTGAAATACTAGCTCTAGGGACTATGCTGTCAGCACCAGGTATTACGGATATTTGGTTCATTGTTTGGACCCCTAAATATTATCATAATGCAAATAAGAGTACTTAAAAACCCCAAAAACCCTGAACATAAATTTATTTGGGTTTGAGTTTTCCTATGTAATTGAGATGATTTAAGAGCCCAAAACTTCTGATTTGAAGCCTGGATAAGTCTAGAAATGGCTAACACTGTGCTTTCAGTTGGTAATTCCAGTCTGGCCAAGATAAGTAATGAAAGAAAGCCATATATAAATGACAAACCTCAGTATGCCAGAATGTGTTAAAAATTTTATTGAAATTATTACAAATGTCTAGCTCAGCAAACAGAACAGAAAGAATGGATTTCTTGACTACTTTAACTGAACCAAAAAACTGAAAAAAAGGATTGATTTGTGTCAACACAAAATATTTTGTTGACTCAAGACAAAGTGTTTTGTTCCATTTCAGGCCAAATTAAATGTTTCATTTAACAGGAAACATAACTCTGAATTTTCAGGTTACTCTACTAGATCACCTCTTTTGAGACTGCCATCAATTCAAAACAAGAATAAATGAACTACTCATTTAAAAAACAGTATCACAGTTTCATAAAGCAACGTCAGCATGCCAGGATGATTATTTGATGAACACCTATAGATGCTCTGGCCTTTACTCCCCTTGCGCTGACATTAAATCTCTTTCTTGCATAGGGGTGTCTGGTGCCTGGAGCTGCCCCCAGTGTCCTTCTGTCTGCCCTGCTCCCTGGATGGGGCATTGGGATGGTCTGGCTGCCATGTCCTGCCCCACCAGCCCCCGGCATCAACATTTTCTAATTCTCCTCTTTCACACTTTTGTGCTTTGGAAAAACACACTGTTGATTTCCCCATGAGTAGAGGAATTGCTGCTTCTTTTTTTCTTAAGTAGCTTGGGTGATTTATATCTGATAAGACAATGATAATAAAATGTTCTCAGGCCTAGAAATGAGGGAGCTTGGGGTTATGTTCTCGGTGCATCAGTGACTCAAAACGCTCAGGTTTTCTGCTTTGTAAAGTGTAGATAAGTCTCATCCACATATCCACCCCACCCAGTGATAGAGTTTTATCAAATAACTGCAGAGGGCACTGAGATCCTTGACTAAAAATTGGAAAGAAGGATCAGCAATAAGAGTGATTCAAAGGTATATTTTTTTCTGCAGGCAGCACAGAGTTTTTGAAAAAACCCTTCAAACCTATGTGACTTGGATCTTCTACCTGAGCACCCTGTTGATATCTTAGTGACTCCCTTTCCCTGTGGATGTCTCTTCCTTTCCCTGCATATTCTTCTCCAGTATACTGTTTTCAGAGTGACCATGGCAAAGCCATGATCCCTGCTACTCCGTTGCCATATGCTGTCACCCAGGTTCTCAGGCCTGAGCCCATTACCATGACATGGAGTTCACCACAAAGTTCTCCCTTGATCTGACAGTTGAAGTCCAGTGGTGGATGTTGAAAACTGCATAGGGCACTCAGTCACCAGCAGTGTATTCGCTAGTGGTGAAAATGAAAGGGTTACTCCTAAGCTATTTCAAATAATGTATGATTTTCAAAGACTTACCAGAAAAATTGCGTTTATCCTGGTGATGGGGTTGACAAAGCAGGCATGAAAGAGGAAGTCCGTGGGGCTTATCCTTGGTCAGACTTAAAATCTGGACCTTGATATCACATTAAATTGCATATATTAAAAAAAGGTGGTTTATATTTACAAGTTTCAAAAGGAGATTTTAACACATTCCACTGAGAACCCAAAGAAAGGATGAAAGAAAATGTGGTGTCTTTATTAAACCTCACCCAAAGCCAACCAAAACCAGGAATAAAATGTCTCTTTCCTTAAAGTATTAGAAATTAGGTGGAAAATATTGTAGCCAAAGGCAGGTTTCATTGGATATTATGTGCTTTATGGAATCTCTTGACAACTAACGTGTAGAAATGACCAGCAAGGCTTATTATGACCCAAAAGGACACAGTTCTCTACAGTACATCTCTTAACAAAGAAGTGTCACCAATTAGCCATTTCCTACTTCTGTGGGCATCTTACTTAATATTTACATTGTTTATTGGTCTTTGCTCTAAGGGGTTTCTAACTACAGAATATCTCTACTTCAGAGAAGGGTTCTTTGTGGTATTTTTTGGCTATTTTGATACATTTTTTTCCTACTGAAGGAAGATCTCCAGAATCAGGCAGCAAGAGTACCACCTATCTTTGTAAGAATTCCGCTGGATCTAATAGTGACTAAAGGCAGATTCTTTCCAGGGTGGCACCATTTGGACTATAGATGTCAGTTTTGCCCAATGTTCCACAGTCTAACAATTTCATTACTGAAAGGCCTGCAATGGTCAGAGATAATTTCTTTAAGTTTTTGAATAAGCCTGTCTTTACTTGAGGAAAATTAGAGAAATTTATGCATGCTTATTCTATAACTGACCCTTCAGACAGGCAGACAACACAGTCAGAGATCAAATGCTTCAATATGATTTTACCTGCCTTAATTTATTTAATTGGCGTTGCCAAGAGTATGTGCTCCTCTTTAGTTAATATGTACTGAAAAGTAGGTTTGCTAAACGTGTTTTATACTTCTATACTTATGAGTGATAAACACCTTTTTGTTCTTTGAGTGAAGGTACAGCATTTCCTTTCCTGAGATCATGTAAGCAATTGAGAAGAATTTGTTGGGAAGGATTTATTTTCTGAATATTTTAAAGTCAAATAGTATTTTTTTAATTGAATTCCCTACAGTCATATTCTGATTGCTCTTCGGTTCTTTTCATGTTTGTTTGACTTTAGCAGCAAACGGATAGAACCTCAAACACTTTAGCATCATGCTGCATACCTGCAGGTTATTAGAGTATGTTAACCTAAAATAAAAAATGAAACAAAGAAACAAAAATCAAACAATCTGAAAAAGTTTTGATATCATTAATTCCGGAGATGGAACACACCAGACTTAGGAAACATTTTGTAGATAGTTCACAAGGTCTGAGACCACTCTGTCAGCTGATGTGAGCTTAGGCTCAGCTCAATGCCACAGTAGCACTAGGTGGCTCCATGAAGGAGCTCTCCTCCTCTAGGGGAGCATGGGAAGGACAGGGAAAACGAGGTGAGTGAAATAGCAGTTGGCAACTCTGACAATCATGAGTTTTCTGCTCCTTTTATCAACCATTGGTTAAAAAGGCACAAAACTTTCCACTATAACAGACTTACCTTGCCTTCACAGAGAGCAGCTGTAGTAAATGTTCTCTATTTTTTAAATATTACCAGACACCAGAAAATTAATGGCTAATTAATTGCATTGGTGAATAATACCAAGAAAATCAATAGAAAGTTAGTTTCCGAAGTCTTTGTATAGGGCATTTAACCATGCAGGTGTTGAAGGCTCATAAAGTTAATACACATTCCAGTTCCTAAATTCAGTTTCAGTTATGCTGTAATATACTAACATGTGCCTCTTTCCATTTGTCTCCAAAGTCCTTAGTAAGAGGAAAAATTCACAACAGTATACATCCAAAACAGGTAGAGCTCTTCTTCAGTTTCATTAGATGATCATGGTAGGTCCTTTCCAACTTGAAATTATTCTATTGTATAAATAATATGCACAAATAATGTAAGAATATGGTCGCCATTGAGTCTTCCACAGGATACAGTGAGCAGCATGTCAGTATGTTTCCTCAGGAAACCCCCTCTCTTCTCATATTCTCATAAGGTTATTTTATTTCTTCTAATTTGGCCACATGGCAAATGATAGTCACATGGTCATGCATTGTCATGGGATTACTTTCACTCAATACACAACAAAGATTTTGTCAGCGTTTCTTGACTTTGTTGATCACTTTTGTTATTAACTCTTCCATTTTCTTTGGCAAATAGGCAGTCTGCAGGAGGCAGAAGTATGTGGGTGTGGGGATTACTACTAAATGAAAACAGGGGCAGACCTGAAAATTAGTCATGTCACATAACCACTGAAAAAGCTCAGATGAAGATAATCAAGGCAATTACTGGACTGTAGGTAATTGGCTTCCACTAGAACTTTATTTGACCTTCAACAAAATTTGAATGTCAAATTCTAATGGTTTTGTTTCTGAATAAGGCATGTGCCTCTTCATGTATCATTTATTTGGTTTTGTTTTGTTTTCAAATGGTTGCTTGTTTTCTTTTTTTTTTTTTTTCTTTTCCCCTACAATCTGTAATGTATGGATATGATTTAGTATTCCACCAAAGCCCTCCATAGCTTCTGTCATTCACAGTGTCAGCTGCTGGATAGAGTGTGTGTTCTTGCCATACAGGCCATGCCCTTTTATTCCCCCTCACCAAAATAGGATGGATAAAAAGCAGCAGTCTCTGTCATTTTAATTTAGAGCTTCTGACGGATGCAACCTGCAGTGAAATGCTGCAGCATTAGCCATGCCTGAGTCAGTGCTGCCCATGTTACAGTGTGATGTGCTCACATTCAGAAGTGAGACCAAAACCTAAAATTTTTAACTTTCTCACATTTGAAAGGAGACTAAAGCAAATCACAGAGACAGAAGGACAAAATCCTGGATCTGCTGGAAGTGGGCAAATCTAGTTGTAAAGCCAGATGAATATTTCAAAGATATTAAATGAGTTCGGCTGAACATTTCTTTCAGATAAGAGGAGAAACCTAAACAGAGATTTCCTTGACTAATGTTATTTTGTATTTTGTGCTTGGATAGTTCAGTGATTCATATTTTGGCTTGTCTCACCTTTTTTTATTACATTCCTCCCCAGGGAGCCAAGAGATTACTGAGAATTTTTATTTTATTTTTGTTTCTGATTCCTCTAAATATACACTTCGTAGCTTGAAATTTACTCTGCACAGATTGTTTTGCAAAATGATGACCGTAAATACGCAGCATCTCTGAAGAAAGTCAGTATTACTGACTCCAGTTCTGAACTTGAATGGTAGAAGTCAGCACATCCAGAAAACATTTACTTTTGCCCTTCAATTTACATTAGGCCATGCACTTTCCTTAAACTACTTCTTCAACAGACACAAATTCCTCTTCAGTTTCAGTCGTACTGGAACTGGAACCCTAACACTGAAGAAGTAGAAGATCAAATGCATTCATTCACTACCAATAAGATATTTGATTTTAATATCTTGTACTATCAAAGGAGATTAATATTTCTCTAAAGCTATTTGTCGTCTGACAGCAAGGCATAAAAGTTAGTGAAATGCTGATGTACATCTCTGTTATACTATTCAGCAAAGGATGCTGCAAAGAGTAAGTGAGCTTTTGTATGAAATAAGGTAATTTCTGAAGTTAAAACAGAAATAAATAAGATGAATTTACAATAAAGCAGAAAGAAAACCATGAAAAATATTCTTCCCAAGCAAAGAACCAATGCAGAATAAGTCATATTGTGTTTCTCAAAAGATCTGGTGGAGGAGCATCCTCCAATGAGGAAGACAGTAAATGTGGTATATAGAGTTTCTTCACTAGCTAATTGCAAGTTCAATTCTGAAACGGACTCAAATGAAATTAAGAACTGGTAAACGAAGTAAGACGAAGCTAACAAATCAGAAGACAAACTCTGTGCTTAAGTACATTTAAAAAAAATTGGATTTCCAATCTGGATCATCACTGTGAGGAAGACAGAGAATTGCGATCCAACTAGGTGTCTCCTCACTGTTCATCCTTCTCAGTATATGCAGTAGTCTCCCCTTTAACAGGCTTTGTCTGACTAGCATACAGCAGGTGATGTCTGCATATGTGAGCCCTGGGTATGATTTAGTGCTGCAGTTTTTGTTCTAACAACCTTTTCTGATTTTCTAGCTGTGGATGTCACATTTATACGGCAAACTAAGCAATTATAACTCTGATATGGTTCCAGCTTGTTAATCTTACATGATCTTAGTCTTCTAACTTCTCCACTACTGCTGAGTAGAAGCCAGTGCAAGCCTATTTTTCTTTTCCTACTTCAGTTTCTTGGATCCTTTTCACTTCTGCAATTCCTTCTGAATATCTCTGTCATTGTAACAGTGTTCCAATTGGAACAAAATTTCCACTCAGAATTTTTACATCTCTCATTTTTCTAGCCCTTTATAACATTTGAAAATATGTATCCTTTCTTTTAAACAATCTTGTCACTAGCCTTCCTTAATCACAAGTGTATAGGCATTGCAATATGAACCTGAGTCACAATGCAGATGTGATTCTTAAGGCAGATTTCTGTATCACACAATGTCACGACCAGTTGAATCACTTAAGTGATATAATTGATCAATTGACTCAACTGACAGACAGCAGACACAGTCAACAGATAAAGCTGTTTCCTTAAGAAAAGGTCATTCTTACCTCCCCCTGAAGGGCTGCCTTTGTAAGTTCAGGTTTCTTTGCATCTTTTATGGTCAGTCACTCCCCTTCCCTGACCTTCATGGCTACTTTGACCTTTGTCTTCCTTCTCGTCTGAGCCTTCTTCCATTCATTGATCCAGAACAATCAGAGATAAGGCACTTCTTTCACAAAAGAGTCAAGATATAAGGTTGTGATTCAAACAACTCCCTTGCATGGGAAACTGTTGGCTGTAGCTTTATGTCTGGACATAACAGTAGCTAAAAACTGAGTTAAGGCATATCTATATACCCAAAGAGAAAACCTTCCACAATGCAATGCCTGCATTGAGTCTTGACCTCAGCTGATGGCCCAGATTCATGGAGAAGGCAGCACTATTCTGTTACTGAACAGTACAGTATAATTTTTATCGTATTTTAAAATTAATTATTAAGGAAACACTTTTTTTGAGCTTGTGGTCAACAGTAAAGCCAAAAAAAGGATGAAAAAATAGGGAGTGAAAATGAAAGGAAGGCGTGAAGAAGAATATAGAAAAAAGTCTCAGTAAAGGAATTAATGAAAGAGCAGATCACTGGAAGAAAAAAACTAGTCTTTACTAGTGCTAATCACTTTCCATGAAGACAATTGTAATGTGAAAAATTTGATTCACAGCCACATGAAATATAAAACACATGCCACACAAACCATGAACAAAAACTTGGGGCCATACTGATGCACTAAAGGGCCTCTTCTCCTTATGTCAACCATGTTGTAAAATGTGAACAGATAGAAAAACCCAAAGCCTTCCTATTGAATGAAGCTTCATTCTAGGCCTTGCTTGTTCACAGTGGCCACAAGCCTTCTGCTTTAGGGTTCTTTCTCTTTTAATCCTTACTACTATCTAAACAACTTATGCAGAAACTGCTCAGCTCTAGTTCAGGGCCAGCATGGGCTTTACAGCTGGGAGTACAGGGTTGGACAGAGACAGCAGCAGAATTTTCAGCCAAAGCTCAGGAGAAGCCCAGAAAGCAACATGGCAATAATTTCTGTATCCATACCACATCTTTCTCTTTATGCTTCTGCCCTTGCCTGTGAAGAGGGAGGGCCGGTGCAAGGGAACCATCATCATCAGCCTCTCAGATCCCAACAACTTGGGGACCATCAGTCACCAGTATCTCGGCCTGGTTCAGTTGTCAGCTGCACAACACTCATTCCTGGGTCAGTCTGAGAAACCTGATGGCCCCTTCAGAATTTTCTCTGGCCCTGGAAAAAACCAAGAAGGGGAAGGTGGAGCTTGTGCACCCATCTCAGTCTTCTTTCCTCTCCCAGACCAAGTTGCTAGAGACTCAGCAGGAAAAGGGAAAGGGAAGTGGAAAGTGAACGGGGAAGATGAAGAGAAAATGGAAAGGGAAAGGGAAAAGGAGAGCTTGTTCTGAGGGAGAGATGTGGGTGCTGATCCCTTCATGGGGCTACTATGTGGGTGCTGCCATGACTCCTGGTTCTGGCCAGCTGTTTTCTCCTGCTTCTGCTCCTGCCTGACCCCCATGGCCTCCTAGTTCTGTTTTGTGTTTTCCATGAGGCAGTCCAGTGGCATGCACATGTAGCAATATCTCTGATTGCAAATCCAGAATATTAAAGAGTTGTATTTCTAGCATCTTTAGATCAACTTAGTATCTTTTGCTACCCGGTAGATGGTTTCCATCTAGCATGTTAAAGAAAGCACAGCTACTTCTGACATGGAAGCTGCAGCTCTAAGACAATCAATAACGTCTTCTACTTTTCCTTAGAAATTCCCAGATGGATATTCTTTGTTCATGACTGAGATTACAACAACACGTGAGCTTCATTTTCGTTACTCTTTTCCTTTCTTTTCTCATTGTAGTTCTTTCCAGGACTTGCAGTGAGATTGATCCAACACAGATTAAATTGAGTCATTAAGAGTGATCTCTTCTCTGTGGCACAACATCAGTGACTAAAAGGTTGTAAGTGAAGATTGGCATGGGTTGGAAGAGTAAATAAACTTCCCTCTCTGCACCAGGACAAACAGAAGAAATAGAATCTTCATTCTAAGAGGTGGGGTCAGATGTTGGGCTCAGGAGTTGACATGTCCACAGCCTGAGCACTGGAAGGACAGAGCCTTACTTTCAGGTGGGACTCCCTCCTTGGCAAGGGTGAGAGTCTCTTGGAGCATTCCACAGATACAAATTGGGGAGGACAACAAGGCTTGGACGAAGGCAATGTTTATGCCCCACAAAAGGTTAGAAAGCACTTTCAGAGAAACACAATGATTGTATAGAAAGTGGGTGCTCAACGATGATGAGATTTTGTGGCTGTACAACACTTTTCCAAACAAGATGATGTCAGTAAAACATCTTCACAATAAAGGATATGTTATCTAAATATATCTGAGTGGTGTGCCTGATAGGCAGGAGTTCTACAGTACTTGTGGCTATTAGAAACAGTTTTAACAAGGCATACAGACCACAGAAACTACAGGCAGAATGCGGCTAAAACTTTTTCACACAGCAACTAAAGCCCTCAAACAAGCAACTTAAGCAGGATAACATTCGCCACTTTGCTCCTAATAATGAAAAAAGTTCCCCATTATAGTGTTTTGCTACTAAACACTACCATCAGAGCAGTTTTGAAGTGTGCAACACATCTTGGGATGCATTATTGGACCCTAATTATTATCCAACATAATAAGGAATGTAATAATAAAGTGAATCAGGATGGAATTCATGAAAGCGATAAATGTGTTATGAAGGTTTGAGTTGGATCAGTTCCTGAATTTCAAGGCTGTGCAGCTAGCATGTGTGAGAGTTTAAGATGCCCTACATGCACTACAGACTTTGGAAACATTTCCAAAAAGAAAAAGTCCTTTCTAATAAAAAGTGAATGGATTGTTCACTTATATTTTTGTGATAGAGGTGTGAAGCCTAGGTGAAAATGTCTCACAAAAGTAAAGGCTGGAAATGCAGTTAATGTCATGGAGATATCTTGAACATAATACTGAATTAGTGTCTTATGCCTGAGATAAAAAGGCACAAAACAAGGAAAGGCTGTACTTCTATAACAGCGAATGTATGCAAGAAACTGGGACACCTTTTATCTCAGCAGTTAGCAGCAGGAGCTAGCTGAGAGGGTAGAAAGAAAAGTCAAAAAGATAGAACTTAAAGGAGACAATTGTCTCATGGACTGTATTCAGCTCTTTATGAACACAGACTTTCTGAGCTATTTGCAGAGCATAATGTCAGAGACTGGGAAGGTTACTGTTTTGTTAGTCAGCTTTGGAAAGAAAAGATGGACATTCAATTACTCACCCAGTGATCCAGAGTAACGTGTATAGAATTCTCCAGGATGAGTGTACATTTCATAGACTCTCTATTTTTTTTACCTATGAAACTAAGCAGCCTTCTCTGATCATAGGGATGTGATGCTGGAAAATATTATTTTCCCCATTTTCTTCACACTACCGAAAATTTTGAATTTCTCCATTATAAGATGGAGAACATGCTGCTAAAGAAGAAAAAACCCATAATGGCAGGGAACAGAGCAAACCAAAGGAAGAGCTTTGCAATGCTGAAAGACCTATTATGTCTGCTAACAAAATGTGAAAATGTTAAATGAGGCCTCTAGGTTACACTAAACTGAGTATGTGACATATATACTTGTTGTATATTCCATGAGAAACATGGTTCTGAAAACATGAACATGGATCAGTGTATAGTTCTCTTCCAGGCTATTAAACTGGTCAGCATTTGCATGACTATATGTTTATTTATGTTCTATATAAGCCTGTCAGTCTCCTACCACTGAAAGGCTATCGCCAAAAGAAAAGGATTTAGAAGCCCTTTATTCAGTGAAATATTCATCATAGATGTGTCATGAAAAAAGAAAATGTCAAAATTCATCAAGCTTCACAAGGTTCTAGACCACAAATACTTAAGATGACTGATGATTAAACACATCTCAGATGACTGTGGGGTGCTTGGTAACACACATACCAGTGTGGCCCTTGAGAGGATTTTCAAATCCTCAGAAAGCCTGCAGACAGTTCAAAGACAGGTCTGAACTTTGCCCTTTTTGAACTCCAGTGACACATGAATTTAGCAATCTCTTTTTTCCCATTTATCTAGATATGATGCTACTACTCTTCCCCATTTTCAAATCCAGTTAGTGCTGAAGCTTGATGCAAATTCCCGGTAGATGTGCACTCCGTGTAAAGACACAGACGGTCACAGATCAGCATAGATAAGGGAACAATGCCTTTACAGGCACCCACATAAGATAAACAGTTCTCATGCAACCATGAGCAACACAAATGACCTGACCTTTCTCTTACTCACTAGCAAACAAGGCCTGAAATTTACTGGATCTCAGGGATTCACATGGACCCACAAGCTCACATGAGCGTCTCCAGTAGCTGGTTCTCAGACCTGTGGTATCTCCGTTGTCTCGGCCTGGGGATCCTGGTTTCTATGGCAGTTTGTTCCTAAGCCCTTGTATACCCCATAGCCATCTCCCAGCCTTCCTACTCCAGCTCCAGACTCGCTATGTGATCACATCTACACATCTACACATAAGGAGAACAGGAAATGCACACACAAAAGAGTTCAAAAGAAAAGCTAAAAAGTTAAAAGTTAATGAGAGCTGTGGTGATCAAGCAAAGGCTTTGACTGATTAATCCCTTTTACCTCCCTTTTCTGTCTTCCCAGTGTTTGTCCTCCCTGGTCCATCCTTCTCCTTTTCTTCCTTTACCTTTAATCTTTCTTACAAAACTGCCATATGTAATACTTGTACATTTTAGGAACCCTTAAAACATAAAACAGTAAGCTTTATACAGCCCCAGAATCTCCCAAAATATTTCATAAGCTTTTTCTTTCCTATGACAACCATGCCAATACCCTATAATAATCTTGTTTCCTTCTTCCTGTCAATTAGCAAATGTTGGCTGTCCAGTCTGTTAAAGTCCCACATGAATGATTCCTGTAATAGAGGATTTTTCAGTGCCTTCTGGTCTTCTTGCAGTCTTCACCACCCATTGTCAGTAAGGTCTGTGTATCTGATCATTTAAATTAACAGTTTACCTGTTTCTTGTGTTTGTCTTTTATGCTGCACAGCCTTTTGCCAGACACATTAACTGTGATCCCATCTCAAAGACCAGGGTCTGAGCCCCCTTGCAGAACACACAGCTTTCAAAACTGCACACATGTACAAAAGTAGAAGACGTTATTGATTGTCTTAGAGCTGCAGCTTCCATGTCAGAAGTAGCTGTGCTTTCTTTAACGTGCTAGATAGAAACCATCTACAGGGTAGCAAAAGATACTAAGCTGATTTAAAGATGTTAGAAATACAACTCTTTAATATTCTGGATTTGCAATCAGAGATATTGCTACATGTGCATGTAATAAAACCACAGAAGCAGTTTGCAATTACATATGCAGTGATGATAGGCTGTTTTTGACAGCCCAGGAAATATCAGCCTGTGCTAGAGAGGCACATATTCTATAGCTGAAAAAAAAGCCTTGTGTCTTCACAGGAAGGAGCAAAATCATAAAACATGGCAATGCAGGCAACAAAGAGGAACAGAACATGCTTTGCAACAAAGTGAGTCTGTTTGCCTTCAGCAGCAAGCAGGTTAGCAAAGCAAACAGAGGTCTAGTGTGACTAGGCATGAATTCATCACTTGTTTACTTTAAAGGTAAATGCACAGAACATGCATGTGTATTAACTGTGTTTCTTTGTCTTTACTGTACTTAACAAAATGCATGCACAGGGAGAAAATTTTGAGAGAGGATGCAACTAAATGGAGTTTATTGCTAAAGGCACAGCCAGGAGAGGACTACCTCTCTGCTCAAAAACATTCCCTTGCCTTGTGCCTCTTTGGCTTGCACAGATGCTCCCTGGGAGCTCCCAGAGCCAACATCGATGATCTGTGGAAATGTGTCCTGACTGAAAAAGCACAGCATTCAGTTTCCCTTTCCTCTGGATTTCATATCAGCTACTCACATTATCATGCCTACTGAAGTCTCAGATAAAGGAATGGAAACCGTAGTAACACCATATATTTTCATTCTTTATGGTAATGTATCTACTGATGATGACAGGTTCAATGCTACTACATTACACAGACAATGTACAACATATAGTGATAATATCTTCCAGAGCCTGGAGGTTAATGATTTTACCAAATGAATTTGCAGAAATTTGCATTATTCATAAATAGTAAAACCACAACTGAATTTTCAGGTTACACCACAAAAGTAGCAATAAGACACTCCTTGTTACTCAGGATATGGCAAAGATTGTAAAGGATTATTGGTCTGCATTTAAAATATGACTATTAGCCTTTTAAACAAGTTGTCATATCTAAGTTTATATAAACTCTGTGTCAGCTGAGTTGAATGCTGCTTGAATGGAGAAAAACCCCAATGACACTTGAACATCCAGTAGTTGCTGGGATAGGAGATAAATTAACCCCAGTAACACCACTGTGGGAGAGTCTGAGCTGGAAAACTGTGATTAGCAGGGAAAGGATTTGCACATCTCACTTTTTGAAAAGGGATCATCCAAATACCAATCCTTTGCTCAATAAACTCTCTCTTCAGGTAAATTTTTTTACAGAACTTGAAAATAAAATTTAAAAATACAGTGTCTTCAGAATAGTGTTTATAATTCAGTAAGACACTTTCAGTGCTATCTTTTGTGGTTACTGGCATACTCAAAACAATAAAAATACAATTATTTTTGTGTTGTCATTGCCATTAATGACACGATGCTCTGAAATTGATTTAGAAAAAAATAATTATCTGTAAGTTCTTTTAAGTAAATTTTCTATTTTAAATATAATTTCTGAGAGCCCATCTCTGAAAAAAATTCTTCTCGTGAGTCTGGTAAACATTACATGTCAGATAAAACTAAAAAAGAAAAAAAAGAATATTGATTTTTAGTTCATCTTTTATTAATTCTGCTTCAAACTAGGTTCCATCCCTTGTAGTAAAAGGATAATTTATATTTATAGGATTTGAGTTATGTTTATGATATGTTCATCTAGTTCTATTCTTGTTTTATACCTGAAAGTATATTGAAATCTTTGTAGACTGGCACAGAGTAACAATTTAGTCTGACAGATGTGACCTTATCAAGACTGTAAGGATGGTACTTTTCTTTTGAATGTTCTACAGCACAGAAGATCTGTCATTGTAAGTTGGAGAGACTGTTTGTTACCTGAAAACTTTCCTGATGGGTGTGGATATATGAGATTTTAGAAGAAGAGTCAAAAAAATACCATTCAAATACTGAATTTGGAAATTTTAATTGCAAGGCAGCCCACAAGAATATATATATGCAATCACAAAACATTACTCCAACTTCAAAAAATCTAATCCATCCATCAAAAAATGTCTCAATTTTGATCTTTTTACGTGTGGTGTATTTTGAGCACAGTTGTGACATACATTCTAAATGTCCATTCTAAATGGATGTTTTTTAGCATTTCCACCTCAGCAATAGTTATCTTAGAACAGATTTACAAGGCTATGAAGGTGAATTAGTGCCTGAATTCAGTGATTCTCCTTGTTTTTTCCTGCTCCAGAATGAACAAGTTCAAGAGAATGTTGCCTTGAAAGTCTATCACTAAAGCTTTCATAGTCAAGGAACTAATGGTTACTTGTACTACGCCTTATGTTTTGGTCTGGTGATCCCTAACTACGCCTCATGAGATGTAGCCTTGGAAAGAAGAATGATCCAGGAGAACTGGCTGATGCTCAAGAAACACTTCCTCCACGCTCAGGAGTGATCCATCTCAGTGAGCTGAAAATAAAGTAAATGAGGCAGGAATAGTTCCTGATTAATTCAGACCAAAAAATGAAGTGTACACAAGGTGGCAGCAGGGCAGGTGATCCACAAGGAGTATGGAAACATTGGTTTTGCTGGAATGGGTTTAGAAAAGCCAAGGCCCACTTGGAGTTAAATCTGGAAAGGGACGTCAAAGGCAACAAGGATGATTTCTACAAATAATGGGAGGATGACTGAGTGAAATGTGGCACCACTGCTGAATGGGGCAAGAATCCTGGTGAAAAAGGACATGGAAAAGGCCAACGTGCTCATTGCCTCTTTCATATCAGTCTTTACCATCAATACCAGTCTTCAGCAAGCCCAGGTCCTGAGACCACTGAGAATGTGTTCATAAGAAAGACCTGTCCTTAGTAGGGGAGAACCAGGTAAGGGAGCACTTAAACTGGGCATGTGCAACTTCAGGGACCTGGTGTCCTGCACCCACAAATGCTAAGGTAGCTGGCTGATGGCTTTGTGAGTCTACTCGTGTTTATCTTTGAAAGGTCATAGCGACTGGGAGAGGTCCTTGAAGAGAGGAAGAAGGCAAGTGCCACTTCTATCTTCAACCAAGTAGAGAAAAAAAGAAATATGTGGGGATCTACAAGCCAATCAGCCTCACCTCAGCTCCTAGGCAGGTGTTGGAATCCTTTTACAGACATAGGAAGGACAAGAAAATTATTTGGAATAGTTGGCATGAAGAGAAAATCTTACTTAACCAATCTGATAGCCTTCTAAAAAGAGATGACCAGCCTGGTGTTTGAAGAGAGTGCAGTGGATATTGCTTGTCTTTAGAAAGGCTTTTGGTACTGTCTCTCATAAAATGCTCACAGACAAAGTGATGATAGAGAGATGGTAATAGCTAAGCTAGATATATGGGCAATGGGGTGAGCTGCTGACCTGCTGTGTTCAAAAGGTTGTGGTACAAAATAACTGTTGGAAGTCAGTCACTTGTGGTGTACCCTAGGGATTGATACCAGGGCCAATATTCACCAACAATGTCCGGACAATGGGAGAGATTTCACCTTCTCTAAATTGACAGATTGTACAAAACTGGGGAAAAAGTTTGATGAGCCAGAAGAATATGCTGCCATTCAGAAAGAATAAGACACTCTAGAAAAAAGGGTTGACAGGAACTTCATGAGGCTCAACAAAATGAAGTCCAGAGACCTACACCTTGAGAAATAACCTCAGGCACCCATTCACGCTGGGGAGCAACTTCTATTGCAGAAGATGTCATGTGGGTGCTGGTGGACAACAGTTTGAACATGAGTCAGCAATGTGCCTTTGAGACAAAGAAGTCCAATAGCCTTTTGCATTTCACTGGAGCTAACGTTGCCAGCACATCAATGAAGGTGACCTCTCCTCTCTACTCAACCCTGGTGAGGCACATCTGAAGTGCTGTTATTGTTGTTTCTGGGGTTTTTTCCCCCCTTCTTTTTGTTTCTCCTGGCCTTGGCCTGCAGAGGGTAAGATAAATATAGCACAGAACTGCTAGGACTTTGTGGTTTATTTGTCCTACCTTTATTTGCAAACAGAAACAAACAGATAGATAATGCAGGGTAATATGCAGAGGGTTGTATATTCTCAAATAAGCCTGCTCTGCTGTCCCATCTGATGTTTCTGACTAATAGGTGAAAGAAAGATGAAAGCTGCATCACAGTTACAACAGATGCAGGAAATAATATGGGGTGACACATTCACCATTAACTCTTTCCGTCTATTTGATCGAGTTCAGCTCAGGGAAAAAAAAAAATGGTTGAAGTTTAATCTTGACAAAAAGGGTCTGCATCAGCCTTTCTGCGTTTTTGTTTTTCCTTCAACAAAGCCAAAACTTGAACCCAAGTTTGGTAAGCATTTGTGCTTTCTGTCCTCCCTTTTAGCTCCATCACCTAGTACTTGGTGAGAGCTGTTACAGCACAGCTGAGAAATGTTTGGGTCAACTGTCTTTGAAGGTTCCCCCATGTGAGGCCTCACATGTGTCACCTTCCCACTCTTTACCCATGTAGTGTGGCCGGTGTCATATGCAACCACTGGAACCAGAGGCAAAGTTACTGCACCAGCAGCAAAAAATAGCAAAACTAGATGATATAACCACTCCCTTCTTGCAACATGCTACTGATCTCTCCTTCAAACCAAAGTTTAGACCCTCTGATTTTTCTACCTATTGGCTGATAAGATCACATTCCTCCACCTACATACCAGAAATACCTTATTACTCACCAGTAAATGAAACTGCCTGGGTTCAATCAGTGACAGTGTTTTAGACTAGCTATGCCATACACTGCTTTAAAACTCCAATATCCACAGCTTTGGAAATCAAATCTGCTCAGAGTCAATAAAATGTATGTTAAAGCAACAACTTTTATTTGCTGCTGATTATTTTCTTGCTTGTGAGCAAAAGAGTGGCATTGAGTGGCATTTTTATGGTTGTATTTGTATGCAAAAACCTGTGACTGAGGAAGAAACTTATTAATCCATGTTTAGATAAAGTACGTCTAAGTTCTTCAAAGCACAGTAATTATAGCAATGCTAGCAAAGCTATTCTTCCTTTAGGAAAATAAGTGCTATTGGATTTTCACATTTAGGTGTTTGCAAAGTAAGTAATCAAATTCTCCTTATGTAGAGTTTTTTGCCTGCTGGGAGAAATTAAGCATTTCGTGCTGTTAAACCTCTGGACATGTTATTGGCAAAGTCTAGCTGAAGGTCCAAAAAAACCTTAATTCAGCAGGCTCCACAGTCTGCGCTTTTACAGTTGCAGAAAAATGACATTAGGGACAGTGTCCTCACTTAGATTACCTGTTTACAACTTAAATTAATGCTTGGAATTACCCAGGCTACACCGAATCATTTTTGAAGAAATCTACCTTTCTGGAGGTGGCCTTCAAAAAATTTGCTTCCTTTCCTCTCTCAGTTATGGGATCCCATTTCTCCTGGATGGAAGGAGATGAGATTTTAGAATTTTTTTTAAAGATCAAAGCAGATTTCTGTGGCACATAGTACAGTAGTGAGACCAACAGCTATCCTTTGCACTTCCCAGGGGTAACAGGGCTGAGCTAAGAAAACCCACTACCAACAAAAGCCTTGCAAGGAAAAAAACCTGAGACTATGTTAGCATTCAAGTCACTCTTCAATCCCATGTCTCCCCAAATCATAGGTAGTATGTAAATGATACCTAAGCTACATAATGCACACACATAAGGTCCTGAGTAGGAGTACGAATACACTTATAAATTGCCAAGTGAATTTTGACAAATTCTTTTCTGGAAAGGAGTAACTTGGGTTTTTTTACTTGTCAACTTGCAGATGCTGAAGGTACCTATTATCTATTTAGTGATGCAGAAAGCCTGCAGAGCAGTCAGAAGTTGAATCCACTTCCTTAGCTACAGCAGTTGTTCTTTCCCTTGACACTTCAGTACAATTCATGTAATACAGACTTTGCTTTCCTCATAAAAATGTTGTCTTTTAAGATAAAAAAAAAACAACAAAAAAACCCCATGAAAAAGTTACTGCAATATTCAATAGTACACAGACATTTTTAAAAATTATACAGCTGGTGAGCTGTATTCACAAAAGAAAATGAAACCCATAATTAAATTATTAGCTTGATGCTCAAGATACTCACGTTTGCTGGTTTTCAACAAAATACTCTGTATGTGATATATGTTTTCTTGCTCTTCTACTAGTGAAATCATACTAAGTCAGTGACAAAAGTACCATAAAGGTCCATGTACCTGACATCATTAGATGTTGTAAGATACATGACTGCTGATCAGTATGTATTAATGACCACCTCAGCACAGAAATTTGAGTAAATTATTTTATACTTTGCTTAATAGTTATATGGAGGATGTCACCATCTATACACAGAACTATACTATCTTTGGGGGTGTGTGCAGTAAAGGAAGCAAAATAAAATTGTAAAAATATTATGGTAACATTGGAAAATATAATGAGTTGAAAAGATCTTTGCGAAAACCACACACAAACTGTCCAGTTTTCAAATTGTACATTTTTTTCCAGTTAATCAAGGGATTATCACACTAGAGAAAAGCAGCTAGATATCCACACTGAAAAAAAAGCATAGTGAAGAGTATAGGCATGGGCTAAAATTATGGCATATTAGCCCAGTGTCTACTAGAAACTATTTTTAGCACATTAAGAAATAATTTGGAATAGGAAAAATGCAGTAATTTAATCTTTGCCCTTCCATCCTTATAAAAAACCCCTATAAATTCCTCCCTTAATATATGAACAGTAGGAAACATACAACACTTAATATGTATCTATGACAAAGGAAATGTATTTACTGTATCATGTTTTGTTGATTCAAGGGTTTCATATAGAGCTCCACACTCTGTGAAATGATGATAATTATACGGCTAGAAATAATATATCTACAAGCTTAAAGTATCTCAGATGAAAAATTAACTGGATCAACAGTATATACTAAGGGGGACCCACAAAGATCATCAAGTCCAGCTTTCAAGTCAGTGGGCCATATGGGGATTGAATCCACAACCCTAGCATTATTAACATAATGCTCTATCTGACTGAGCCAACCCACATACATTAGTAAAACTGAAAAAAATCTCTTTACCTTCTCACTGTGCCTTTGGAGGGCAAGTTCTTGTTATTAGACTCATTTCCACCCAGCTGCATGATTTTCTGGATTGCAACAGACTTTGTCCACTTATGGAGCTCTTTCCATCATCTCAGACACAGTGAGTTGCTCTTTGAACTTCAGCAGCCATCCCTTGTCCTGCCAATTACAGATGGGAACACTTACACCTTCCTCCCTCCCTGCTTTCAATTTTCTCCTCTGAAAAGGCTCAACTGAAGGACTATTCAGTCTTGCGAAACACAGTCAATCTGACCTCCTCTTCCCACAGTGAAAAAGCAGAAACAGAGAAGACATGAAAACAAATCCCTTTTGTCACAGGCTGGTAGCTGCATACAAAACCAGTCTTGTGATCACACGTCTCTCAAAGCTGACTTTCCATGTCAGGCACCAAGGAGGCCTGCAGAGCACTTTTGGTGATATCCTTAAGGCAGTGTGAGTAGGAGTCAAAATAGTGAACTAACTTTCTTACACATTTTTAAGAGATGCAAGAAGGAAAGGGAGAATGAACTATGGCTTTATTAAATGAACTTATATTTGTGTGCTGAAAGCACTTTACTTACTGTGTTTTGGTGAAGGTACATGTGCTGGATTCATCAAGAATTTGAGACTGTTTATTAGCTTCTTGGTTCCTTTGGAAGAGGATTTGAAAGATGTTACTTTCTCAAAGAGAGGGGAATAAAATAAATAAATATAAATATTCTAATTCTTCCAAGTGAAGAAATGAAACAGGATACTGCACACAAATCTGAATCAAACCTGTCATGGAGAGAGTGAGAAAGACAGAATTGTATAATTTATGTAGGTTTTAAGTACTATGTGATATAATGCTGAAATGAATGTATTAGTGCAAATACTGAAATAGCAAAAGCAATGTATCACTGAAAACTTGGATACTAATCTTAATGATTTTCCAACTGAAATTCACCAGACAGGAAAAGGATCCTACCCAAAATTACAGGAGTTTTTTATAAGTGATTTTATTCTGCAAATAAATTTTCATCTCTGTTTGAGTCCAAACTTCTCCATTTTAGATTATTAGCATGAGATTGCTATAAAGAGCAAGTAAATTTACATAACCTACTTTTAAGGTATAACAAGCCAAATCACTACAAGAATAAACATTTAGAAACAAACTTCTAAATTCTGAAGTAATACTTCCGAAGAGCAGAGGAAAAAAAAAAAAGAAAGAAAGAAGCCAAATCAAGCAGATAAGACACATAGACACTCAAGTTAGCTGTGAATTCAGTCAGTGGTCAAAAGGTACTGCTTTACAGTATCATTATCAGAATTATCAGTAATTCTGGTTTTGTTTCTGAGAACACCCACACATAAATATTTGAAATTTTCATAGTTGTGTTGGTAGATGGAAGATTTCTTAATGAAAAATTCTACATTTTTTACCTAGGTGTCCACTTTTTCATACTAGCATTTCACAAGTCTGTTTCAACAATCACCTGCATTGAACAACATAAGTTTTATACAACTAAAAAGGAATTCCATGCTCTTATCACAGGTTCTGTCTTGAAAGAACAAAATCTCACTCCTATTGTTGAATATTTCTCAGGTTTTAATATCTGTCAAGCCATTCTGCATCATTTCTTCTTTTAAAGATTGCTACTACCTTGTGAAAAGTCATGGTCTGACCAATGTATTGAAACTTCTGTTTCCTAACATTAACAGGAAGAACATATTGACCAAGACAGCACAGGCCTCTCTCACAGAGGACCAGCTCTTCTCTCACACCTAGGGGTTTATTCAGCACCAAAGTTTCCAAAATGGATCATTGCTTTCCACTTCTGATTCTTAATTCCTATTTGTCTGGACATCAGCCCCTTTCTCAGCTTGCTGAATGTTTGCCTCGTTTCTCAGTCCAGACTCAGCCCACTACCGTGGACTCTGAAGCTGTACAAGTGCTACCTGGCTTCTGATCAAACTGTCATCTTTCCTTTTAGGAGAACAATCTGATTTAGATGAAGTTTTCCAAACCAAGGTCCTGATAGATACTAGGAGCCACAAACATTCTAACTATCAGATTAACAATTATCATTTTGTTGGAAGAACAGAAGGGGATAAGGTGTGATGAAAAAAATTTGATTAGCTTTTAAATCATGTATGTAAGTAGAGATGACCTCTAGCAGGATTTCATTCACCATCATTGTACATGCTTTTCATACTTGTTCCTGTGGCATTTCAGATATGGTTCCAAGTTGTAGAGGGCACACAGTGAGAGGCACTGTCCTGCTGGGGAGCCAAGGAGAGCCTAGGACAACAGATGCCTCTTGATTCTGTACTGAAAGCCTAAGGAGTGCCAGGGCACTTGATGATATTCCAGATAATTTGTGGGTACAAGCTGTTTTCAGTCATCTTATCCCCATTAAATTTTGTCAGCTTTGCCATGGTGACTGACACATATCTCCCTCACTGTGCAGAACCAAGGAGAGGACAGAGCAGATGTGGTGTCTTTAGGTTGATATGCAACATTTGTAGATGGATTTCAGGTTTAACTACTGGGCTCATGAAATAAATTCACAGAATTAAGAAAAGAACAGATATGATGTGACAGCATTTCTGTCAAGAGAGTTGATAAAAGGCCAAGGCTTTGCCACATGAGTACACACTGATTGGTGCTGGAGGCTTAAGGAATTATGAGCAAACTGAAGCTTTATCACATTCTGTTAGACACTTGCATTCTATATTTGACCAAAGAAAAAGTGAAGATGTTTTTGAAACTGGGCTAACAACCTTTTACCACATTGGGAAGGTCAGTGAAGTTACAACACTGTAGAGCCCAAATATTGTTTCTTCTGCTAAAGAGTCTCTCACCATCAAAATAGTAAAATAAATCAAAACATATGCAACAAAGCAATTTAAAAAAAAAAAAAGAAAAATGGAAAAAAAAGATGCAAAAAACCTCAAACAACAACAATAACAAACACATACAAAAAACCCACAACCAAACAAAAAACAAAACAAACACAAAAACCAAAACACCAAATCCAAGAAAAAGTATTTTTTAAGTTCATTTGTTTGACAGAGCGCAGCACAAGCTGGCAGTCAATTATATACACTAGCCAGTGAAAGAACTGAAAAACTCCTGACAGTCAACATGTATTGAGGATGGAGGGAAGAGTCAGTGGTAATGAACTGCTGCTTTAAGTCCTTTCCTGATCATTTTACTTGTTGTGTTTGTACATCATTGTACCTCACATAATTAGAACCAATATGTTCTTTTCCTGAAAAAACACTCATATATTGAAAAGTGGATGTTGAACAACATCGTTATGTTTTATGACAACAGACTTACAGATGGCAATTCTGAAACAAGAAAAGTGAGATCTGCCTATTTCAAAAAAGTGAGACCTGTTGGAATCTCAAAGAAAAACAAATGTACCTTGACTGCTTGACCGTTCTTTAGTGTGGTTTATATTTTATGCATCCCCTTCCATGTGGAGCCCTGCCCATGCAGGCAGCAGCAGATAGGGAAGTGGACAGGTGCTCTGTAGACCCACTGTGCCAGATTTGACCATGTCCTCCTCTGGATTTCTCTGACTTTGTATTGGGTTTGTGTGGTCTGGTTTTGGTAGTGGCAGGGCCTACAAGGGTGGCTTCTGTGAGAAGCTGTCAGAAGCTTCCCCTATGTCTGGCAGAGCCAATGCCAGCCGGCTCCAGGATGGACCCACCATTGGCCAAGGCTGAGTCCATCAACGATGTTTGTGCTGCCTCTGTAGTAACATATTCAAAAAGGATACAAAAGTTACTGTGCAGAAGCAATTGTGGCCAGAGAACAGAAGGGCAGGAATATGCAAGAGGAGCAACTCTGCAGACACCAAGGTCAGTGGAGAAGGAGGGGTGGGAGATGCTCCAGGCACTATAGCTGAGTTTCCCCTGCAGCCCATGAGGAGACCATGGTGAGGCAGCTGTGCTTCTGCAGCCCATCGAGGTCAACCAGGACTAAGAGATCCACTTGCAGCCCATGGATGTGGCCCATACTGGAGCAGGTGGATGCCTGAGAGAGGGCTGTGAAGCCATGGCAAACCCATGCTGGAGTAGGGTCCTGACAA
This sequence comes from Manacus candei, assembly GCF_025592945.1. Taxonomy (NCBI): domain Eukaryota; kingdom Metazoa; phylum Chordata; class Aves; order Passeriformes; family Pipridae; genus Manacus; species Manacus candei. The sequence goes on along the minus strand of NW_026138122.1, from coordinate 3,720,108 downwards.
GGACCTGCTGACCCATGAAGAAACAACACACTAGAGCAGGTTTCCTGATAGGACTTGTGACCCTGTGGGACACCCACACTGTAACAGGTTGTGCCTGAAGGACTGCACCCCATGGAAAAGTGACCCATGTTGGAGCAGTTGATGAAGAACTGTCTCCCATGGGAGGGTCCCGACACTGGAGAAGGGAAATGACTCCCCTTCATGAGCATTGGCAGGAAAAATATGTGATGAACTGACCATAACACCCATTCCCCATCTTCCTGCAACACTGAAGGGAAGGAGGAAGAGCCTAGGAAGGAGGGAGAGGTTTGGGGATGGTACTTTTGATATTTATTTTACTTCCTATTATCCTATTCTGATTTTGTTGGAAATAAATTCAGTTCTTATTTCCAGTTTGAGTCTGTTTTGCCCATGATGGTATTTGGTCAGTGATTCCTTGCAGTCCTTATGTCAACTCATGAATATTTGTTATATTTTCTGTCCCCTGTTCAGCTGAAAAGGGGAGTGATAGAGAGGTTTAGATGGATGTCTGGAATCCAGCCAGGGTCAAACCACTACAGACTTTTATCTGTGCCAACTGTTTCACATGTGTAGTGGTGGACCACAGTGAGGCTTTATCAGGTGAATAACGTGCATATCATCATAAAATGTTCAACTAGACACTTTTAACAATGGGCTGCTCCCCCAAGGTCTTATTGCTATTGGCATTTTTGTAAAAATAACATTTGCTCACCGTTCTCTCTTTCAGGTTTAAATGCATAACCAACTTACTGTAATGTACTAAATCTAGCTTGCTGATTGCCAAGTAGTTTTGATGATATTTCAGTACTCAGCTGGGTATAATATTTAATTGCTGAACAAGCCCTTTGATATTGTTAAGCTACTTCCAAAGTAGCCAATTACAAATGGAAAAAATGGCTTGTGGACTTCTCTTCCTTTCTCATGTGTTCTGCAACAGTAAATTCCATAGAGTAAATAGATTTTATCTCTGTATTTATTAAGAGTTCATTTTGATTCTCTTTTTTCATTACATAAATATTAGTTATTTTTTTTAGCTGATGTTCATCCCTATTCAACCACACACTTAAGTTTCTGGGTGATTTTTAACATGAGCTCGAGACCCCTGGGTTTCAACAGCAGTTCACATTGTGCTTAAAATCAAAGATTTATGTGAAGAGGATTGGAGTGCTGGAATACAGACTGATTAAGAGCCAGGGCTCCTTTAACTAGATGCAGATTGCCTGAAAATCAGTCAGCGGAGTACGTTTAAAAATGGTCTTAAAATGTGTGGAAATTATTCCTGAGGAGATACACACACACACATAGATATTTATATGTACCTATGCACCCAGAAGAGGAAACTGTCATTTATACATGCGTATATGCGTATGTCTGTGTGTTTGTGTATATATATATATATATATATATATAATAGATTTAATACTCTTATATATATAAGACTTTTCAATTATTTATCATTCTTGTGGCTGTTTTGACAAGAACCTTGAAGTAAAGGGCATTACTTACTTAGGAAGGTGCAGTAGTAGAAGATGGTGGTACGCAACCCACTATTTCTATCTTTCATTTCTTCAGAGGTTACTTAAAAAAACTCAGGAGTTTCTCCTTTTGCACACATATCAAGGTTCTGGATGCTGAGACTTGTTTATGAGCACGTTCAAAACAAAATAGTCACCCCCTGCTATTCAATTTGCTTTACTCCTTTTTTTCTTTTTTCTCCTTTCACTCCTCCTCCATCTGTGACTGGGTTATTTTCAGATATTCTGGCTATTTCAACAACCTCAGTGGCCTGACAGAACAGACAATATCAGAGCAAAGAAAAGACTCAAGACTGAATAAGAGGAATGTAACCTCAACAGGTCTACCCCAAGCAGTAAATTAAAACAAGCTGCAAGGAAATTTGGCAGGAATACTGTGTATTAGTGGATGATCTCTCACAGAAATCTATTGCTTAAAATGTTACAGGCACTTTCATTGTCCATACAGCATTTTTTCCTCATTTCTTTTACTTTTCCAATAAACAAAGCAGGTGTCTAGAGAAGTTATTTGTGAATCAGAAATAAAAATAACAGAAAGCACATGATATTGCAGTAAAACATCATATTTTGATTCATGAGCATAAAAAATGCATGTATTTGGCTGCAACAATCAATTTTGTTTGACTTTTCAAGTTCAACTTTGCAGAGCACAGGTGGTCAACAGCGTGAATAAATAAGTCTTGGAAAAAGAAATGAGAATTTAACTGAATTGATGCCTAGCTTTTTAAATACTACCTGCAAATTTTATGTGCATTATTGACTGTCAGACCATTTTAGTTATCCATCACTCCTAAGGCTCTGCATAAGAAAATAGTGTATATAGATTATTTTGTCTTCTCTTCATAATTCATACTTTTTCAAAATACTGCTTCTTTAATAATGGAAGGTTGCAGTTTCAGGTTTTTCTGCTTTTGGGGCTTTTGATGATTTTCTATCCAAAATCTTATAACAGATAATGAACGGGCCAGAAAGTTGGATTTCTTCTCACATTTTGAGATTACTTATTTCCTGCAGTTTCCAGGTGAACTGTATCTTTCTTGGCAGCTTTCATTCTCCTCTCGTGTCTGGCATATTTCAGTTAAAAGGCAGGGAGCTCCTGACCCCTGAATGGCACAGCCTCATCAGCTTTTCCCTGAGGTTAAACAGAGAAGTAGCACATCTGCCAGTACAAACTTCCACATCTAAATAGAAAACGAAGTAACTGAATAAGCAGTGTTAGAAGGGACCTTCTGAGTTCTTTAAACTTTGGTGACAAGACTCAATGATGATCCATAAGGTAGTTCTGCCTGCTTTGAAGTATTAAATGGAGCAGCTACACACAGTGACATGAGCAAGAGCCAGGCTGATTCCTGGAGACACGGCCAATTATGTGGAAAGAACCATCATAAATGGTCACTAATAATTCAGCCTGAGATTTTCAGTGACTTCACAGAATTAGGCACGCAGCATATTTCACAGCATATGTACTGTAGTAGCACCCAGAACAATCTTTGCAACCTCCCTAAAGACCTCCTGTGCTGATGGAAATAGGTAAATTATGAACAAAAGCTTATTCAGAGCAAAGCAAACAAACAAACAAAAAATAAAAAAAAGGAATGAGCAGACTTTTTGCACAGTGCTAAAAATAAATCCAGAGAAAGACTAACACTTATTTTGGGGGAGGAACTAAAGCATCAGTAATGTAATGTTAATCACTGCCAGGATTAAAATAACACTGTCATCATAAATATATTTGAAGACTGCAGAAACAAGCACAAAACCTCCTGTCATGGAACAACAGGAACTAATATTCTGTGACAGATTTCTGTGGGGGTTTTTTTGGGTTTTTTTGTATGGAGAGAGAGGATAACATCCTCCTATTCTGCAGGGTAGATAATGTTCCTCTTCAGTCAGAGGGCATTTGACAGTCTTACTAGGAGGTCTAGAAATTTTAACCATCTCCATAAGATCTCCTCATTGTTCATTATCCTATTGTACTCTTTCCCAAGACAGAGTACAGATTCAGCAATTGTTTCATGCATCGTATTAACCATAGGAGAGAATTCCAAAATATTTAATTCTGGATAACTTCCCAGTAAATTACTTTCCAATGGATAGTTCCACATGACTCCTGGCTTTCTAGCACCAGCTTTCCCCACTAAGTCAAATGGAATTACTGGGTGAGCTATCTGGACTCGTGGTTCATTTTTCTCTATGAAGGAGTCCAAAAATAGCTTGAATTATAAAAACTTATTGTAGACAACATTTACAGTTGTTTTTTTTTAATGTTAACAAAAATCCAACAGTTAGGACTTGGAAATAATATTTTTAAGCTTTTGCTGGATTAATGGATCTTTCAACTAAACTGCCTAAAATTTCTGCCAGTAACAAATAAGTAAACTGAGTGATTATTGAATATTCTTTTACAATCTGTGAGACTTGTTATCCAGATGAAAAGACTGAAGTAAAGAAAACTAACACAGTAGAAAATAAGTAGAGTTATGAACATATTTTTTTATAGTAACATTATGTTCTTCTACTGGAGCTCTTCATCAGTCTCGGTGGTTTTTTTCTTATGAATTTAATCAAAATCTTGGAGTGAGAAAACACTCAAACTTGCATACTGATATGTATTAAAAGCAATTTATCTCTGGAATGAGCCATACTTTTTTGAAGGTTCTCTTTTCAGCCCCAAAGATTATGAAAGATTTTGAAATTTAAATTAGAAGGTGTGTGGCTTTAAATTAGAAGGTCAAGGTTGCTGAGGACGGAGTTCTGCCCAGCTCTTCAATGTGTCCACTTTCTGCTTCATTTTCCCTTCTCCATCCAAATTTCACACATACTTGCAATGGCAATGGAAGAAGGATCCCAGTAATGGTATGGAGATTGAAACACTCAGAAAATTTTACCCTTTGCTGGTGCTGGCAAAGGCTTCCCCTGAAGTTTCACACTGTCCTTGTTTCAAAATGGCTACAAGTGGGTGGACACCACCACAGCTGCTGAGCATCATCTACGTGATGGCAGTAACACCAAAGCAAGGTTATTTTCCGAAGAGATCATCAGAGGAGTCACCTAAAGAAGTGAATCTTAAAGGTTATAAAAATGTCTCTGAAGCATAAGGATATAAGCTTACAAAAGTGATGATAAATGTATTTCTATAATTTAGAAATATAAAATGATGTAATATAAGCATTACATGAAGTAAACGTGTATGACAAAGAATTTACCACTTGACCAACACCAACTTTTCAAACACCAGCTTCACAGCATCAGTATTTGGCCAGGGATCAAACACACGAGCAGGTATTTGGTTGCCTGAAATTAATACGGGAAAGGAAGGAAAACCAGCTGTGTGGCACAGCCAGGATGCAGTGTTCTAGCTCTAAGGGATGTGATAAAATGACACAAATAAGGTGGACAAGGTGAGCAAAGGGTAGGATGGAGGCGGGGAGTCTCCTAGGAAAGAGCTGCCTGTTGCCTGAGGGTTAGTAACTCTGGGAAATCACTCCTGTGATTCAAAAGGAGAGGATCACAAGACAAAAACGTGACTGCTGGAAGTGGGCTATAGACTCAGGGTTTGCGGTGTTTGGGGACTTCCCATAGTAAAGTCCTCTTTGGTGTGGGATGTGGGATTCACACCACACACTGCAGGGCTAGATCCCCTTATTCATTTTTGGGGTCAGTGGGCAGACTGACAAGCCAGAGATACCTTTGGAGGGACATTTTACTATTCCTTTTCATTTTGGCAGGGTGGAGACATAAAAAGGCAAGGATCATAACAGAGAAACAGCTGAAAATAGGAGAGAGAGACCACCTGAAGGAGTAAGGTATTTCTAATTAGATTCCTCCCTTTGGCATCTTGCACACAAAGGTAGAATACATGTGGCAAACTTTTCAACATCCTCTGCCAGAAAATATAAAGGTGACTTCCCCCAGCTGAAGAACAGTTTCCCTTCCACCCAATCCCTTGGCAGATTGCACAAAACTCCTAGCCCAGACAGAGTGCAGATGCAAAACTGTGCAAGCAAATACTCCACTGAGGCAAAATTCAAGGTAAAGCAATATCACTTGCACACACTTTGAAGAAGAAATGGGGAATAAGCTATCCTCCCCACTCCCATCTGCATGTACATTTCATGAAAACAGAGAAAAGCCGCTTTTCCCTACTCAGTGTCAGAGGGAATCTTGGATAAATGATCTGACACTGCCGAGTGGTGAGATATTGGCCCCACGTTAGCAATGATGTGAAACAGCAACATGAAATTATTTAACAATTATGTGCAAAACAGCAAAGATGTCTGGGGAAAAAAAGCCTAATACAAAAGCAAACTAAATGTTAGTGTATTGATATCGCTTAGAAAAAAAGTATTTCCAGACAGACAAAGGCACAGTTTTATCACCTTAAAATCTCTAGATCTAATCAATGTAAGTGTCTTCTGGCTTTACTTGTTTATCATTTTGCTGAGAAAAGAGGGAGGAAGAGGAGATGGTTTGTGCAGCTATGAAGGAAAATTCGGGAGGCCACAATGGTAATGGGAAGTACCAGGTGAGAAAATTGTTGAGAAACAGACAGGGGGATCTAGGGATGTCATCTACCTCATTTCCTATATTCCTGGAAGAAGTTTACTGTAACATTTCCCACTGTTTCACTTTCACGATGTCCTAAGATATCTCATTCTGAAAGCAATGTCTGGAAATCTCTAGTCCAACCTCCTGCCCAAACTAGGCTTAGCCACAGTGTCAGACCATGAATTCCCAACAAGCTACGGCACAAACAGAGCTCTGTGTGTGAAGCAGACACCTCTCTAGGGAAGGTGAAGCCCAAGTTGTTTTTACTTACCTTCTATATGTTTACTTAATGAACAAACAATCCCAAAAGCATATGAGGATATCTTCAAAGTGAAAATATGCTTTTCCCATTTACTGGCATTCTTTTGAAGATATCTTTTTCCTAAATAGTTGCAGTACTATTTCACCCACTTGATCATTTGCCTTAAGAAGACTTATGTGGTAGGTGGTTTGCATAAGGTCTTTTGATTTAGATTGATATGAGAAATCTACAAACACATATTCAGGGGAAAGGGGAAAGAAAAGGAAAAATGTTGCAGAAGAAGAGCACAAGACAGGAATTGTGACCTATTTAACAGTTGCCAGAGTCTTTAGTGAAATAATAGTTTGCATTGCATATTTGAAAAGAGATTGTTATTTTACTGAAAACTTTTATTGTTTTCAGTATGTGCTCTCAAAGTCAATTTTCATTAATTCTTTCTGCATTTCCACTGCAATTTTCTGCACAGTCTTTCTTCTCTCAGAAGACAAACCTTTCATTACCAAAACTGGCATCATCAGCTACAGAGATTTCTGTTTTGTGCTCTCTTTAAGGAGGAATTCAACTACTCAATGCTAAAAGAAATGCTGCCTGTACTCCGTTTGCCACCAAAATCACACCTAGCAGAACTGGTCCTCTTGCTTAAAAGTCAGTTTAGCTGTATTTTCTGATGGCTATAAAAAGGTGTTCAATGAGCAAGGCTCCAGATAAAGAAGAACCTACCAAAGAACTGCAACAAATGTCTTTTTTCCTTTTCCCATTTTGGCATTTGTGCATGCTGTCTTTGGCACTGGTCCTCCAGATGTGCAGCCTGAAGATCAAAGTAAGAGTGAGATTTCAGCAAACGTAAGGCAGGTAGAAAACAAGGTAACAAAAGAAATGAAAATACCAACACAGGACTTCATATTAATTTTATGCCTCCAAAATCTCTGAGGACCCTAAATATTCCCAAATACTATAGTTTCTGAGTTGTGCAAAAGCCCTTGGTATTCTGCATCCATTGCTATTGCCATAGCTAGGATAATTTTTGTGCAGATACATTTACTCTGTGGCTGTGCAGACATATCCAGGTAAGATGAGGATTAATTTAGTGTCCTAAAACAAATTACCCTGTGAGAACAACATGGTGCATGATACCACAAAAGCCTTGTATACTGCTGAACCAACACATGACCTGTAACTGTGTAAGGTCTTAAAGTAAGAGGATTCAAAGTAATGGAAGAAGTGCTTCTTGATTCCTCCCCTCTGCTGAAGGTGTATTGCAAGAGAAAAAAATCAAATGTATCAGGTCAAAAAAAGAGTAAATATCACTGATGATGCCACTATTAATTCCATGAAGTTCCATGAAGCAGCAATTCAGTTGCCAGACGTCTAGTATGGTCCATTTCAGCATCAGTTGCTGTCACTGAAGTACTATGCTGTCTTTTAACTTCCCCACAACCTTCTGTGGCTATATCATGGTTTAACCCCCAGCCAGCAGCCAAGACCTATGCAGCTGCTCTCTCACTCCACCACCAGTGGGACTGGGGAGAGAATCAGAAGGGTAAAGGCCAGAAAACCCAATAATAGGGAAAGCAAAAGCTGCGCATGCAAGCAAAGCAAAACAAGGAATTAGTTGACTGCTCCCTGTGGTCAGGCAGGTGCTCAGACATCTCCAGGAGAGCAGGGCCCCATCACGAGTAATGCTGACTTGGAAGGACAAGCACCATCACTTCGAACATCCTCCCTTTCCTTCTTCTTCCTCCAGCTTATGTACTGAGCATGATGTCATATGATCCAGAATATCCCTTTGGTCAGTTTGGATGACCTGCCCTGGCCGTGTCTCCTCCCAATCTCTCATGCACCCTCTGCCACCTCACCAGTGTGATGGTATGAAAAGCAGGAAAGGCCTTGGCTCTGTGTATGCAGTGTTCATTAATAACAAAAACATTCCTATTATCATTATTGTGTTCATCCAAAATCCAAAACATTACCCCATTTTGTACAGACACTGTTACGAGAATTAACTCTACCCCAACCAAAACCAGCACAAGGTCTAAGAATCGCTTCCTTAACTTTTCCAGAGATGTGTGTCTTCAAAACATCATAAAATGAAAGTGATGGCTTTATGGTGTTTTCAGCCTTGATTTCAGTTCAGTAACTGTCACAGAAATACTCCCTAAAAGTGATTGCCTGTGACAGCTTCCATATTTGTTCTATTTCAATGTTCTTTCATATTTAATTTGCTCCATTTAAAGGCTAGAAGATGCTTTTTCCTGCTGTCAGAGAGCAAGCTCAGCCAGGGACCTGAAAAATCAAGCTGAGATCTTTTTGCTTCTTAAATTGTCTGTAGCTACAAAATTGGCAGCTTGAACTTGACTGACAATTCGGTTATGATGAGTAAGGCGGGGTGACACCCAGCTCATTAGTTTGTTCTTCTGGTGATATTTTTGCACAAGCAAATTGAAGAGACTGGAAGCTCTGAAAATGCAGCTTTTCTTCTGTTTATTCTAAACCAATGACTTCCACTGACAGTTATCTTCTTCTTGTTGATGAGTTTATACCAACTGGAGTTTTTAATCTGAGTTTAGAGGTTAGCAAACCACTGCAGAAGTGCTAATTACATTAATATACTGATGGTTTCTATTGTACTTTCAGTGATTTAGTATCTCAGTGGATTTTTGAAGTTGAATGTCTTCCACTTATTCATACCTCACATCCCTGTTTCTGTACTGTGCATGCTGGATGCTTCATCTCCTTCTGAAGGTGCCCAGAATGGGTGTTGTGACCAAATGGTCTCCTTGTAACCAGCACAAAAGGAGATGTAATTTCCATCAGTTCTGATCAACAGAATTTTTTTGACATCAAGTTGCATATATGGCACAGAATCACAGAATCATAGAACGTGCTGAGTTGGAAGGGACTCATAAGATCATTGAGTCCAACTTCAGCCCTGCACAGGACCACTCACAAAAGTCACACCATGTGCCCAAGAGTATTGTCCAAATGATTCTTGAACTCTGTCAGCCTTGGTGTTGTGACCACTTCCCTGGGGTCAGGAGTGGTCCAGCACCCAACCACTCTCTGAGTAAAAAGCCTTTTTCTAATAACTAACCTAGACCTCCCCTGACACAACCTCAGGCCATTCCTTCAGGTCCTGTCAAGACAGAGAAGAGAGCGGTGCCTACAATTATACTTTGGCCATTTCATATCTGGCTATGAAATTGTTTATGGTTGGGAGCTTGAGGTCTGTTTAAAAATGGAGGAATTGGCAAAATGTGTGTGTTTCATCAGTTGTATTACTAGTTCTGGAAGGTATTTTATGATGTGCTAGATGTGGAGCTACAGTAGACTAATTCAGGGAGAACACGCAGGTTGGTCCTTCCTTATGGAGAGACCATCTTGTGTTCCAGAAGCTTAAAAGCATAAGGAAGGAAGCCTAACAAACAATAAACCCAGGACAGAAACTATGAAAGAGTATACTTATGGCTTTTGATCCAGAGTAGTACTGATGTACCAAAAATTCACCCCTAGAAGAGTCTGGACACCCTCAGTAACTCAGTGGTCTGAGTAAAGGGTTGGTTTAGGTACATCGTTGAATGGGTAGCATGTTTTCTGTCCAAATAGGGGGTTTAAACATTGTCAATAATTCATGGAAGGAAAAATTTTTTGTGCTCTGTATTTTTCTGTATAGTTCCCTTCAGCACATCTTGTTGTGAAGTTTATTTTCATGATTCCAATTGAGCACAAAAATTGATAGCATAAATATAAATCTTAATATGAGCTTACACTAGAAAAGAAGAGGGCAGAACAGAATATTTATTTATACCATAATTTTGTTCTAATTTTGTTTTTCCCCATTACAAACTCTCAGATTCTGTTGGATAAATAAATGTAAGTCTTTTATGCTGTTATGAAATACCTGGTTCACTCATTTGAAATGTTGCACATTAATTTTCTTTTTCAATTTAGCCTTACCATTTTATCTGTTTGCAGAGTAGTGAAAAGGATAGAAATATAATTAACAATTTATTATGGAGTTGTATAAGGACTGTTTATGCAATCTTTTATTCAATGATATAAACACTTCCAATAAAATGAGGGAAAACACATATCCTGATAGAGAAATTTGAGGTGTGAGAATCACAATGTGCCAACAGATAGTTCCAGATGCTTTAATTTTAAAACAATCACATACCTCTAAATATGATTTTTCTATCTCCCTGTGCTAGACATGATTAAAATTAATTTCTTAGAAGTATTAAAAAAGGGTATCCTTGGCTTAGTGTAGTACTCTCCAGCATATTCACAACATTCATCCTCTAATATACAAAATTCATAAATACAGGCAATGTCTCTGCTAAAAAAAGTGTTCAGGAAACATGAAATCACTTTTTTGTGATTATAATTTTTATGAACGGTCCTTTCATGAAGGTCCAGCACACTTCAGACCTGTAAATTACTAACGTCCCTTGTATCTCATTAGTTGTATATTATGGAAATCTAGCTAAGCTGCTGCCTCTAGTTTCATTAAAATAGCAAATGGTTAAAATAGGGGGAGGAACTTCATTGTGTCTTTGCAACTAAATTGTTTCTGTAAGACTGGTAGAAGCTTACAGTTTTACCATTTCTTTGGCTGTAATTTAAAAGATCCATACAACATGTAGACTGATGAATAATTCACGCTTCATTTATTAGCCTGGTAACCCTATTGCTGGCCTCATAAAAATGAGTATAATAATTTTTCTTTATCATGAAGCACTGGAGAACTGTGTGCATGTGCATGCATGTGCACATGTACTTTTTGTGCTCATGTATCTCAGCGTATGTTTGTGTAGCATACTTTGGATAAAAATGAAGTCTATCCAATCATTTCTAGTGATCAGTATATGCATAAGACACGTTGTGCATAGAAGATCTCACACATACTTCAGCAAAGAGGACCAAAATGCTAAAGTTCATCAGCATGAGACAAGTTTTCTCAGGGGTTGACATTTTCACACAGGCACTTAAGAGCATCTCAGCCCCAGACCATCCTGCTCTAAGCACAAAAGCCACCTAGTTATCCTTTCTCACTCTAGCATAAATACAGGAACAAATCCAACAAATGCCTTCCTGAAAAACAGCAGATGAAAGAGAAATGGTTATTTTTTGGTTATTCCCTGGATTTTATGCACCTAAAATTGTGACAATAAGGCAAAAGAATTGTTAGTGAAGGGAATTTTTCTGGAAGTTATTGCAAACTTGAAAAAATAGATCTATTCTGAAACACAGACTGGTTTCCTCTTATGGACAGAGCTGACGACCTCATCAGTACCTATCCAACATTTTTCTTTAAAAAAATGTCACTCTGACAAAAGCAAAACCTCTTACTGAAATAATTAAATTGCAACACCTTTCTGTTTTGCAAGAAAAATGGAAAAAACTGGAAAAATGGAAAATATAATTGAACAGGATGTTTTGAACTTTTCTGTTTCACATGACCTTATTAATTGGAACAGAATTGGAAGACAATGATTCAATATTTTTTTAAATTAAACATTTTTATTTTTATTTTACTAACTGAAGTGTTTTTTTTTCCCTACTATTTAATTGTACAGGATATTTCTCAATCCCTGACTTAGCAGCTATTTGTACCTTTTTCATGTAGATTACAAGTATTGAACCCATGCCATGAATGAGCCTTTATTTTGCTCCATAGATGTACATCTAGAGTTTAAATTCCTAATGTGGTATGCCCTACTGTCTACAGAGAGGCAGTCAGATACACATCCTGAGATAACAGGCTTATGTTGAACAACCTAAGGCATTGAAAACTCCTTTCAGAATAGTATGTAGGGCAGGCAGAAAGAGAATGACCCAAACCAGTTATCTGGGTATGTTAAATAGAACAAGACTTTTCACACCTCCTTGAGTCAGTACATCATGAGCAGCACACCAAGCATACACCTGGCAGCCTGGGGAAGAGTTGCTCTTGAATTTCTTCTTATAAGTAAATGTGCTTATGATGCTGATTCATTATTACAGCCATTAAAACATGGCTACAAGAAAAATCTTTATTGAAAGTAGTGAAAAATAACTTTCAAGGAAAACATTTAGCTAATTATTCTTTCAAAGCGTGTGTCAAAACTTGCATGCTAAAAAATGGATTTATCTTACAGGAAAAATTGGCTAGCCACCCTTCACCTACAAATGCAGTAATCGTAATAATTACTGAGCAACAAAGAGATTGCTTTCTTATGTCAGGAAAAATGCCACCATTGATACCATTTCTCAAGTACTGAAGCTACTGTGACATCTGTATTTCATCCCATAACATATGCATTGCATACAACTACTGCTTCATTTGTTATATTCTCTATAATTGACTTAAAAAAACAGTATCAAAGTCTGTCTAAGTTAAAAGTTCTAAAGCTGAAGACAGACCACTCTGTCAGGAAGGACACTGATGAGCATTAAGTGTACTAACACGATTTTTCAGTAAAGAGGCTGTAGTCCCCACAGGTCTCCTGTAGAAGACATGCTCTGATTAAAGAGCTGAGATCACATGTACTCCATCCTACAAAACCCTGAACAAATACTTCTGACTTGGTCTACCTACCCATAGATCCTTCTCCATCTGACTGGAGAAATTCCAAATATTAGGCCAAGTACATGCTTTAATCCAGTTTTATGGGTGCTTCTACTCCTTTGGATGACCTCCAAGACATCCTCCCCCAAATGACACAGTGCTCAACACTGTTCCTTAAAGACTGTTCCTCTTCATCTCAGGCAGCCTGGAGCTTTATCTGGTTCTATGTATTGTTGAAGTCTGTACAAAGAATCCTGAACAATAGCAAGTCAATGAGCTCAGGTAATTACAACAGCAGAAAGAAGCTGCTGGTTTTCAATTCGCCCTCATTTTCAGCTGCAACATCAACAGCCCTTTACCCTTCCTCTAATACTTAGGATTTATGGCCGACCCCTTCAGGATCTCTGTCTTCAGACAATCTCTGGTAGGTGGCTCACAAGACTCCACTACCAGTCTATGCCGAGGAACATGGACAGGGTCTTCACCACTGCCCTGTCGTGAGTGACGTGCCTGTAATGTGTACTTTGGCTCAAAGGTATTTGCTTTGTTTTTGTTTGAATACATTTTTCTGTTTGAAGAAATTAAGTGTGTTTGAAGGGTCAGAAAATCCTTTGACACAGCACAGCTCAACTTAGTGCTACACATGCAAAATCAAGAGATCCTCCTGTGTCTGCACCGTGGATGCTACAGCACAGTTTGAAGATAAGATTTTTAGGAATACTTGACAGGAAAAATTAAAGCAATTGGACAAAACTAGATAAAAGCTGCAGGTAGGACAGTGGTTTTGTGTCAAAGGAAAATCCTGTGTATCTAGTATCTACTATTAATTGAAGCTTCTTTCACCTAGCTTCTAAGTGCATCAAGGATTTTTTATCTATCTGTATATTCCCATTGTGAAAGTGCGGAGCATTAAAAATGTCTTATATGCCTTTAAGGCTACCAACAGGGAGCAGGAGGAGTGATGTCCACTCCCTGCTTTGCTGGGCACCGACTCTTTGGAAGTTTTTATTAGGAGATAATCTGTAGCCCGCTTCCATGGTGGATTTCAAGCCTAGATGGCAAACTTTTATTTCACCATCCTTTCTGGCAGTTATTGTATTTCTCGTGCAGCTCAGTGGGACCTTGTGCGAAGGGCGTTGTATAAGTATAGGGATTGGATTGGCTGAGTAATTCTTTTTGACTTCATCACGCTGTTAATCCTGCATGCCTGTGGTGATAAACCCGGAAAATCCCAGATAATCCTATATAATATTCAGGCAGGGCTGGCAACAGCTATAAATACATATCAAACTGTCAAAAACCATTACCATTTAGACTACTCTGCAGTCCTTTCCAAATTACATTAGAATATCCAGGCTTGACTTCAGCTCTTCCCCCCCACTCCCCCTTTCTTCACTCTTAATGACAGGGTGCAGCCTGTATCTTAGTTTGCCAGCATAATAATGCATGTTTCCTGCACACCTACCTTTTTACTACAGCTCTGTGTTTACCCTGGTCCCCCTTCTGTGTGACTCACTGGCACAGTGAGTAGTTGTAGTTCTGTATATAAGCAAGCAATTTTTGGCAGTTTTCAAAACTAAAGTATCCCACTGCCAAAAGGCTTCTGTTTACCACACAGAACGAATGCTGTTACTACTGCAACTCCAAAACTGCATCTTAAATACATCCTTTCATAAAAATGCTGGTTTAGTCTTAAGGTCTAATTAGATATATAACAAAATAAGAGAAGATTGGGGGTTTTTCCCTTTTTCAATTTTATCTTGGCTAATAGCCACAGACAAATAATATTTTAGCATCTGCATTATTCCACAGGAACCCCAGACTGAATAAAATTATAATTATCACAAAAATGCTAGTCATTCTGATAAGATGAAAAGTCCATGCTGCCTCCACACTGCCCACCTGTCCTTCTCCCTGCCTTACGAGGGGGAAATACTCATCAATACAAGTGTTGCCCGTAAACAAAGACACAAACCAACAGAGTGCCGGTTTATGGGTGCTTTATTCGGGGCCCCGGGAACCTGCGGGCTAACGCCCCAAGTCAGGATTCCGACGACCCTCGTTCTCAGTTCAGCTTTTATACACAAACAAGTTTACATGTATTCTCACGGCTAAAACAATTACAGTTTCTATAGCAACCCAGGTGCAGTAGTTTATAACAATTAACAATCACCTACTCTAATCATAAATCTGCTTAAGTTGTCTTACCCCCCTAGAAACTGTTTAACAGACCCTTACCACATCTAAGGTACAAATCGTTACGTACATGCTTGACTAAATCGTTTGATTATTGTTTCTACTTCTTCAGTACATTCTATTCCCACGAACAAGGCTGCTGCTTAACTCACTGCTGTAAAGTGTTGCTTTCTAGGCCTACCCTCTTACTTAAGCCTTAGCCATTCTACTACTAAATTTAAACTGCTTTGCAACACAAGGAAGCACATATCTGATAACCACTGGGTAATTACACCAAGACAAATTGGGCAAATCTCTGCTTGGATCAGTGGAAAGACCTCCACAATAAGATGTGATTGTGTAGTACTTAGACTCTGAAAAAGGATTACATACTTTTCTCAGAAATATCTAAGAAGTGCATGATGCCCATGTTTTCAGCGCCATTTTTTCACTCAGCTATATATACAGAGGTTCAGGCAGGTAATTACTCAGGCAGAGCAGGGAAAAACTGCAGCTGAAACACTGCACATCAGAATCTTTTGAAACAGATCAGCTCTTGGAACACAGCTTTTAATCACGTTCTTTCAACTGAATAAAGTTCAGATTTTACTCACTCTATGAAGGGGAGTGTATGCCCTACCATCTTTCTGTCTAGAAACTTTTTGCAGGACGAGAAATACAACTAGATATTTCCTACCTCCCAACATAAAATATTTCTATAGCTCTTTACTTGCAAGTATCCCACTGTCCCTGCTGTACAATATTTCACGTCTTCATTCTTCCAGCACCGAGCATATTTGATTGGTTGTGTACTAAAACAGCCATACCCCTGAACAGACTGAAGTGAGCCCTAGCTGCAATCAAATTCCTGCTGGTGGAGGAGCTTCTGGGGGTGGATCCTCTTCACTTGAGGCCACTCACAGTCAGATTCTTTCCTTCCTTTCCCTCCACCAACTACATTCTCACTCTTCCTGCTCTTTCATTTGCTCTGTAGAATATTTTACTTTAACATTGAAGGCAAATTAGCCAGAAACTACCAGCCTACTCTTCTTTTCTTTTTCCTAAAAATGGGAATTTGACTTTGTAATGCACTAATATTTGCAGGTGTTTTATTGTAGCACTCTGCAGTGCCATGCAGTGGAGCCAATGGAGGCATAGTGAGATACCTAGGAAACTGAGAAGAATATCATGGGGTTCAGTCCAAATCTTCAGGTACATACACCGTATGTGAAGATAGAGACTTGTGCTAGTGCACTGATAATTACATCACTACTTCCCTGTTCCTCACCATTCTGAAATTATGTCTGCTCCTGCAGGCACCGAGGGGGCAGGAACATCCTGACTCCTTACAGGAAAACACTGTACCTTGGAAACTCTGACCATTTACACCAGTACTATGCTGAAGTAAAAACCATTTCATTCTCATGATGACGTCTAATTTGCTCCAAATGGTCCTTACTCAAATATGAAGGCAGAGAGATGAAAATAATGCATGACAGTGGAGACACTAAAGCCAAGATCATGAGAAACATTGCAACACCTTAGTACTTAGGGGAACAGTGTTGTCTGTCTGACATAGTCAATGAAGCAAGGAATAAAACTATTTCAGAAAAGAAAAGAAAAGAAAAGAAAAGAAAAGAAAAGAAAAGAAAAGAAAAGAAAAGAAAAGAAAAGAAAAGAAAAGAAAAGAAAAGAAAAGAAAAGAAAAGAAAAGAAAAGAAAAGAAAAGAAAAGAAAAGAAAAGAAAAGAAAAGAAAAGAAAAGAAAAGAAAAGAAAAGAAAAGAAAAGAAAAGAAAAGAAAAGAAAAGAAAAGAAAAGAAAAGAAAAGAAAAGAAAAGAAAAGAAAAGAAAAGAAAAGAAAAGAAAAGAAAAGAAAAGAAAAGAAAAGAAAAGAAAAAAAGAAAAGAAAAGAAAAGAAGAAAAGGTGGCTTCACATTCTGTAAGAGCAGAGAGCTAGGGGATGAATTTGTAGTTTCTGGTCCTGCACGGGATGTGAAATAAGCCTTTTTAATTTAGAATGTTCTTACCTCAGAGTAGCTGGACTCCTACTGGATGGTATTTATGAAGAGCCTGTATGAAGAGTGAAAATTACTTAAATGTGGATCAAATGGCAAATTGTGACTATGACCGGCTAAAAGCTTTGCAGGTCCCTAGGCTAGCAAGCTTCATATTCATTGGCATTTTTTTTGAGTCAATGCAATAACATGAAGAGAAAGGAGAAAAAGCTTTCTGAGAGGGCTTAAGGTTTTCCCTTGTTATATTTTCTGTACCTTTTTGCTCACGTATGTATTAAAGGAAAGGGTGTGGTTACAGGTAAGGCAATATACTGTGTTCATTTTCAATTCACAATTCAGACCTTCTCTTTGTCATGAAGATCACAGATGTGTATATTTGATTTTCAAGCCCTTGGAATACTATCAGTCATTTTAGATTTGACTAAACAGAGAGAAAATGCCTAGATCTTTACAAAATGCTGAATTTTTTTTTTCTTTTTAGAGAATAGAGGTTTTCTGGTTTTGTTTTGCAGATGCCAATGCAGTTTGGACTTTTAGTTCTTAAGATCTGTATTTTTTAGCTCAACTGTGCCTCCTCACACTCTGCAAACAAAAGAGAAGATATTATTCACTTCTTAAAGTTGAAGACACAGATACAGAGTTTGTCAGTGGTTGCACTATGCTCCCTCAAGAAGAAAATGATAGCTAGGGAATTACATTTTTTGTTACCAAGAACCTGCCAGCTGCCTGCTGCACTGCAGATTAAGTATTGCACATCTTTTTTGGCAGTTCAGAGTAATTCAGTTTCCAATTCTGCCTTTCTACAGGGTCAGCAATTGCTCTTTGAATCAGAAAGATAAACCATATCAGAGTATGCCCTCAGACTGCTTTCTTTCCTAAGGATTTATTTCTCCCTTCTATTAAGGGTCTTCTTAAATGAGAGCAAATAAAATTTTATAGGTTGTATACAATTCCTCATGGTTAAGGAAATTCTTAGCATGTTGTTTCCATTACTTATTTTAGCACTCATGTCCTATGATGGTACATTGTGAAATTCAATTACTGTTTTGTCTTTCAGAAAACCTTAACCACCACACATGCAGACTGTGTTTAACTAATTCACACTACACAATATGGATTAGGAACTGGAAATAACTCTTACTAACAGTGTGATATTGGCCTGTTGACGGATTTTGTGTGTTGCATACATGAGTGTATTTGACTGTAAAACCTAGAATCATGGAATCATAGAATATTCTGAGTTGGAAAGGACCCCCAAGGATCATCGAATCCCACTCCAGGCTCTATGAAGGACACCCCAGGAATCACACCACGTGCCTGACAGCATTGTCCAAATGCTTCTTGAACTCAGATAAGCGTGGTGCTGCGACCACTTTCCTGGAGAGCCTGTACTGTTGCATAATCATCCTCTGGGTGAAGAATTCCTTTCCTGATAACCAACCTAAATATCTCCTCACTCAGCTGCACGATGTTTCCTTGAGCCCTGTCACTGGTCATGAAAATGAAGAGAACGGTACTTGCCCCTTTACTTCTGCTCGTGAGGATGCTGAAGACAGCAATGAGGTCTCCTCTCAGTCTCCTCTTCTCCAGGCTGAACAAACCAAGTGCCCTCAGCTGCTCCTCATATGGCTTCCCCTCAAGGCACTTCACCATCTTTGTTGCCCTCCTTTGGACACTCTCCAATAGCTTAATATCTTTCTTAAATTGTGGCACCCAAAACTGCACACAATATTCAAGGTGAGGCTACCCCAGTGCAGAGCAGAGCGGGACAATCCCCTCCCTGGACCAGCTGGTGATGCTTTGCCCAATGCCACCCCAGGACACAGTTGTCCTTCCTGGCTGCCAGGGCACTGCTGACTCAGATTCAGCTTACCATTGACCAGAACCTCCAGGTCCCTTTCTGTAGCCCTGCTCTCCAGCATCTCATTCTCCAGTCTGTACACACAACAGGGTTGCTCCATCCCAGGTTCACAATCTGGCACTTGCCCTTGTTAAACTTCATATGTTGGTGATTGTCTATCTCTCTGATTTGTCAAGGTCTCTCTGCAGGGCCTCTCTGCCCTCAAGGGAGTTGACAGTTCCTCCCAATTTAGTGTCAGTGGCAAATTTACTAAGTATTCCTTTAGACCTGTATTCAAGACCCATAAAATAAATCAACCATTTAAAAGATAGATAGCCATGGTATTTTTCTGAATGACTGAAACTATGAGCAAAATCAAATTGTGTGAGCCAAGGTAAATTCTGGCAAGAGAGCAGCACACACAGAGACAAAGAAGTGCTGATTTTATTCAGTCCCAGTGTAAAGATGGTTGCTCAACTTAAGAAGGCTGACTTTGCCCAGTGAAAAAAAGGGTTGAAAAATATACACAGCAATCTGAAAGCACAACAAAGAATAAATCAGTGTAGTTCCTTGCTTTAACCAGTGGCAGTAATGCAACAACCACTCTGTTAAACCCATGAAATGATATGTTTGAGTTAAGTAACTTTAGCGCAATTCATAACAGACATAGCTGGCCAACAGGAATACAAACACCCCTTTTCCCTGTGTGGTTGCAGTCTCCTGACAACCCATATTAATAAGGCTGCATAATCCACAAAAAATATGTCCGTCCCATTTGCAGAATAGGGAGACCAAAGCTGCCCTCATGCCAAGTATCCTGTGTGTCTGGCAGGTCTGAGGTTAGCACACACTGTGGGTGGAAGAGGAAAGCCTCAGGCACAGTGTGCTCAGTGAGCAGTCCCCTTGGCAAGGTGATTGTGAGGTGGCCAGAGAAGGGGCTGTGTCCCCAGGAGCTGCAGAGCAGTGCTGTGCTGTCCTGAGAGCCCCCTCCTGAAGTCAGCCTAGCCTTCCTGCCAGAGGCAGCAGCAAGGGAGCAGGGAGGATCCCTCAGGAACAGTGGCTGACGACAAATTGTTGGCAGACACAATTTCGCATGCCTGGTGGTGCTACTGTGACATATGTTTACAACTTCCAATTGCAGAGAAGTAACAGTCAAGTCAGTGGTCATCAGATTACTTTCTGCTATTTTCAGTGGACAAAGCAAGCCATAGCAGAAGCTGGTTCACCTTGACTACGAGGATTGTGGCTTTTTCCCTATAGTCTCAAGGGGGTTGATATTAGCGATGAATTTCCCTTGACTTTAAGACTGATTGCATTGACTTTTCTCAGAGAAAGAGATACAAGCATATATAGAAAACATAAAAGATGTAGGTCTTCAGAATTTGTCCTACTCACAAAAAAACTTCAGTCCTCAAGCTTCCAGACAGCAGTGTAATTAACAGTATAAAGAAATACCTCATTTTTACATAAGTTGCTCAGCTTCTCTCTGGTTTTGATTTGTTTACATGTCTAAACACGATTTATTAATTCATCCTTTTTCTGTGAATATTCCCTGTAACTTCTTTACCTCAGTAGCCAGTTTCAATCCCATTTAACACAGATATTGTAGGTTATTAAACCCCTACAGGTTTTGCAAAGATAGCTGCTACGTTGAGAACTAAGAAGCTGTAAATTGCTCTTATTTAGGGGAAAGGCTAAAGCATGAACTAGCATCTCCACACAGAATGAAACTAAAAAATTTTTAGACACTAAATCTGTCTGACAACAACACAAAAAACTAGAGTCATACAGGTATTTCTGGCAAAAGGAGAACTGCTTCACAGGGTGTGTTTTCCCCTTTCTCATGGGAGGAGATGACACAATAAACTGCAGTAAAACCAGTACAGTTTTATCACAGCTCTTTAAACACCAGTTGCTTTTTTTAACATCTGAAAAAAAACCCAAACAAAACCAAACAAAAAATTGGCTGTTTATTTCTCAGTAGTTTTTTTTCCATTAGAATTTTGGAGAGAGCTCCAAAATACAAATTGCAGATAAATTAAAATAAAAAAATATAAATAAAAACAAACAAACTAACTAAAAATCCAAACCAAACCCAAAACCAACCAACAAACCAACTAAACAAAAACAAACCCAAACCCAGACATTATTCTTAAAAAATTATTTTTAGTTTGCCTCAGTTAGATAAGGATGGAGTAGTGGTGATCATCCTTATGATTTTTGCACTGATTAAATTCTTAGTTTAGAGAAAACCATTGCTGAGTTTTGATTAACATCGCCTCCTGGATTAGTATAGCCTCTCTCTCTCATTCCTACTTGCCAAATCTGACAAATCTTTGAGCTTGTAAAATTTCTCTCCATGAGGCTTGCATACTGAAACTAAACTCAGTCATACTTCTCCCAAACTGTCTGCTTCTTCATCTGCCATATAAGAGAAACTTTGAATTATTCTCTTCCTAGTGCAAAGGTTTCCAGATATGTATCTCCCTACTCTCAGCATCAGGGTACCTGATAAGGTACCTTTTATCTATTCACCATACTGATAAAGTGCCATAACATAGAAAGCACAATATTCTTCTATTTTTTGCATCCTAGATAAAACTCCTTCTACTTTCCTTCTTTCCAGCATTCCCATGCACTGAATCACTTTTTTTTTTTTTTTTTTTTTTATGGAATATGCTTAGAGGTGCACTATTGTCACCATAATAACATTAATCTAATCAGCTTTTAAATAAGCCAATTATTCTTTACACAGATTAGACCTAAATATTAATTAAGTTATGTAGCTTAGACATATCTTTTTCTAAGAAACAGGGCAATGTAAATGTTAATGCTTCTCAATATGTATTCACAGCTGATAGATGGTATTTTTTTCTGCTGAATTTCATGAATCAATGTAATTTTTCTTCTCTATTCCCCTTATTTTTTTGATTTTACTTTTAAGTAAGAACATAACTCCATTGTCTTTCTTGGCTGGGTACTCTGAGAACCTTGACATTTGACTGGAAACTCTAAGCAATGTCAACTCTAAGTAGCGATCCTTAAGCATTCATGTTTCTCAAACAAGTTGCTGTTGTGGAAACATTTTTAGCAGGGATATCAATGCAGTCCTGTTGAAATAATCAGTATTAAGTCAACATGGTTAACACTTGCTTAATGACATAATTTTTAAGTAGTATACATTCAGTTAATGCAGCTACATCAAATTTATAGAGTGACATAGTACCAGCTTGACAGGAACTAGAAAGCCGGAAATATTTTTATTTTTTTTTTAAAGCCTTTTTTGGTCTGCTTATGATCATGGCTAGGCTTTGTGAATGAAGATTTGGGGAGGGTTCTACCCACATTTGCTGCAAGTGCTCTGATGGCTAAAGAGGTCAATGTGAGATAGACACGTCCGGTTGCAAAAGGCACAGCAGAAAGACTCCTTAGGTGGTATCAATAAGACACGGTTCTTTCTGCATTGTCTTTTCTCCTCAAGAGTGATCCTGCGTGCGTTCTCAAAGGAAACAGCAGCGTTAAAGATAGTGTGTCTCCAGACCTCCCAGTTAGAGGCCAGAGTAGACCAGAGATGATGATCAGTATGGCCAAGGCTGAGATGTTGTTTCAGGGAGTCCTTGTATCTTCTTTTTGGGGCTCCTCTCTTGTGGCAGCCAGTGGCAAGTTCACCATAGAGCAGGATCTTAGGGAGGCGGTGGTTGGTCCTTCATCCTTGATATGTGTCCTGCCCAGCACAGCTGTGTTCTCAGTAACATGGCCTCAATACTTGTAATTGCTGCTTGTTCTAGAACAGATGTATTGGTCACATAATCTGACCAGTGGATGTTTAGGATTGTACGGAGACAGCGTTGATGGAAGTGTTCTAGGAGACGCAGGTGGTGGCAGTAGATGACCCATGATTCAGATCCGTATAAGAGAGTAGACAGCCCAATGGCTCTGTAAACACTGATCTTGGTACTTTTCTTCAAGTGCTTATTTCCCCAAAACTCTTTTATGGAGTTTTCCAAAAGCGCTATATGCCTTTGCTAACCTGTTGTCTATCTCTTGTCAATCTTACCATCCGAGGAGATGAGGCTACCTAGGTAATTAAACTGCTGGACTGATTTGAGCTCTGATTTGCCAGTGGTGATATGGGGATGATGGAAGACTTCCTGAGGTGCCAGTTGATAGAGAACTTCTGTCTTCTTTAAGCTGACTTCCAGCCCAAAGAGCTCAGCAGCGTCTGCAAAGCAGGATGTTAAACGCTGCAGAGCTGCTTCTGTGTGGGCAACAAGGGCAGCGTCATCAGCATAAAGCAGCTCCCGGACAAGATGATTTAAGGTCTTATTGTCTGCTTAAGACTTCTGAAATTAGGGGTTTGACTCTCCATGTAGTAGGCATTTATACTGTTTTATTGATTAGTATGTAATCCCTTACTGGCATTTCTAGTTAGCACACTTAAAGACAGAAACCTAGGTTTTAGGAGATGATGCTTGATCTATTGCATAACTACATGAATGTGAATATCACATTCACATAATGAATGTGAGCCTCACATTCATGCTACCTTAAAAAAAAAAAAAAAGAAAAAAGAGAAAAGTTGGGCTCAGAGAGTAAAGGCAAGTCAAAATTTGAGATTCCTTAGTAACTCAACTGGGTACACCAAAGCAACACTCCTATGATGATAAGGTCATAGAAGAACTATGTAAAAGAAAATATGAGGAAATTCAAATTAAGGAAAAAAGGTACCAGTATAGATCAGTTTTTGTACTTTGGTGAGTGCACACCACATTTTTTCATATATCACTGACACTTTCCACATATGTAGCTGAGACTGAGAGGACAGCGTTTTCACTAAAATATTCATCCCAGGGGGACTTTGGCAGCTGTAATGCATCAAAGTACTTTTGCTGATACTTTAAGAGCTGCTGAAGGAGGAAAATGTCACTTTCAACACTTGGAAGGCCAGGGATGAGAAAATTTCTTCAAATGGTGCAAAAAAACCCTGGCTGGAATCTATATGTTTGAACAGGGCTAAAACTAATAATACTCAATGGATACTAACAGGACATTTTGGAAAGTGTGATAAAACATCTGTCATTTTGTGTGCTGTCATAACCCTGCAATGGATTACGGACGAATAGAAAAAAAAGAATACTCTTGTTGTCTTTAGGTGCTGTGGAAATTAATACTATCACAATGCATTTGACTAAATGATTTTTTCCCCCTCTTACCTTTGCTAGCAAAAAAATGTAGAAGAAAAAAATTTTTCTTCCCTGTGTTAGCCCCTTGAGGTTAAACAGAAATATTTGTAAGCCTAAACTGCTGCAAGGTAGAGCTGTGATGACTTCTTTCTTAGATTATCTTACCAAAGAAGAAAGGCAATGCTAAAAAGTCCTGTTTCTGCTTGGTTGGAGGTTGGTACAGTTGTAGGCCTACTAACAGTTGTAGTAGAATCAATCAACAACATTGATGGTTGTTGGCTTTTGGTAGAGGTGTTTCTGGGCATAGTTGGACCTTCTGGTTACAGACAGCTTAGCGAAAGATCTGTATGAAACACTCTTTGTGCAGCCACACATAGAGGCTGAGGGCCTCCATTTGGTTCTGGAGATACCAGGAATTTCAAACTAGGGAAGATAGAAATTCTTCATTTTTTTTCTGTCTGAGATGAATCTCTACGAAAGCTTGCACTGTTAACAAGTGTAGATTCTGTAAGGAAGTAGCCCCTTTCACTGCACAGTCATGACAGCTGCTGTTTAGGTGATAATGCTGTCCATCAGGCTTTTTTCAGACCATGATCTTGGAATCAGAATCACAGAATGGCTTGGGTTAGAAGAGACCTTAAAGATCATCTAGTTCCAACCCAACCTTCCAGTTAGACCAGGTTGCTCAAAGTTCTGTCTAACCTGGTCTTGAACACTTACAGGGATGGGGCATCCACAGCTCCTCTGGGCAACCTGTTCCAGTGTCTCATCACCCTCACAGTAAAGAATTTCTTCCTAATATCCAATCTAAACCTGCTGTCTTTCAGTTTAAAGCCATTACGCTTTGTCCTATCACTGCAGGCCCTTGCCAAAAGTCTCTCTCCAGCTTTCCTGCAGGTTTTCTTTAGATACTGGAAGGCTTGCTAAAAGGTCTCTCCGAAGTCTTCTTTCTCCAGGCTGAACAACCCTAACTCTCTCAGCCTCAGGAGGGGTGCTCAAGCCCTCTGATCCTCTTCATGGCCCTCCCCTGAACTCACTCTGAAACTTCTTATGCTGGAAGGTCCAGAGCTTCACACAATGCTCCACGTGGGTTCTCATCAGAGTAGAGGGGCAGAATCACCTCCCTCGCCCTGCTGGCCACTCTGCTTTTGATGCAGCCCAGGGTACAGTTGGCTTTCTGGGCTGCAAGTGTACACTGCCAGCTCATGTCCAGCCTCTCTTCCATTCCTCAGGGTTGCTCTCGATCGATTCTCTGCCCAGCCTGTGTCTGTGCTTGGGATTGCTCCCACTCAGGTGCAGCACTTTGCACTTGGCAGTTTTGAACTTCATGGTGTTTGCACAGGTTCACACCTTTCAGGCCTGTTAAGGTCTCTCTGGGTGACATCCCTTCCCTCCAGTGTGTCCACTGCACCATTTTGGTGTCATCCATCCACCATAAAATTAATAAACAGACCAACCTGAAGTATTTCTCTAAATTTATCACCTAAAGTTGCGTTCAATTCCAAACAAGATTATTACCCAATTCACTGTCCACTGTACAAGAGGAGGTGTGAAATGGACCCCAGGAAAAATCACAATCCAGTTTTACTTTAGGCATGTGGTTTGGGCTAAAACAATAGAGAAAGGGAAAATGAAGTAAGCCTGATATTCAAGCTCATAATACGGAAATGTGAGGCTTCATTTCTTCTGACAGAGTGTAATCTACTCTTCATAACAAGAAAATTAGGAAGAGTTCTGTGAATAAACAAACAAAAAACCCAAACCCAGAGATGATTCTAGGACTCTAGCCCTCTCCTTCATAGGTTTACCTGCTGCTTCTCTTTCAAAAGTATTCCATTTAAGAATATTTCATTCTTACCATTTCATTTTCTCTTTATTGCCTTCATCTCCTACCTACAATTTACCAATTCCACATGAAAAGCAATTTCACTCCAATAAATCACACCACCTAACTCTTATGCAGCAATTTTCTTCCGCAGATCCGCAACTGCTTTACAAAGGGAAGAAAGTTGCAGTACTGAGTTTGTGTGAATTACACAGGGAAGAAGTACAGTATATACTTTATGTAAGCAAGAAATAGAAGGAAGGGGTCATTTGTTCCATCTCCTTTCACACCAGGAATTACTTTCTATAGTACTGCTTTCATGTCATTTATCTGGAGGTGGTTTCAGTATGTCAAGCAATAGAGTGTTTGAGGGGGGCTTTTTTGGAGCGTATTGTTCATGCAACTCATGTGGTAAACTTACCTTATCTGGCCTTCTGTTCACTCTGTCCTTTTTTCCTTTAAGAGTTCTAAATAACAGTTCTTCATTTGTTGCTGTGGGAGTTAGGTGCTGAAAAAATCTCCTGGAGCAGTTAATTAGGGGTGAGATAAGAAAGGGTTTATTTTGCCAAGGCTAAGATGTTACAAGACGTGTGCAGGCCATGCCTGAGAGGTTACATTTTGTAATACCATTCATCCAATCCCAGATGTGTCCACCCTGTGGCCTTTACTCTGGACTGCCCCGGGTCCACCCCCTGAAAATGGGTGTGGGGGCTTTTTGGGACCCTCTGTTCATCCCATCTTCATCTTCATCAGAGCACAAAGGGTACATAGTCACCCAGTTTTTGACCGTGTTCTGTGGTTTAGGCCCTGATATGTGGTTTAGGTCCTGATACACTGTTCTGCCAACAATCTAGACCTTGCCTTGACAAAAGACTAAACATTTCTACTGGATTCGGGGGTAGGAGTGATATAGGGAGCATAGAATGGGGTAAGAGGGTTAAGGAATGTGTAAACTAAGGGTGCTAGAGGGAAAGGGACAAGGGACAAGGGAGGGAGGGTTGCTGCTTTTAAAATCTATTTATAAAACTTATAAGGCTTACCAATATTAGAAAAATAAAAAAACATTAGGAGCTTAAGGCATCAATTATTGGTGCTTACTCTTTTATCAGTGTAAAGTAACATTGTCTTTCATTAAAGAAATACATAATTCATGAAGTTCACACATGACCTAGCTGCACAACTTTTCCAGTGTATGTCTGCAAGTTCTGGTGAAGAGTCAAATCTAGTCATGAGCTGGCAACCATAGCTGGGGGTGTTTGCTCACCTCTGTTGGGTGTAGACTTGAAAAAGCATGTGTAGGTTTTGAATATTGGGTCTTTAATCTTTCCACAGAGGTCACTAGAAGACTCTCTCACTGTCGCTGATATTCTCTGTGGTTTTTTTAGACCAACAGTCCCTTTCTAAATGAGACAGAATACAGTTTCAGGGAAAGGTTATGGTTCTAACAGCCACTCCGCAGCCAGAAAGAAGAGGAAAATATCTCACTGCACCATGAAGTGACACTTCTCCCACAAGAAAGACTTTATGAATAGACACATTATTTCAGCATCACTCTTCTCCACAATCTGTCACGAATGTTAGATTACATGAAACAATTCCAGTTTTTGCTCCTCACATCCATGAAAGAGTTGGAAATCCTAATCACAAATTAGTTCGTTGCTCCAATCACAGGTCTGCACCCACAAGGGCAGAACAGATCTCTGGTCTGTTTCCCACTCACATCTCATTCTGTCACCTACAAAGACCCAGTCTGGGAAGTGGAAGTGCTCTGTCCTTCCCTTCTAACTCTGTGGCTGTCTGCCTTCAACTCTCCTGTGATAGACTGCCAAATGTGTCACTTATCATCGACAGATAAGTGCCACAGCATCTCTGGCACGTAAGTGAAGTGACTGGAGAATATGCTTTCACCAACAAACAACAAAGACAAGTCTAAATGTCATCACAATTATTTTTCATATTATGTTAACAAATCCCTGCACACCAAACAATTCTGATAAAATCTGTACTTTTCTTATGGAAGACAAAGTTGTTAATTGTGACCAGATAAGAGTTAAGGCCATTCTACCTGGGAAACTTTTTAGAAATAGGAAAAGTTCCATGTACAGGTCTAAAAACAGCTTTCCCTGTCAATTCAAAAGATTCAGAGGTTTGATTTGGTTGAGATCCTAAGAAAAAGGATTTTATTAATTCAATTTATTGGATTTCATTGTGTTTAAGTGAATCAGTGACCAGGAGGACTCATAAAGATTAAAATTCTGACATTAAAAGAGTACTCTTGCATTGTAGCAGAAGGACATCGGCAAACACAAACTAATTATTAGCCTGACATTAAATTTAAATAGGGAAAATTCCACATGATTGAAATTTATTTAATGAAGTTGAAGGAGGAGGAACCTGCATGGAGGTCAGCTTTTAAAATTTTAAAATGTGTTTTCTCTTTATTTAATATAGGAATAATCCAAAATGTTTTCAACACTTTGTCACAAAGTACAATCATGTAATTTCTGTGTCTCTCAGGGGTACCTAGAATGTTCATAGCAGACATGCAGGATTTTCCTTCACTCATTTAATCAGAGAGCTGCTCAGTCTTATTCCCTGAGTCCAAGATAGTCCAAGATACATCTCTGATGGGAGATCAGATCAAGGTACTAAAATCTAAGTAGGGTTGTCTGCCGATTCTACATGCTTCATGGTTATACCTAGTCAAATAAATCAAGTGGAATTTCTGTCAACTGAATATAAATTTTAGTTGCTTTCATTGCTTAGATGATATAAAAATCTTTCTGGTGGAAATTTGTCCACCAAAAAACTTCTGCAGAATACTTTAGCCTCAGAGGAAGATTTTATTTTTTTTGCATTATCACATTAGAGTCAAGGACTATATAGTTTCTTCCTCAAATCCTATTTTGGTCACTAGATAGGAAACCAGGACAATTTTCTTGCACTGCAGCTTTGATTTCCTTTTTTTTTTGTTTTGGTTTTTTGTTTTGGTGGTGGCTTTGGGGTTCTTGGGAGGGTTTTTTTTGTTTGGGTTTTTTTATTTTGTTTTAGGGTTTTTTGTGGGGTCTTTTTGTTTGTTTTCAGTTTTGTTTTTTCCCTCATCAATTAGGACAACTTATGTAATCAGGACATGGAATTTTTTTTCATAAGAAATATTATTTACCCTTTGAACTCATCCAGCCTCTCTACAAGAAATACTTTTCTGCAGTCACTCAAGGCTATTATTGTAATCTCCCATCATATAGTACCTGTTAATTGACAGAATTAGCTTTCAAGAAGTCAAAACAGTTTTTGTTGTACTACATCAAATGGTGCTTAATTCTCTTTCTGTTTTCTCAGGTTTGACCTTGGACTGAACTTTCTTTTTTCTGCGCTGTTTAACCATCAACTGTATTTCACTCCCTCATGTTCCAGTTTTTCCATACCAGGGACCATTAATCACATTAATCCTACACTCTACAGACTTTCCATGGGAGAACAATTGTATGAATTTGTTTCATCTGTAGATGCCTGACATGGATTGGAGTGGACTTACTGCTTCTGATTCAACTTTGCACCATTTATCTGTACCCACTGCCCAGCCCATAATAAATGGTTGTTGTCAGTAAAATAGGCCAGGCTCCTCAAGCTGCCCATGCTTTGAATATTAACCTAGTGGAGAAAGACATCTCTCCCTCCAGAGAAACACTTCTCTGGCTTTGATGAGGGCAGTAGGTGAGGTTGGTCAAGCTCTGTCGTCTGTCGGTGGCCACCCAAAACCTCCCTCTGAAAACACAGGTTCTCTGCAGCATCTCTCCTGCCATCACAAGCTTCAGTTCTTGATGCTGAGCAAACCTCAGCTCTTGTAAGTGTTGGCTTAGGTGTCATCATCATGTCAGTCCAATCCATAACAGGGAGAGAAAGGAATATGGTTAGTCTTCTTCACCTAGAGAAAATGAGACAGGCTGTTTGAGCAAACTGCAAGAAAATGGCTTTGCCCTGAAAAAAAGTTCAGGATTATTTTCTCCATTCAGCTTACTGAAGAACACGTAGTAAATATGTTTGCAGTACTGTGTACCTGAGTCAGTCTCCTGATGTGTCCGAATTTAGGGAAGTAACCACAGGGGATCTTATTTTGTGAGGAGGCAGATATCTTTGTTCTTGTTAATGTCACCTATTACTGTCTTGTCAAAGAGACACTGTTATACAACAGTTTTTTACCTTTTCATTCGTTTTTAGTGTAAAGAAAAACAACCTTCTTCTCCCTGGTGACCCTGTGTAAAAGTTATAGATGACTAACCTAACTTCGTGATCTGACTTTGGTGCAAGCTGGGATTAAGAAGTTTCACATCCAAAAAAGGATTTAAGTGATTTTATTTTATGTATGTGTGTCTGAAAATTCTGTCTCTACTCTTCTTATATTTACATTGAGATCCGAAAGCTATCATATTAAACACAGTCAAATTTATCACAGGTAAACCTAATTTTAAAAACTCACAACATAGCAGCTCTACACTCATCCGTTTTCCTAACATGTTGTGTTCTACTTTGGTCTACTACATTTTTCTCAATATGAACAAAAAAAGAGGGAAAAAATAAATATACATGGAAGTGCAACAAGCTTGATGCAGTTGCTTGAGGAATTGTTAGAGATAAGCAGCAGTTTGTAAGGAGGGAAGATGATTAAAGGCGATCAAGACAATACATAAAATAAAGGATGACACAGAGAAAGCTATGTTCTGCTCTTTTTCTGAAACTCCAAGCATTCACAAGGAAAAGTAACTGCTGGAGGCTTGTTGGTAATGTCTCACCTACCTCTGGCTAGGTGTTCTGCAAGCTGGCGTTTTGAGATTGTCATAGTCCAAAGTATAACTAATCTTTCAACAGAGCAAAAAAGGACCTGAGGGCTGAGGCAAAGCAAAAAGCTTAGTCCTTTCCGAGAAAAGGTAGTAGTGTCGGAGCAAAAGGAAAATTAAGCTATTTTCATTAGAAAGGTTTCCATATTACATCAAAAAGAGGCCCCTGAGTGTAGGAGCAGCTAAACAAGACAACACCAGCCACCTAGATGACAGAAGAAGAAAATATTAAAGCAAAAGCATTGTGGTCCTGAGCCAGCTAGAGCTAAGATTAGCGTGTGTGTGTGTGTGAAAAGAATTTCAAGGTCAAGTTGGAAAGCCACTTGAAGCATGGTTGTTCTCTGTGGCTGAAGGTGGCCACAGAACTGTCTGTATGGTATGTGGGTAGATAAGTAGTATCTGGCCTAGCTTGATAGCTCAGATCCTTATTCTGTATATAAATGGAGTAATAAAGTTACAAGAGAGTTCTACCTGGACAAAGTCTGTTTCCTGTAGATTCATTCTCCACAAAGGGTACCAAGTGAGGGATTTCACCACACCTGAGTTGTGTTATTTGTTCTGAAATTTAAAGAAAAGACAGCAGTCTTGGATTCCTCTGACCATCAGTGCTAGGCAGCTGTAAGGAGTATGCACTGAACAGATTGCTAATTAAATATACATATCTGGGAGGAAAAGGGAGGCAAATGGTCACAGACTAGCTTTCCCTTCTCCCAGTACGTCCTCAGATCTGACCAAACTTTGGGGTAGGGGTGGATTCCTGGATGGGAGATCAGTTAATGATGCTAGATCAAGGGACTTTGTATACACATTCCTTGGGCTACATGGAGAGGAGTGCACTCTGCACACAGGCACAGTGCCCCGCTGTCACTTCTGTCTCTCCCATCCCCAGCTTCTGGGGGCTTATCCTGATGGTAGATTAAAATGAAATGGACGTTAGTAAATGGCCTTTCACACACCACAACTCTGTGCTCACTGGCTTTCTGTATTCATCTAATTCATAAAGAGCAATTTTCCATGCAAAAAACTCAGACATTCAAACCACCCCACTCATATCACCATCAAAGGCTCATCTTCATCTCTTCCATAGAATCTTAAGTTGCTACAGCTCTCCTCATTTTAAATGGTAAGCCCTCATGAACAGTATTATGTTGCTGTCATATTTGTGATTATTATTTTAAACCACTTTCTAATAAGTCCCTTCTTCACTGCAGCTATGCTGACAAAATATTTCTATTCTGTATTTTCTTGAAAAAAAATTTGTATCATCCTGAGGTTTAAGAAACACTTTAAAATCAACCATATAGGTATCAACTAGGTAATAACAATAATCTACAAATGCCAAAACATATTAATCTGAATGATTGCAGAACCTTAAACTAAAAGCATCAACGGGGAGGGGGGGAGAAATTACAGCTATTTCCAAGGCGTTAAAGACCTGCACATTGACTGGATTGTTTACACTTTAAAGTGTTTAAACCTTGATAGGATGGCAACTTAGTAGCAACAAGATTTTACTCTTTCAAACAGCAGCACATGAGAAATGCTCCTTTCCCATGACACAAGAAAGAAGAGCTTCCCAGTGGAAAAGCTGAGGGGAAAAAAAAGGAGGTTCATTTTGCTTGTATTTATTTTGCCTGTATCTTGAGATTTGGAAGGAAGGAGATTTTTAAAGTGCAGAATGGTCTCCTGCTCCTGACATACGTGTACATCCTTACAGAAAGAAAGATAATCCCTTGGATGTCATTTGTCATAAATCAAGGTATATGAAATATATATATCAAGAACCAAACTAAAGTGGTTTTTATTTAGCAAGAGCCTGAAGCAATAAGACTCATTCCTATGGAGTTATGGAAGTTTTACACAACAACCAGCAGATTGGGTAAGTCAAAGTCCATCAATCAAACTGCTTAAGGCCCATATCATGAGTTTCCTAAAGCTTTGTCCCTGTGCAGGACTTTTCTAAACAAAAATTATTTTGGGGCACCTGCTTGTCCCTTTGGAATTTCTGTTTGATTTCTGGGTGCAAATGCTTTCACCCTGCACCGCTGAGAAGGATGAGATTGCAGCAGTGTAAAGCTGCTGTCATCACAGCTATGTTCTGTGTTCGTGCCTTGTGCAATTATCAGCGATGTGATGAGCCATCAGTAATTCCCTATTTCAGCTACCCATCCACAGGCAATGTTCAGCATGCAGGCACATCCCCTTCCAGATTCCATTGTGGGATATCTCCAGTTTTTAAAGGTACCACACACTAAGACAGATAAGTCACAGATGTTATTTTAATTTTCTTTGTAGTAAAGTGTGCACAACAACTGAAAAAATGGCAATTTTCCAAACATATGTCCCTTTGAGATCTCATTCCTGCACCTACCTGCTACACTCAGTATGGTCTCTTGACTAATAAATGGATAACCGAGTATTTCACATATATAATCATATAGTACTTTTCAAACCTTAATCATAACTCCTGAGAAATCCATAATGCAGCTATCACATGGGAATTAATTTCAAAACAGACTTTAACAAGTCTTTCCATAAAAAGATTAAGAGAACACACTTTATTTCAAAGTTTTTTTTTTACCATTCAGAACATTAACATATTGCAGGTTCTTTGAGCAAATGGCATCTCTAGTCCAGTTAGCATCTTTTTGAATAAAAATTTACTTCAGGAAAGGGAGAGAGCCCAACAAAGCAAACATTCATTGACACAGCTATGTAAAAGACAGCAACTAATTATGGAGACAGAAAGCAGATCTTTCTAACAAAACAACAACAAGCCATATCAATCTTGGCTAAGAAGCAGGCAGTATTCAACAATACTGCCTTTGCAAAAGCCCATGATCCATGCATCCTGCAGATGGCGTTCTCTGATGACAGTTGCATGTTTAAACTGACCAAGGCGAGCACAGATAAGGCGCAGAAGTAAGGCACATTCTCTCTCATGAGCATGGGCTGCGACACAGCAGGACAGAGGCTGGCAGATAAAACATGTATCTCTAATATGAGGAATGCAGGCCACCCTCAAGTCTTCCATTTTGTGGCTTCACTCCCTTCCTTCTACACAATGTTGATTTTTCTTTTCTTCACAGAAACATCCTGAAAAATTTTGCCTCTAGACCCCCCTGGCTGAGGATGGTGGGATGGCCCCTGGCTACCAGGTCCTGCTCAATCCTTGGTGGCATCATAACCTGAACAAAGGCTGTACAAGTAAAATATGTGTGCTCATGTCTGTAAGGAATTTCACAATATTTTCTGCATGTGATCATGATTTTGGAGAAACAAGTGTAAGTTCCAGGATAACAGTGGCCTTATGAGAGGAAACACATTTTTACCCCCATTTGTTCAGAAGACAAAGGTGTTTTCAGTTCCTCACCTGTGTTTGCTCCATGTCCTCCACAAGTTATGAACAGATTCTACCAGTTGACTTTTATTTCACCACTGAAAATTGCTGAGCTCTTCTGGAATTTCAAAGACAGGGGCTCAGGTTACGAGGAATTTTATATATTAATGAAAGCAAGCATACATGCAAAAAGGTCTCTTAGCTCTGTGGAATTTTTAACACTTTTAAACAATGAATAAAACTGAGACACTGGTGCTCTGACATGAATGGAGGTGTCACAAGGATATTATATCTCAGCGTTATTTCCTCTCCCTAACCTTTTGATCCAGTACGTAATTCTGTGTTTTCTGCTTAGGACTGAAGGATCTTTCTCTTTAAGAGATTATGAACTTGTTTTAATTACTCATCTCTCTTTGGAGGAAGTCCATGCAGCAGATAGAGTGTCTCAGCGTTCTGTGGGCTGCCTAACTTCTTGGAATAAACATAGGGTGGGCCCTTTGCACCCAGGAAACTGGGACATTTGGAGACAATAACATCTCCAATGACTCATCAGCATGTTTGGAAAACACAAGTAAGATTTATGCGCACATTTTGTGATGTTATGAGCTGATTGCCTGCTTTTTCCTGAGGCTCCCTGAAGTTTTCTTTCCACTCGAACTGTGAGAACCAATTCAGGCAGGCAGTTTTACTCAGCTAGGCAGTAATTATTTAGAAATTTTGCAGCATTTATGTTCATTTGATTAAATCTTACACAAACACCTGCTAGTACACACTGTTCAGGGTCACTCTGACATTGTATAAGCTCTCAAATAGAATAATAAAGCCAAATCTACAGTTCCAAGTGGGAATAGTTCCACAGTTAACTCTAATGCTCTCTGCTGTGCAGAGCTGGCACAGAAATAAAACATGTCTTCTTGGACAAGTAATTTCAAAATGGTGTTTCATAATATATGGGAATATGTTTTCATCTTTCAGATGTTCTTGGCTCTTCTCAGACAGGAAGACAAATTGTCTTTTCCCCAAGATGCAACACTTCTATCTTTGGCTCAACTGACTCAGAGAGTCTTGTATAAATTTTAATTTGGACAGATTATTCAAACTGCATATGTATACAAAATTTTATTAGAGTTATATGAAACAGGTTTGAGTTTTTAGGAGAGGGTCGTGTGCTTTGGGTTATTTTTGTTTTACAACAGTAAAGTAGGTATTCTCAAGGGTTTTTAAATAATTTTCTCTCTTGACTTGGACTAACAAATCATCTCCAAGGATGGATCCCCATTGCCTACTGCAGCATGGAGCCTTGTCAGCCAAACTATTTTCCACCCATGTTTCATCTGACAAAATCCACCATATTTTGTGCTACCACACATCTGTCAAAGGCAACACTGGCCCAGCTCGAGGTCCACATCATGCCTGAGCCAGATTGTGTTCATACCTCTTATGGTGGCTTGACCCTAACTAAGCAACTAAGCAACTAAGCAACTAAGCAACTAAGCTTCTACCCAGCCACTCATTTACTCTCCCCTACCCTGCCCAGCAGGATGGTGGAAAGAATCAAAATAGTAAAAATATTAAAAATATGTGGGTTGAGGTCAATGCAGTTCTATAAGTGAAGGAAGAGAAAAAAATCAAACAAACAAGAGATGCAGATGCAATCACTCACCACCTCCCACAGGCAGCCCAATGCCCAGCCTGTCCCTGAGCAACAGCTACGTTGGAAAGATTTGCCTGCCCCCACCAATTTTTTGTGCTAAGTCTGATGTTACATGGCATGGAACACATCGTCAACTGTAAGTCCATGTGTGCTCCTAGCCTCCTGCCCACCCATAGTCTGAGAAGATGAGAGTGAGAAACAGAGAAGGCCTTAACACTGTGAAAACACAGTTCAGAAATAGCCAAAGCATTGATGTGTTATCAGCAAGGTTTCAATCAAAAATCCAAACCACAGCACTATACAAGACCCAAGGAAGGCAATTAACTTCACCCCAGCCAGATATAGTACACTCCCTACAATTAAGTGATAAAGAAACCACTTGGATGGAGATATCTGAGCCACTGAGCCCACCCAGGCAGATAAAGCAGCTGAAACACAGAAGCCTCCATCTCAGCTAGGTCAGTTAGTCCTCATCAGGTGCAACTCTACTGTAGAAATGCTACAGGACTGAAAGAAAATGGTAGACAAATATCTGCTACTGCATGTAACAAAAGTACCACTTCATGAAAAATTAGGCTGTTCCTGGGACAAAAGCTACCTTCTTGTTGTATATTTAAGTAATATAAGTAGTCATACTTCCATCTTTCAGCATGTGTTTTCTTGATACTTGCTATCTAAACATGGTGCAAGGCTGTGAGAAGATCTTGAATCTCTGCATTGCACTAGTAACTCCATTGTAAGTTTGTATTTTTTTTGGAAGGAGAATATGATCTCCATAAATTCACAAAACCACAAAGAAACATCTCAGCTAAGGGTAACTGACAACTTTACATCTCTAGCCCCCTAGACATATCTAAAACTATCCCTGTGTTGTTCTTTTTACATTCCCTGTTCTAAAGTAGTCTGTAATATCTGGTATTATGCAGCTGCTCTCATCAGCCCTGTTCTACTAGAATGATTTACCTGATACCAAGTCCTCAACGTTTTTGCAAAAATAAAGGCTTATTATTTCTTTCCTAGCTAATACAGTCATCAGGAAGAGATTATCCCTTTTCTTGGTTATAGTTAGGTACGTATTTGCAGATTATTACCATGTTTTCCCCTCTTCTGCCCCATTTTCATTTCTGTGGACGATGCAACACCAGGTAATTCAGTTTCTTTAGAAGTCATGCTTTGTGGACCTATAGTGATTCCTATCACTATTTTTGTCTCCAGTCTTTCTTAAACATAATGCCTCAAAAATGATGAAAAAGTGATATCCTGCAGGGTCAGACTGGTGGGTCTGTCTATCCTTCTATTCTGGCTTTAACAGTGAAAGTTGGAAGTGAGCACAGGGAGCACACAAGCCTGGCCACTTAGCCAATGCTAAGTAGAACAAATTGAGTTGGATTATTATTGCAGTGTATAGCATTACTTACTTATCTCACTGCGAAGTTAAACCACCAACCACTCAACTGAAAACATGAACTGAGCTATGCCCAAGAATTAACAGAATAGCTCACAAATTTATCTGAGGGAAAGTCAGAGGACTAGTAACTTAGAGACACAGAATTATCAGTAACAGCATGAAGTTTTTTCCAGTTTCATCTGCACTAAGTCAAATCAGAAATAGATCTGAAATTTTCCCTACTGTAACTCAGCCCTTTTTCTTTCAATGTCAGAAGAAACGAGAAAGTTTAGAAAGAGTTGAATGAATAAATATTTATTCAACTATATGAATTTTTTAAAAATAAATGTATTCTGTTTAAATTTTGGATTTTAATTTTACTTATCTTCATTAAAACTAAATCACTGATAAAAAGATGGCCATCCAAAGACTGGCAGCCTCAGCAATAAAAAAAGTATAGTTAAGACACGTAAAATGAAGTTAAAAGAGAGTGACAAGTGAATTGATGGGAAAATGAGTTGATCATCACTCAGACGATTATACAATAAATCAAAACATTAAAAATATCTACAGTCCAAGGACAGAAACATTTAACAGTTCAAGCAGCATAGCTTTTTCAGAAAAATTGTTAGAAATTTTATTGTTTCAATTACAATTTACTTCAGTCACTAATATGCAACTTAAAAAAATATCTACTTGTACATTTGTTTAAAAAAATGCTTTTTCCTTTGCCAAAAGCAATTTTATTCCTCTACAGAAGAGTGCATGTGGTCCAAAATACATACACACCTCTTAGTCAGAGTCAGAGTCAGAGTCATTCTTGCTGTTGAAACCTGGTCATTCTTCAGTCTTGGTCCTCCGAGTGAACTTCCCCCATATCTGAATATCACTAAGGTAAGGCAGGGAACTCATGGTGCAGGCTGCTGGCAGTGCAAATCAATATGTGAGGTGCAGCTTGTGGTTAACATTAAGACTAAGAAGAGAAACAACTAAAAAGTAAAAGTGTACTGTAAATGTAGCACTAATCCTTAGACATGGTCCTCACTCTACACCTGGATTGGCCTGAACCTGGCTTATTCTTCATCTGTACAAGTATTTATCAGAACCAGAATATCTTTAGCATACAGGGTGGCTATGTACATAAAACACAAGGCTGGAGACTCAAAAAAATTTTACATAGAAGTTTTTACTTAGACTGACTTTGGAAAGAAAGAAAGACAATCCAGCCATAGGAGCAACAGGGGTGACTTGTCCTCGTGGTCTTCCTTTCCAGCTCTGAGGATGCTATAAGGGTATCAGGACTACCAAACATCTGCTATAATTCCACAATTTTTCTACCTCGACTAACATTCAAAGAGCCTCTTCATTAAAATACATCTTATCTTTATTTAGTACTGTGCACAAGAAAGAACAGTTTAATCACAGTTTACTATTACCCTAAGTTCTTCAGAGAGTTTATATAGATAAATTATTTTCATTAACTTCGTTTAATTACTATTTAAATTATAGCATTTTAAGTCATTTATTATTAAAATTGCCTCAAGATGATCAACAGAACAACTTCACTTCAAATTTTTACACTCCTTCACTCTTCTCAGAATGGTAAATGAATTTCAGAGGGTGAAGTGCCTGGGAAAGAGTAAGTAGAAATATTGAAATGTGGCCATAAAAAACCCTATATAAACACCTCAAAGGATTTTTTTTAATAATGATGCACTTTAGAAAGAAAGGTAATGCAGCAGTGCTGAAGGATCTTTCTGGCAGCACTTACTACAGTGATGACACAGTTATTAAAATAACTAGCCACAATTTCCTTGGCAGCTTCACTGCAGTAGGCACTTTGGGATTTTAAAGAGAGGGTAGAGAGAAGAGACTTCAGTCAGCAGGAGCCACCAGAGTATTGAAACCAGGATCTTCTGTTAGGAATGGTATCATTAAACATTTTTCTAACAATACTTCTGGTGCTTTGCTTCCATCCCCTTCTGAAGACTACCTAAAACCTTCACATTCTTCTTTTGTCTACCTATTCTTCTCTTCTCTTTCCCTTTACTGACCTGTTTCTATGCGGGTTTTTTAACAATTTATTTCCCTGCAATATATTCTCTTTCCCATGTTCATTTTAGTTAATCCAATCACACCAAAATACCAGCCTAAAATATTACAAACATCACAGACCATTCCATTTGACTCTCTCATCAAATTTCTTTTGTCTGGAAGAGTCCAGATTTCTCTTGACATACATGAATGTGTGTGGGTTTTTTTAGTCCAGATATAAAAAATTAACCTAGCAACTTGGGTTTTTTTATCAATCCCTTTCTAATAATTGAAGAACATGTTTTTAGCTTCTTCTGAATGGTTTTACACTTGAAATATCCAGAGAAGTAAGGTAATCAACATCTTCCTGCTTCTGTTCTCAGCTGTAACAAGGACAGAAACTTCCTCCTTTTGCACTTAACAGCTAATCTACAAAACCAATTTTTCACACTCAGTCAGAGTTAGCAGAACTGTATAGGAAACTGTTTTTCTGCATGTTTGATGTTAAATTCAAGTTAGATTATCTCAGATACAGTTAAAAATATTAATATCCACTGTCTTGCATGTCACTGTCTTCACATAGGATGTTTAAATACCTGCTTCTGTCTTGCAATGTTTTCAGAAATCCCTGGCTGTTTCTCCCACTCCTCAGAAACTCTTTGTGATATAGACTATTATGTTCTTTATCAGAAGGGCACAAGCACGAAGTCTTCACTGGAGTTTTGATTCAGTACACAGTGCTGTGTCAGTGAATCCACAATTAAACTGTGTAGTGAGCTTTCAAGTGTAGTTCAGGGGTGGGTGAGCTATAAAAATGACCAAACAGGTGGTTTCCACCAACAAACAATTTGAGAACTCAGCACTGCCCATAACTCATGCTCTTGGATGAGGAATAGCTCCAAATTCTGAGCAGCTATAACTTTGTACACACAGCTGCAATATACTTTAACTGATGATTTCCAAAGATCTCTGGATGGCAGAATTTCAACAGTAATTTCTGAGCAGGCAGCAATTGTGACAAGTCTCTTTAAAGAGACTTTGTTCTCATAAGTTGTTTTCAGCACATCTGACAGCAATCCTTCTAGAAATCTCAAGTTGTTTGTTCAAATTTTTGAAGGATCTCTGAAAAATATTAGCCAAAAAATTAAGCACAAAGAAGGACAACTCCCTCTTTATTTACTTCCCAGACTGATGTTGGTAATGGTCCTGGGAACTTACCAGCTCTCATGACTTTGCTGCAAGGGACACTCCACTGTTGCAGGCACATCGACCATGAAACCAGAAATAAAGTACCTCTAGATACAGAAGATGTAGGAAAGCTGAGAAATGTATCTTTAAATATTCGAGGGAGAGGAAAGTTACACTGTGGTAAATTTTTGTTGTTTTGCAAGATGCATCAAGATGCCAAGCTATTGTAGGATGCAGGATGCAGTCAAATTTCTGCAGGGAAAGTATATAAGGCTAATCCTGACCATACTTCCATGTCTGTATGATTCAAAAGGAAGACATATGTTGCTCAAATCTAATCATAATAGCAGCAAGAATGTTTTAAATGTTTAACTTATTCTTTTATATTACACAACTTCTTCTACAACTATATTAATCCAATATGACAGAAGAAGAAATATTTTTCTAAAATCAGACACTAAAAAATCTACTAGAGGAAGCTATAAGGAAGATCCTCTACAAGACTTAGTGTTGTCTTTGCTGCTCTTCACAGCAGTGGGATTGTTCCCCATCCAGCAAGACTAGCTAGTTAAGCAATATGAAAATTGTACTAAGTGCTCCAGGACACTTCAGACCATATTTTATTCACAGCAATTGTCAGACTGAGAGAGCTAAGTAGAAACCTTTGGCAAATAGTATAGCCTTCAGAAAAGAATAATAATTGACAATTGTCATCCTCTGTGAAATGATTCAGAGTTTAAATATTCATTCTCTTCTGCAGCAGCCACTGGTCAAAGTGACTCAACTTTCCTGCACTTATTAAGATTGTCCTTCCATACAGTTGATCCCAGACTGTATTTCTCATTGGTTCATCATTATGAAGTTCATGACACTGCTGTAGACAAAGTTTTCAATAATGTATTTTGACAAAACATGAAGAAAATAAATCCTCATGCAATTTGCTCAAGAAAGTGGAATTTATGTCTAGGACAACCTTAGGGAAACAGGAGACCTCAGTGAAGGCTACAGCTCTGATGATGACCTGAGCTGACTTGGCCTTCTTTCCTTTCTGGGTCATTTTGATGTGAAAGGCAGAGACAGTTCTGAAATCTGCTAAAGAACTACCCAGCAAGAGACTTTACATACCTAAATTCTTCATGCCTACTGTATGGCAGCCTGCTCTGCAAACAGATCCCACAGCAAGCGGAGACTGAAAAAGACTGACTTCATTCAGCTCCTTGTTAACGAAAATTTAAGCATCCCACCCTGGTAGAGGAAGGTGTCACGGCCCATGGCAAGGAGTTTGAAACCAGATGACCTTATGGTCCCTTCCAACCTAAACCATTCTATAAAGCTGGTTACCACCTCCACAATTGCCATGTTTAGTTGGTAGAGATTCTTAACCACTATCTTGGTAAGCTTAGTGAAGTGGATTGGGAAAACTGGAGGTATTTGTGAACAAATATACCCCAAGCCAGTTAGAAATCTGTTGAAAGACTTTAAATGAAGAATTAAGCCTCCTTTTCACAATTTAAAGTTGTGATCTCAAGTCCAAAAGTATAAATTGCCAAATATGCCAAATTTGAAAAGTTCTGAAGTATAAAAGAAAGGAAAAAAGTAAATATTACCCAAGTCTCGTCAGTAGAATGCCTGGCAATTGTTTGCTCTAGCAGCTCTTTTAGTAGATAGTGGAATCTGAAACACCTCTTCAAATATCCTCTTTAGCTGAGAACTAGCAGAGATCAACTTAACAGAGAAAGTCCAGGAACAGTTAAAAATTGTCTTTACTTAAAGGAAGCTGGATTTGTTTTAATTGTTTCCTATAACAGAATTTTTGCCAGAGGTCAGTGTAAATGCACAGCAAGAAAAGGAAAGCTGTTAGCTTAAGAGACTTAAGAGAACTTTTTTTTTTTTCTGCAGGTATGACAGCTATGGTTTAAGTGAGTTTTCTTCAAGAAAAAGTAGCTCATATTTGTGAACAAAATAAATTTCTGACCTGACCAATTCTAGCTAAACAGGGCTATGTGTTTTACACAGAAAGATGTTGCATGCCTGTAGTGTGGCTCTGGATCATATCCTCCTTCTCCACATGAAAACTAACCTCAGATTTGGTCCTATTCAGAGTGGAGGGTGAACTCTTCCTTTCAACCTTTCCACCCCATGATGCCCCATGCATATGCCCCATGACGAAACTGAATGTAATTTTCTAAGCAGCATCCATCTGGAAACAAGGCCACTTGGCTATAAAGATTCATCAAGCAGTAATGCAGTCCCAGGAACATTCGTGCAAATCAGTCACTAGAGTGAACCAATCAAGTTTGTGAATCAAGGAGAAACATAACTACAGAGTTAATTAATCACTTTGCTTCTTGCAAATGCATGAGACACTTCTGGAGCTACCCACCTCCCATACTGCCAAGTCTACCTAGCCTTTTTCAATATTCCAATGGAGTAAAGTGAAACACTGTTTAACAAGGAATTTAAAAAGCCTGTTAGTTTGATAATAAGGATGAAGAGGTTATAATATTTACAACAGATTATACTCTTTGAATGAAATACATTGCCTTGCTCATTGAAGACTCTGTTCACATGCACAGTTGCCAGAGAATCAGAGTTCATTAGTCAAAATTATATTTATTAAAAAAAAATTGAAAAAATTTTATCATAATCTGTGATGTGAAAAGCATTTCAGAAGAAAGAAATTGCTACCCAGACTGCAGTGAATAAAATGCAAATTTGACATTTTCAACAGTACTGTCACATGCTCCCACCCTCCTTAAAGAAAACAAATTTACTTTCTCAACACATAAAAAAATAGATAGAAAATTTAACTCTAACTTCCTGAATAAATACAACTCCTACCCCTGATTCCTTGATCTTCAGTTTCTCAGTGTTCTTTTACGACAAACACTGAGTTGAGACTGACCAGTAAGAAAGGATTGACACGTTGGTATAAACCAAAATCCTGAATAGATGCAAAACCACTGTGGGGGCATTTGTACACAGCACACAGATGACCAGGTTTGAAAGTGTTACTGCTCCTTAAAGAGTATTCACCATGAATCCACGATAGGCACTTTTATTCCATGAGAGCAGAAAGGGTTTAAAATGTTACAATTGAGAAAGAATAATCAAATGCAAGCCTGTTGGTACAAAACAGCTGGAAAAATTCTCTTCTGTTTTACATTACCAAAACAGACTGAACAAAAACTGCTTCCAGCTTTATGAATGTAACATCCTCTCATCAACATATGTATTGAAAACTCCTAGAAAGAAACCATTCCTGAACTCGTGTCGGCTGAAAAGCCTCAGAAGACTTAAAAACTCCTTAAAATGAAGTTGCTTCATCAGCTTTTACTAAAGACATTTGTGTTAGTTCCAATCCCAGCCTATGCTTAAGAAAGAAAGGACAAAAGAAAGCGGAAAGTACTTGAAAGCTGGAGCAACTCTGGCTTTCATTTCTACTGCTATTGTTTGCACAGCATTTATTAACATTGTGAGTTTCTTCACAATTTAATGCCGACAACTAAGGTACAGCAGGTTCCCGTTTAGTCCAGTTGTGACCATTGTCCATGTTTCCCTTGGTTCTGAATTAAGACATGCACACCTGGCACTCAGAGCACACCTGGTATGAAGTTTCCAACCAATCCCAGCCCAGGGTAGATACCAGTGCAAGGTCCTGGTTTACAGCTTGGGTCAATCATAAAGGTTTCTTTCCTTAGCAGCAAAAATATTTAGTAAAACGCTGGCCATGGTAGACCTAGAGAGAAGAATGATCCACTCGGGTTTTACTTCTGTCAGAGAGCAGTGAAAATACATTCGGGGGTAAAATCAACCACAGAAAATCCTCAAATTCTCCAGGAAATATTGGAAGAATCTTGATCTTAAAAGCAAAACCATCAAAACCCCATAAAGACTGGGAAGTATGACTGCTTTAGGCCTTTCTCATTTAAGCTGTGTACTCACTTCCCAGACACTGTGGAGACAGATGCATTATAAATGCAAAAAAATTATAGATTTCATCTTAACAGATTAGTTTGGTAGGATAAACACACAGAGTGATTTATTTATGTGCAACAAACAGACACATTTCCTTTCAAACTAGAGGTTAAAA
The DNA here is from genome assembly GCF_025592945.1 of Manacus candei. Classification (NCBI taxonomy): domain Eukaryota; kingdom Metazoa; phylum Chordata; class Aves; order Passeriformes; family Pipridae; genus Manacus; species Manacus candei. Next base: position 3,675,625 of record NW_026138122.1, on the reverse strand, counting down.
AAGGTATAGTAAATATCTTTTAATCCAAGCAAATTAACTTTTTTTTTTCAGATACAAACAAACATTGAGGATATTCAAAGACACCTTTTGGTAATATTGCTAGTTTCTACTTCAGGACGAGGAGGCAACAGAGATTTGCTTTACACTCAACATAAACACTCAGCTTGATATAAACAAGAATGAAACAGTTTTGGCTCTATTTTGGTTTCAAAGATGAAGAACACTGCTAAGAAGTAAATAAACACCTTCTGTTTTCTATAAATGCTGATGGGCTACTCTTCTTCCTTAGCCAAATGAGTCAAGCCAATCTAATGTCTTGTTTAATTTGTTTTCCAGAAACTGAGATGTAAAACTTGATATCTGAGTAAATATGTACATTTTCCTTACAGATAATCCTTATTTTGTCTGATAGAGCACAGCTGAACTCACTCACTTCTCCTAAAAGTCTGATTATAAGAAATCTGTTTTATTGCAGAGCTGGAGCAAAGGAGCTTTTAAATCTGAAAAATAAAAGAAAGGTTTGTTTCTTTTTACATAGCATATTTTGTATCTCACTTTCTTGTGGCTATTCTGTTGTGATACAGCATCCTCTCTGAAGCATTATATGATGTGGTAAAGAATCCACTCAGTCTGAAAAAAAGAGGACTCCAAAATAGGCTGTTGTTTTAAGGGAGATTAACTTCTACAGATAGGTCAGTAGGCACCACTCTGTTAGGGATTCAGACTTTGCTGAAGGTGTAGGTAGCTCATCTTCAGGGTAGTCTTTAAGGCAACTGACTAGCAAGTTCTGCCTCCAGGGTACAATTTTCGTGCCCAGAGTCTATGATATGGACAGAAGAACAAAGGTACTTTAAAATAAAATTATTTCAGAATCGCTATTCCAGGTAATATTTTTTTTTTCTAAATACTACCACGTAAAACACTGAGAACGCTTTGAGTGATTGCATAGCATGGATGGGGAGATTTGTGTTTCTATGAGAAGTTTTGAAATGCATTTTTGTTTCATTTTAGAGTGGCAAAAATGAACAGAGAAACTTTTACAAAGCTGAAAAAAACCTAACAGAGATGAGAGTCTGTAAGGCAGTGAGGGCCTCGTAGAGGAACCAGGACCTAAAGCGTGATAGCAAAGATGAGAACAGCTTTTGCTGGCCCCATAGCCACCTGTTTCCAGTTCTTAATGCCAGGAGGGGAGGAATACCCTTTGTTAAGGTTCCTAGAGGTCTGTCTCAACACCTTTGTTTGTGATAACCTTATTCCAAATGTTGAAAAAGTCAGTTAGCAACAGGTTCTGGCAAATACTGAGAACAAGACTCTGGAGCCTTAGCTTAAAAGCAGAAACTCAGTCCTGTCATCTATCTTCTGGCATGGACTCTCACAGTCACAAGGACTCTTGGGTGCTCAGTGCAGGACACTGGTGCCTTCACTGGCAGACCACAACACATGTAACACACCTGCCAGCTGCATCTATGTTTAATTTTCAAAAACAGCACTGGTGTCCTTTAGTGGTACTTACGAAGGTCAGGTTATCCCAGATTATCCCAGGTTTTCATGCTGCTTCTCTGCTTCTTGGCTCCAGCAATTTCTTATCAGCAGGGAAGACTCCACATAGTAAAGTTTCTGCAGATAAAGTGTCACTTTTATTTGCACTTTCCCACTACGAAAAGCACTTAAAGGCAAGACAAGGTGTTAGGAATATAGATGGCTAAGGAAATTATAGGAAGAAGAGCTTTCATATTTTCCACCTATTGAGGATCTTTCAGTCTTTCCCTCACTTAATTTCTGCTGATACTCCCTGTAAAGAAGGAACGAGAATAAATGAGTTATCCAGTCCTAACACCATCCAGCCAAAGTATCTTTTCCTAAAAAAAAAAAAAGAAAAGAAAAAAAACAAACAAATTATCACCCCAAAAGGGATGCTGGCATAACTGTTGCAAATTCTTTTGACATTTTAGCTGGCAAGTTAAGAGTGCCTTAAGAGAGAGAGACAATAAATATATGAGAGATGAGAATTTGCAGATATGACCACAATTGCCAGAACTTAATTTCTTCAAGATATAAGTAACTACAAAAGCATCTGAGCTTTTTCTCTCCTGTGTGCTTAACTAATACTCTACAAGTATCTGAATGTTTAATTCCATTCAGATCAAGGAACTATTTAACACATACAAGAAATTATACTAGAATACATTTTGGGAAAGGAAATTGAAAGCTGATTATCACAATGGTATTAATATCTGTGGATCTGTGAAATAGCATGCTGTGAGAAGGCATTATTTTTTTTAAAAAGCTGCAATGCAAATGCAAACAATGAATGACACTGTGATTGTTAGGATTTTCAGTGCAATTTATACACAGCTTCTCTGCATTTTTTGAGATGGTTTAGACAACCTAAGAGAATTTCTTTTCTCTCCAACCCTGAATGCTGTTTTCTGGTATTCTCTTTTCAGGTCTATGAGGCTTGAGTATTTTTTCCTGACAAAATATTCCAACAAAAAGGATTATGTTTTGTAGCATTAACTCATGTATAAGTAAAAATAGCAGAGATACTTCATTCAAGAATAGTTAAAACAGAATAAAACATTTCAATATATGTTCCTCTTTAACACCAGCCTCTTTTCTGCCCAGATATCTTTCATGTTCTGGTGTGAGCTAATGGTCTTTGACACACTTGAATGTGAATACTTCTATTCAAATGGACGTGGAGACAGGGCATGGAGGCAAAGAAGTGTAAAGTCAGCCTTGTTCTGTGTGTCCATGTCATCAGCAATCTGCCACATTGCTGCACATGGCTGAACCTATGAATGAAATCATGAATGGACATAACAAGAGAACAGTTCATGTAGTGTGCTAGGACCTGAGCAGATAATAAGAAGAATCTTGTACAGTTGTGCACCACAATCCCCATGCTATTTTCCTACTACCTTGCTTAGTTCTGGTCCAATGAACAGGCCTAGAGAAAAGAAAAATAAAGCACAGCCACTCTGGGAGCCAAGTGATTTCTTCAAGACAGATGTTCTACTTGAAGAAACAGGTTAATACCACAGGCTCATTTCAGAAAGGCTGACAAGCAATATTGAGTCAATCATCAATGAAACAACAACTACATACAGATGAGAGATGAAAAAGTCAATATATGGCAGTACAAAATCTGTAATTTTAGTCCCCACCAAATCTCTTCAAGTTCTCTTCATTGCTACATAGTTCTTTAATAAGACTTAGTTCTGCTTTCTACATCCCCAATGACTTGTGTTTCAATTTTGAAAACTAGTTAGAAACACGCTTATGGTAACAAACTGCATTGTTGTCATTGTCCCAAATAAATCCATTCGCAGTCCTGAAACCATATTTTTAAACCTAAAGAATGTAGGAATAGACAGAAACCTTTGTAGAGAATAGTGTTGAGAGCTGGCTGACTTGTTTGTTGGAGCATCAGAACCAAAACATTTCCCTATCAGTCTCATGGAGGCTGTGTTCAGGGGGATTAGTGATACAACCATCATCAAAAACAAAATCTGTGGATTTTTTCATGTACAGTAATGGAACAGTTATAGCCCAATTCAGAACTCTTTCATCTTCCACTAACTCAATTAGCTTTCTTCAATCTCTATAAAAGCACTCTTTGAATCCCTGAAAACATGCAGAAATATGTATTCTATTTCTGCAGCAATATAAGAATGTTTTTTCACCCTCATCATCCCCCCTTTGCAGAAATATGAGATGTGTCTGTACAGAATCTGTGAGCTCTCACTGGAACATGAACATCCTCATGAACTCATTCCTTCTCAGTTCTCCCTGTGCCAGTCTATGCACTTGTCAATATAGTGCTGTGTCATGGGATCTTTCAGTCTTTTCTAGAAGCATTAAAACCTAGGAGAAAAGGAGAAACAGTCTCATACTCTATCAGCCTGAGGCAGAATAAAAACCAGACTTCCATCAACAATTATGACCAGTCAGACTGAAGTCTTCATGATTAGCGTGTTCTCAAGAGAGGAACAAATTCTCATAGCCAAATGATATCTATAATTATGTCAAAATGAAATAATTTTGTTTTAGTTATGAATGGTCTGTAGCATGAGAGTAAGTGTGTGTGTGTGAGGGGTTGGAGGGAGGGAAGAAGTATGCAGCACATTTAACAGTGATTTTATGGTTCAAATAAATGGGTAGTTGACCATTCACTTCAGTTTTACAGCACCTGATTTTGCATTAATCAGAGTGACTGTCTATAATCCTGATAAAGCATGTTCAACTGACCTGCATTTAATTTTTAATAGTAGCTTGCAATGAAATTAACAAGCCAGTGCTGTTAAATCAATGATAAGAAGGGAAAGAAATATTAGAGGACGGCTCTGTTAATTAGCAGGATAAATTTGCATTATTGTTTTCACTTTTTTTTTCCCAAGTTACGCTGAAGTCTTGCTGCCACATTGTTTTAAATGGACCACCAAGGGTCCCCCTGGGCATGAGGAGGCCTGTGCCACTGCTGTCTACAGATCCAAGACTTGCTGCCAGACCGAGATCTTGCTTTGACTCTCAGCCTTTCTTTTTGTACATTTTTTTGTTCCTTTTTTCAATTTTGTAGAAGACAACTGACCTTGGAGGTTTGAAATATCATCAGTTTTGTTTTGGGGTTGTGAGATTTAGACATCTGCCTGGATGTCTTTAATGTCTTTTTTGAACTGAAATTCTGACTTTAACCTAATTTCATAATGCCTGCACAAAAACCAAACCAAACCAAAAAAAAAACAAAAACCAAAAAAACCCAGAAAGAGAATTCTTCTTCATTATCTCTAGACATTCCCACTCCATAACCTTTTGATGACAAACCTTTCTAATATGCCACCAGCAGCTTAAACTTCATGCAGCTGAACTGAACACTTTAAATATTTTTTCACTCCGTCGATGTTGGCCTTGCCACTCTCCTCTTTGCTGCTGAAGCTCAAGACAAAGAGGTGTTTTTGCAGCATAGGCTGCATAAAGACATCCAACAGCCTAGTGCTCTATCTGTTGATACCATACGGAAGTTGAAGTATCAGTAACAATTTCTCTGAGCAGAGTCTGAGATTAATTATTCTTTGGCAGCACTGTCAGTGTCTTTATAACATATTTAGAAAGTGAATAATTATTTTTAAGTAGCAAATGGACCAACTAACTTGGTGAGGAAACTAGCAGCACTGCCACGTACTGCCTGACAGCTGATGAAGAGACAAAATACTTTGTGTTGCTTCTGACTCTGTCCCTAAACCTCTTATCCATTGCGATAGTTCAGAAAAAATCTTACCCTATTGCCTTTCCCCATACCCTCTTGCCAGAGCAATCACTCCCATCTCACATATGGATGTCCATCTCCTTGAGATAAAGCAAGGCTTGCTGTTTGTGTCACCAAACAGGTCTCCACACAACAGAGGGCCATGGGGGGACCCACAGGAGTCACAGCATGGGAGGTGGATGTGGAAATTGGAACCCCTACCAGGGAGGGTTCATCACGTTGTTCCCCCTCCCTTTCTCTCACTCCCATCTGCTTCTGTATTCATCCCAGGATTAATTTACTATAGCAGTTATAACTTATTTGAATGAAGAAGTTACTCAAATTGTGAAAGGATTATGTACTTATGTTTTCAATCTCTTTGTGGAGAAAAAAATTGAGTTTTTAACATAATAATGAGTTGTCTGTAGAGCATACTAAATCCCACTATACTTTCCAACTTCATATCTGGCAAAATAACAGGAAATTAACACTGCTAAGACTCATAATAGCATGCAGGCATCTTCTCCCTAGCACCTTTAAATGAACAGAGGTATATGAAGTGCAGGTAAGAAGCAGAAACAAAGTCAGGCAGTGGCTGCCTCATCCTGACTGGTTGCACCCAGAGATACCTTTGGAGCTCACACAGTACATTGAAACAAGTTTAGCCTGCTGGTGTTCAGGACAGCTTTGCTACAAATGGCAATCATCATCAACCTCCTGCACATCAATATGGTGAGGACCACTAGCTGCATCCCCTTTCACCTCACTTCTGCACAGCTGAACCAACCCAGGTCCTCAGTCTGTCCTCATACCTCCTGTGCTGCAGCTTCCAAAAACTTTGGGGTCTTTTATGATGTCTCAGATTGTCTAGCCACAAATGTATGGCACTGGTGGCCATTAGTTGCTTTTGAAATGTCAGGTTGACTAGGAACAGAAAGACCACCAGTCTGTCTCAGACAATCTCTGATCATTTGATCCATGCCAGACTGTGATGATACTTGGCTGGTCTGCTCTTGTGCAAAGAGAGTCATATCTATTTCAAAATCAATTTATTACACTTTTTGAAAATAATATGACTTAAAACATCTGGGTTTGGTATTTCTAAAATACCATTTAAATAAAACATGTCAAATTTTATCGAAGTATGCAGAAATGGAAAAGCCGTCTTTGATTTAGGAAATCAATATCATGAAGGATCAGGTGGTAGTTACAGTACTAAAAAATCAATTTAAATCCTTCTCCAGAATGGAACTGTTGTTGTCTGAATGTGCCATGAGGAAAGGAGCCTGGATTGTTTCCGCAGGGCACTCAGCAGAAAGGGATTCATTTCAACAACCTTTACAACCTGTATATTTTCAGGAGAGCTTAGCAATACTGCATGTCAGAGTTCAACGCTGGGCAATATCTTGATGAGAAGGGGTTCTGCTTGTTCAGAAGAATCCTCAACCTTACTCTCAAATTCTCAAAATTACAGCTGTCATCTCATCATGTCAGGGCCCTACTACTTCTGCCATTTGGAAAGAGATTTCAGACTGTTTAATTTTAAAGATTGATTACCATTCCTTGACAGATCACTTTCCATTAAATTAAATAATGTTCCAATTAATTGATCTTTTAGTAGACATTCTTAATTTAGTAAACGCTGAGGAGAATGCTAAAATTACCACTATATTTCTGACAGAAGCACCACAGAAATCTGCTAATTGATAGCTTTGCTGTTTTCTCTGATGGCCTGAAAAGCTTTTAAAGCTAAATTCTGTAATCATGTTCATCTTTGAAAATTGGTTTTGTGAAACCACACATTTAGTTCTTGCTGAGAAATCTCATTTTAGTAATTTTTAACATAATTTAAAATGTATAAACTAAATTAGCTTTTGTAGTTAAGCCAGCATATTTTTCTTCAATTTTTATCTCTTCCTAATATATATTTGACCTTGGAAATGACAGTGTCTGTAGGATACTGCAGCTAGGAACAAAGAAATAATTTCCATTCCATCACTATGGTTACACTTTCTTCTGTCTCCAGCACTGAGCTGTCTGAAAGTGTTGAACAGAGAGTCCTCAGGAGGGCAAGAAAACTTCATTTAATATTATTTAGTTCTGATTACACAAACACACACACATGCAAACAAACACACATAGCCTTGGATGTAGCAAATTACTGCATTCTGTTCACATTGCATGTGAGATAGGACCAACAATAAAAATCAGAGTATCATGAATGTCCGCCCCTCCCAGGCTGTTTTCAGTCTTATATGCTCATGTCTGATTGTTTCAAGTGGTTCAGCAAAATATACAACGCAAGCAGCAAGGCTACCAGTGGGCTTAGCACAACATTAGCTTCATGGACATCTTCATTCCTCATGGTGATGATGAAGACAGACTAAAAGTGAGAATCATGGCTTCCCTCTGACCATTGGAAATTTGATTTGGAATAATTTTGAAATGTTCTTTAATGCCTATCTTTATTCTGACCAAACAAAGCAAGCCAAGGATCCTGGAATATGAAACATTGTTCTTGAGAAAAGGAAGAATCTTTACAGTGGTGGTTCTGCACTCTTTCAAGTAACTTTATCACCTAGCTGGCAACAGAGTGAGGTTGGTCAAACTTCTCCAGTTTCTTACCTTTTCTTAGACAGAATCATTGCCCTGCCTTTTGATGCTCTTTGCAATGAAAACCTTGCCTTCTGTTGTCTGAAATGGATCCCATATTTATGCAGTATTTGTGCAAAATCCCACAACAGGCATATCTTATAATTGAGGGGAAAAAAAGTCTTCAAAATCACAGTTCTTAGTGTTACAGTATACAAAATTGTATCTCTTGTATGAGTTTAAATCATTAGAGACTTCATTCAAAGCTAACAAGTGTTGCTAGGAAATAAAAACCTTAAAAAGATAAAAATTGAATTTTAGATTTCAATTCAGCAAAGAATTCATGTTCCTGGAAAGACTAAATACTTGAACTCTAAGCATGGCATTGTCATTGATACTCCTTAGCTCTACATCATGCTCTCTAAAGTTCTTCTCTCTATTTTTCCCTGCATGGTTACACAGCAAAACATTAAAAAACATTCCACATGGAGATTTAAACAAATATTTCTCTGATTATTTTTTTGGTAGAGTTTAAAAAGAGACAAATATAGACAAGCTGACAAAAAAATTACCTGCATCAAAAGCCACATTTGATAAAAAATAACATTTCGTTGTAAAGCAAAATCCACAGCACTTCATTTTAAAATAATTTTTTTAATGAAATCTTTTTCATAAGCTGTTATCATTAAATACTTTTGAGACAATCAGCTACACTGGAGATCTCATTTTACAAAAATTTTATGTCATATTTCTTCCTTTTTACTTTATAGAGTCCCTGCTGAACACATACACTCCCCTCCTGGCCCTCAGATTCCCACTGTGTTCTGTTCCATACTGTCACTTTCGTCTTGTTTTGGGTGCCAATTTTTCTCATTTTCATTAAACACCATCATTCTGAGGAAGCACTACTTCTTCTGCTCTGTAATGCAATCAGAACAGTAAGTGCTTTACCCAAAGGTCAGGTGGTAAGTCATACCATGGAACTAATTTCAAAATTCAAGACAATTTGCCTTTCATCACCTCCAGCTGGGCCCCACATTACCTGAGCCTTCACAGACTTCCTTCAAAGAATTCTCCTGGAGGAAAGTTTTAGAAATACATGCATTTGAGATATAGAAAACCAAATGGCCTTGTTGATAGTACCTGTGAAGTATAAAAAAGCATGTCAGTTGAATAAGCTCTCTTTTATGTATTACAGCTCCTCTCTACCAAGACCATTTTCATTACAGTGATCTTGTTGATGAAAAATAGCACAATTTTGGCAAAATATCACACACAGAAGTTAGTGCTGTGCACAGTGAACAGATTTGGCAGTGGTAGCTTGTAAGACAGAAGATATAAGACAATACCCCACCACTACACATCTCCTCAGCCAAGACATTACCTGTCACCAAAAATCAGCCCTCTCGAAATATGATTTCTCACTTCATCCACTCAGAGTGCTACAGAAACCAGTAGTACTGTTGAGAGTCCAGCAAGCAAGGAAGAACTTCTGAAAAAAACACACCAGGGAAAGGAAGGGTCCTTCAGGTACTCCTGAGACAGATAAATGCTATATCCTCTAGGACTCAAGCCTTCAAGAGTTCAAACAGAGTTGAAAAGCTGGTAAGGTCCATCCAGTGCCAGTAAGCTGGAAGAAGTAACAGAAAAAAAAAAGGGCCAGGCTCAGGCATGCTTGGTCAGCCATGCTTGGTCAGCCTAAAACCTGAAGTAGAGTTAGGGTCTGATTTCTCCCATGACAGAGGTGCAGAAGTTGAATGTAAGATTACATGCATTTTCCTCCTAATCTCTCCTCCTCTAGACAATGCAGGGTTTGGTACACCTTTGGGCTTCTACTAACATCCGTACTTCTACTTCTCTGAAACAAAGTGACTTCATGTTGTATACTTAATGGGAGCAATTTTAATGCGGTCATCCATAATAATTATCATATAAATCATCAGGCAAAGTGTCATAATGTTGTAAAGTGCAGCAAACCTACTGTCCTGTTCATTCCTCACTCCTTCCAAACTCAGTCGTATGGCATATTTACTTACCTTTTATTTATCTTGTATTCCTACTCGTAAGTAAATGAGTTGGGGATACTATCTTCATATCTATAAAGATATCAATATTTCTCTTATGAATATCTGGTACAGAGGGACTTCAGACTCTTCAGAGAAATTTCTGTGTTAGCAATTCATTTGGCTGGACAGTGTAGTCAAATTGTGTGACTCTCACTCATGTAATCAGCATCCACATAAAACTTCTTTAGGATGGTAGATATCATGACCAACTCTACAATGAAGAGGAGCATGTGAAAAGGAAAAGATGCATCTCCTCCCCTCCCTAATGCAAATGGCAGGAGACGAGAAAGAAGAATCCCTCAGTTCCAGGTATGAAGCACCAGAAAGGCTCTATACTTTGAAATATGACAGAGTGGGATCTTTATGGGGTGGTCTTAATAAAGGTTAAGAATGCACTGTGGGAGATGACGAATCTGAAAAATGTGACTTAAGCTTCCTGTACAGTGTTGACTCCTGATTGGGCAATTAAGACAAGAAAATGACTGCATGTAGTGAAAGCCCACATGATGTCCGCAGTGCTCATAGCCCTAAAAGCAGTTTCTTACTGCCCTTTCCTAGTTTCTCTCTGACAGGTTTCCAACCTGCACTTCTAGTACTGTCAAACTATGTTTCATTTTTCTTTTAAGTGTTTTAAATTTTGAACAATCATAACCTTGTTTGAAATTATCTTCAGACATTGTACGTGGGCTGTGAGTGAGAATAGTCTAGGGAAAATTGGTAATAGCAATTAACTGTAAGGGAGGTTCTTAGAAAAGTGTCAGTCTTTTCAAGTAGAGCTGTAATACTATTTTCTGTCAATACAATTTTCCTTTTCATAGGTAACATATAAATAAGAATATGTCTTAGGATTATCCATACTGAAAAATTAGCAGTGAATCAACCTGTAGAAACTATTTTTCTTGTGTTTTTATCTGGCTAAACACTTAAACTTTGATTCCTACTTCATCTCTATAAGTTTCCTCATAAGAATATGAATCTGTGGGTTATATTTCTGAAAGATGTGCATATGATATATACAAAAATTAACATTTGTAATAAGAATTTTTGGTCTGGAACAAATATATGTGCACATACACACTTCCTTTAACCACGAGTATATGAAATTTTCATGATGAATTGGTGTATCAGTCACAAATACACACACTTGATTACAGAAATCCTGATTTTAAGATTGTTTTCCGCTGTTTATATCTCAGCCTGAAATATTCCATGCTGAGGGATTTCTCTCAGGCTGAATGCTTTTGGAAAGTTTAAATGTTTCATATGCTTCTGAGAAAGAGACAAAGGAAAAAAAAAGGGAGTTTAGCCAATTTAAAAAGAAAAAAGAGAAAACCTCTCTATGACTCATCATTGAACAGAAAGCATTATCCTCTTTTTCTTTGGAGAAAGGATGCACAATTTTGCTGGGGAGTTAACTTTTTGACAAGAATATGCTCTTTATTTTCAGCATACTGTACCATAAGTTCTCACTTGTTCAGCAGAGATGTGCCCAGCAGTAAGGGCACATCTCTACTTCATGAATGCTCCAATCTTTACACTTTCCTCATGATCACAGTTCCATACTTGTAGAGCCACACTGGATCCACGTCCAGTCCTAACACAAGGGAACTTACCCTTCTATTTTGAATGACCATCCTGCCACCATGCATGCCTCAACTTACCTAAGCAAGGAATAGAGGATAACACCTGGACTTGTGCAAAAGTGGCAAAAAGAACAAATCAGGATAAACAGCTGGGAATTAAAGATTGGCAGAAGTGAGCATGAAGGTGGACCAGGAAAATAAGGTTACGTTTTTAGTCTGAGTAGGCCCCACCTATGGACTGAAAAATCTTTCTGAGCCCTTTCCCAAAGTCTGTGTTTTAGGAAGTCACACTATCTTTATGCAGAACAGTCACAGGACCAAATTAAAACTGATCAGCTGCCTTTATATGTGCCATTATGTGTCAATAATCAGCTTGTATACTTTGACCGCTTTATTGCGAATATACATTTGCACACCTAGAAATACCCCTGATAAGGTAAAAATTAATCCAAATGTGAAATTTTGGTGCAACTGAAAGCTATTGTAGATTTGCCTTGAATTTCAGCTGACTGGGGACTTCACAGCATCTTGATGAGTAGCATATCACATAGAGTTAATATTAGCCCATTCTTCATTGGTTTTGTGCTGCAAGATATCATTATTATTCTATTACACTTCCAGTGGTGTGGAAGAATTTACTCTACTTACAAAATTTACAGCAGCACAAGAAGTCTACTCTGTTAAACAATCATAAGCAATCAAGCAGTTTTTGAGGAAATGGGGGTACATACATCTGTCTCTAGAAAGATCATAAAACATAAGAAGGAGGTGAAGAAACAGTGCCCTTATAAAAAAATTCTGTTATATTTGACACCTTTAAAACAAACAAAGGCTCCTGAATAGACATGTTAAAATCAATCAAAAACAAGCAAACAAAAACCCTACAACAAACTCTCCCCCAACCTCCAATTGCAATAATCTTCTATTACAAATAGCAATATTTTTGGCATATGTGTGGTGCATGACTTAAAATATTAAGCAAGAGCCTTGCAGCACAGCAAAAAACAACTTACAACACTCTAAATGCAAATGTAGAGATTAAAAAAATATCCCTTTACTGGATCTATTAGGTGATCCTTCAAGTCCTTGAGCAGATTGTAGAGAAAAAAAACGAACCAACCAACAACAATAAAAACCCACCACCACCAATGAAATACCAACAACAAGAACAAAAGCAGAGCCTAGTTAGAAAAGACCAAAGATCTTTAGGTGTTCTGTTGATTGATGGATTGTCTTTGGCCTGCAGTTGCTGGGGTTTGTGTATTGCTTCATTTCATGCTATAAACACAGCAAAATTTAAACCATCTAGGTGTGTACCAAAACAGGAAACTACAAAGGTTGGAAAACCCAGTTTTAACAGAATTATACCAGAAAAACATGTTTTTTCCACTGAGGTTCCAGACCATTCTGAATTCACTTCAGTCTTTAGGCAGATAAATGAGGCTGTCTCAACCATCTTCAGTGGTATTTAGTTCGCTCAATCTGGGCCCCTAAAGAGCAGCCTGAAATCTGAAAGAAAAAATGGAGTTTGCTTCAGAGTAATCATTTTAACCAAACCTGGAGGGAGAGAGTTCCATCACCAGCACAACACTCATTCCTGCTGTAGGCAAAGTGGGTGTCTACTGAGTCCAGTTCCACATAGACCAACCAGGTCAACAGAATGTTTATTTTGCAGTGCAGACCTGGTTTTGGAAGTCCTACATGCCTCCTTCCAGCTCTACCTAACACAAAGCACTAAGAGCAGAAAAAAAGTAGTAACATACACAGTTCTTAGTGTGGGGCTGTTACCTTCAAGGTGCTTGAGCACTAGACAGCTTGTCAGAGAGGAATTGACTCAGCTGCACCAGCCACATTATGGTGCAAAGGGGAGAAGTCACCAAGACCAAAGAAAACAAGGTGATGTCTTAAGAGAATCATCAGACAAATTTCCACAGCCTCCACAGAAGCTGCATTATGAATGAAATCTTGTTTCTATCAGCCTTTGCAGATTTTGTGTGTAATAAGGGATCTGGTCACCTTCTTGTTACAGGGGCAGTTATTTTAGATCCTGACTCTGGTTGCTCAGGATGCACTAGTACTCAGTATCCCCTGCATCCATTAGCACAGGGTCACTACTTTTACCATTCTGACTCTGCTCAGAAAGAGCAGAGTGAGAACCAGAGCTCCAGCTTTGCATCTTCCCTTCATCTTTGCATCTTCCCTCATTTCTGTGTGATGTGCAGCAACTGGTTCTGCCTTTGGCTGGGTTAACAAAGGATTAAATAGGACAAAGAATCAATAAAAATCCACTTAGATGGCATTCATGGTTATATCGTAAGGGAAATAGCAAGACAGCCATTGGAGAAATGGTGAAAGACCAAGTGCACTCAAATCTTCCTGGAATCAACGTGATCATGTCTAGCAGGAAATGGCTCTTAAAGCACATACTTAATGTAACACTTTTAGAATGCCATTAGAGTTCTGATATATTATTAACTAGACTAAAAAGGGGGAAAAAAGCCACAGCAGATACAATTACTATAGCACAAGCTGTAAATAATCTGCCTTTTCAATTTTTCAAGTCTTCTAGATACAACTATGATAATGCTTTATTTAATATATATTAATTTCCTATCAAAGTGAACAGTTCTATCAAGCACATTTCATGTATATTGTATAGGTGATGCTAAATGTCCTCTGGACATAAACAGAACTCATTTAATTTCCATTTCAAGATCTATCTCATTTTAATAAATGTACATAAACTGTATTTAAAGAGGCTGTACAATATATATGTATAGGTCTAGTAAAAAGCTATTTTCAATTCTAAAACTCTGCTTTAAAATTTTCCAATTTCTGTGGGAAGTATGACCATAATGTTTAAGGTGGTGCTGGACTGCAAATTATATTGGACCAAGCACACTCCTATTAAAGTCAACTAATTTGCAACAGATTTCTCTGGGAAGGGAATGGAGATTCCACACATTAGTTAGAGTTCTACAAATGTAGTTCAAATATTCTCAGTGCTCTTCAGACACCATGAACTTCTGGGAGGTTTTCGGCAAAAGAGGTTTTGGAGCAAGATAAGCATTATATAATTCTTTAGTTTGTCTGCAGCAAAAGTACAAGACTAAATCCATCATCTGTCAAAGAAGGTAGGGAAAAGAAGAAGGACTGGCTGATGAGTATTTCTACAGGAATAGCTTCCACTAATCTCCTTTCGAGAATGCAGGGGGTTATTTACTTTTAAGGGAAAGAAATCATAAGTGCCACTAACTTGTCTTCTTTTCCTAGTGTGTTTAGCCCTCCTGTTGAGTAGGAATATGCTGAGGCAAACCATGATACAATATGAGAGAACCAGAGTTGAGCCAAATACACCCTATTCTGCAGTTTCCAGCATTTCCAAGATACCTATGCTCACTTGGACACCACCATAATCCTAATTTTATTAATGTGTATAGGCTTGTCCTGTGTGATGAAATCAGATTGCAAGAAGATGATGCTTAGAAGGCTGAAGCTGCCTTTATTTCATAATCATACTAATATTTACATAAACCTATTAGTTGTGCTTATGTTATATAAACCATAATTTTTTTGAGGTCTAAGACTTGAAAGCTGGGCTTTGTAATCCATACCAATGTGATTCAGTGTAAGTGCTGAATATTAGCTGAAGCACAGTTAGCCTCTGCATGCATATTGTCTACAATTTACACAGCACCATGAACAGTTATGCTTATTTGACTCTGATCTATATAGTGTCCAAGATTCAACAGTTCTAGTAGTTCTGTTGCTGTTGGTTTGGGGGTTTTGTGTGCATGTTTTCTGTTTGTCTTTTTTGGTTGGGGTTTTGTTGTTGGTTGGTTTTATTTGTTTGTTTTTATTTGTTTTTAAATAAAAATTTCTGATTGATCTGTCAGAAAATTGCTTTCAATACTTTGTAAGATTGCCAGGGAATTAAAATTAATGGTCGCTTGTAAATTAGACTGCATATTATGCTGTGAACAGAGATAGGAAACAATGGATATCTTAGAGGGGGATACAAAATAGTCATAAAAGCTAAACAATAGAAAAACTCTCTAAGATATAAATATTGATAAAGGGAAGCCTTGCTTATCAGCAATGATACACTGTTATATCAGTTGTAAAGAAGAATAAAGTTACATATCTGGAATGAGAATAGAAATGGCACACCAGTAATCAAGACATGTCCAAGACCTTCAGACCCCTTCCTTTTTATCCCTATATGTGATTATTCTGCGTAACATAATTTAGCAATCACAATCTTTCAGCTTTCTACAAATTTAATATCATTCAAAACCTACTGTGAAATATAGGCTCAGCTTTTGACATCTGATGTACCCATTGTATACACAGAGGAGGAAACTAGATTCAACTCTCTTGGGGTCAAACTCTGCAGATTTTTCTTCATATATTTTGCTAGAAATACTGCACAACCTTCTTATCTATCTTATTTATCTTATAGATAAGATATATCTTAATCTTACATACATTTCTTTCTGCCTGGTGATCTCTTCTGATCCATAACAATCAAACCACTAATTTCTCATATTACAGCTGAGACAATGAAAGGACAAGTAGGAGCTTTCTAAGGCTTGTTCTTACCCTATTATTCAGAACATATGAAATAGTGGCTTTCTCAATTATACAGGCTGCAAAGGTGTGAAAAATTGATATACTTCTGAGAAAATTGAAAATACAGGGCTAGAGAAAATGTATGAGAAGTATCTGTAAAACAGAGCTCCAGGCATTAATTTTCACTTGTTGACAGAACTGGAAGTCACATTTATGCTGTTTAGAAAAAGAGAAAAGGTGTTTGAAGAGACATTTGACAGGTATTCTGAGATGCAAAATAATTGAATAGGCCTGAAAAGCAGACTAGGTATCTTATTGTCTCCTAGCAGGAACCAGGAAGAAGATAAAACACTTCCTCCTGAACAAACTAAAATGTGCTGTAAGAAGCCAAAATTCCCGCCTCAACAGCTATCCTCAAAGCTGCTTCCCAGGAATAAATTATCACTGTGTGATTGAAATAGTAACATCTGACAAACCTCTCTGTGAAGCCACTGGAACCATCAAAGAGCACGCATCAGAAAAACAATGTACTAGCTTGTGTTTATTTGCTTGAAAATAACACAAAGAAGGTAGTTTGGATGATATGGATTTTAACAGAAGTGTATCGCTCTCAGCACAGCTCTGGTATTTACTTTATCAACAAAATATGTGAGCACAAACTTTTCACTGACAAGTACAAGTAACTCTGTATGTACCATGGTCACTCACAATGTATAAAATTTCACTTTTCAATAAGCCATATGGCTCTTTTACAGAACAGAAAGCAACATGAGAAAAAAAAAGTGGAGGGAAAAAAAAGTTGAATGAAAACCTCAACTGAGAGTATTACTTCAGTCACAGGCAAATTAAAGAGAAATATTTTGAAATGCTAAGAGTGGCTGATTTTCATTTAATTCAGTATTTTTCCAAAACATAGTAAAAGGAAACTGGGTTGTTGTAATTCAGATCAATTGTCATGGTACGACCGGTATACACTAACTTAACACTGCCAGAAATCCAGAAGAACACCAAATTAATACTTCCTGTATGTCTTGCAGGGTAACTGCATTGTAATTGCCTGTAACAGCATTTCTCTTTAGTGGGACAAATTCTATTGCCTTTTTCATATCACTTGGAACACAAACAAATTAATTAGACATTTGTGATCTCCATGGTGAGCAAATCACAGGTACATAGCAGTGTATGGAAATAGTATAATTTCTTCTGTTTGCTTGTGTCTCTTCTACCACTGCGAGGCCTGAACCAGAGCTACGGAAACAACTTCATTCTGCTCAAGGGAACCGCATTAGTTCGTGTGGATGAGAGCAGTGAGAATGCCCATTTTCTCTGTGGGACATGAATTATCTCTGTCTTGTTTCTACAATATTCAGCACTTGACTCCAAACTGTTCTGTGTGCATTCCCATCTTGTGAATGTACAAATACACCGTTGTAATAATAATGAAATTATGAGCCAAACAAATAAAGGGGTTTTTTTCATTTTCATTTTCAAATTCACTGCTTGAGTGAAGTTGCCTACTATGTATTCATCTGGTAAAAAAGATAAGGTAAAAAAGAGAACACTGATGACAAATAACAATTTTCAATACCATTTTGCTACAATCACATTAAGATACCAAGTATTTATCCTTCTACCCGAGAGACAAAAATAACTTTGATAAAAAAATATAATTCAAAGGCTTTCTTCACTCATCTGGATAAAGAATGTTTACTGATACGTGCACATGCATGGAAACAGTCTTGCTAATTTCTCTTCCAGTTTTTTTACTTAGTCACACTGAGATAAAGCAACTAAACAGTGTTTCTTTCTGTGCTTTGTGACAGTCAGAAAACGAGAAATGTGAAGATTACACTTTGGGTTAAAAATAAGTATTGGGTTTGAAATAAGTATTGTAAATCTGCTCAGTAAGATCTACATTTTTAGCAGTTTTACTTCAAACAAACAAACAAACAAACAAAAGCAACAAAAAACCAAATCAAACCCACCAAAAGACACCGTTTTATTTCCATGTGCATTTCTCTACTTCCAGTTTTCCTTTCAGAAATCTGAAAACACTCTTTTCTGCTAAGCACATTGTCCCTTTGGATGCTGGGGTTTGGGGTATTTTTAACTTGTGTTCTGAAAGGAGCTGAAATTGACACAGCTGGTTTTTCCAGACAGGAACAGCAATTTAGTGTAGCTAAACTTCATGGTCCACGAAACTGCCAGGTACAAGAGATGCAGCCCCAGGATCAGGTGTGAGCCGTGAGCCAGGTGTGTTTGGTTCTGCAGCAGTGTCTGACAGCCAGGAGGGTATCAGCTGCCCCTCTGGCAGAGAGCAATCCCCAGGGCGCAATCCCTTTAATCTAAAAGAGATGCATTTACACAGAGAGCCATGTTCGTGATTTATTCTGACACTTCACTGTTACTCACCTTTTCCAATTCAGTCTTGTTATTTTGCCTTGGGACTCATTTACACTGATAAATTGCTCTCTTCTAAAGTAATATATGGACACATCAACTTCACCCCTTTTCTTGGTCTGCTGAAGAGCATTATTACAAAACTTGATGGAACCTGTGTCATGGTTGACCATATCATAGGGGTGAGGATGAATGGCTGGGCTGCACTGCTGAGCTTAGAAAACTGCAAGCTGCCCAGAGCTAGGCAGAGGATGCTCCAGAGAGACTGGTAACTGACAGAAAACAAAAGTTCCACTAGTTATGTATATTTTCTCCTACACTCAGCACAAGAACACTGACAAACAGATAACAAAACTAAACCTCCCTACAAAAACTGTTCTAGGCCTAGGGAAGCAACTGGTGAGAAGGTCTGTCAATTAAAACATGAAAGTCATGGAGCAATTTGCTTGGAAAGCACAGGGTACAGGGCAAGAGGAGCAAGAGATCTCAGGAAGGATATCGCAAGTGGAAGTCTCCTGTCCCAGTGTATGCACACAAATGCACACAGAAGGGGAAAAGAATCAGGAGAGATTGGAAGTCCACATGCAGCCACAAAACTCTGGCTTTGCTGCAGTGACTGAGAGACCCCAGTGCATCCAGGGACATGATCAAGGGGTTGGGACAGGCTTATCACAGAGGCACCTGACAGGAGGGTGAGCAGCAGCTGAAACCAGGGGCGGTCTGCCCAGAGTTAAACGAAACTCAGTGGCCCAGAGAAGTGGTACCATCTCCCTTCTTGGAGGATTTTCTACCATCACGGGATATATCCCTGAGAAATCTGGTCTGAGTCTGCTTTAGGCAGGAGGTTGGACTGAAGACCTTCTGAACTCCCTACTGGCCTGAATTGTCCTCAGATCCTATAGTCCCAAACTTGATGATGTCTTTGCAAAATCAAAGTTCTCCCTATTCTCCAGGTGGATCCACAGAAATCCAGAGATTTCCTGGGATATTGCAGAAAAAGCGAGGTTTAAAAAAAATCCAAAATGTGAAACTGAAGACCTGGGTTACAGTAAAAAATATTGTTCAAATCTTTAAGGATAATAGATCTTTATAATGGGCTCAGATTTGTCCAAGGTCAGATGCAGTGACTGAACTCAGATTGCCCAAATGCAAAACTGGAAATCACAAAACATCACTCAGAAAAACCCATTGTGCCTCCAGCTACGAAACAGTTCACAACTATTAATCTTGAAATGTTGGTTGTGTTTCTTAATAAGAAAGAATTCATAGTAATTCTATTTATCCTGAACTATGCCAAGTTATGACCAAAATAATTTTTCTTAACAGCACAAAAAAACAAAAAGAGGAATTTAGAAGCTTTATTTCTCTGAAATTTGTAGCATTAATACCGGGAAAAGTCAGGACTATCAAACTCTACCTTAGAATTATAGAATAGAATCATAGAGTGATTTGGGTTGGAAGGGACCTTAAATACCCTCTACTTCCAACCCCCTGCCATGGGCAGGGACAACTTCCACTAGAACAAGTTGCTCAAAGTCCCTTCCAACCTGTCCTTGAACACTGCCAGGGCTGGGGCATCCACAGCCTCCCTGGGCAACCTGTTCGTGTCTCATCCTGCTCACAGTAAAGAATTTCTTCGTAATATATAACTTAAGTTCCCCTTTTTCAGTTCAAACCCATTACTCTCTTTCCTGCCATTACAGTTCCTGATGAAGTGTCCCTCTCTGGCTTCCCTGTAGGCCTCCTTCAGATACTGGGAGATTGCTATGAGGTCTCCACATAACCTTCTCCTCTCTAAGCAGTCCTAGTTTTTTCAGCTTGTCTTGATAGGGGATGTGCTCTAGTCCCCTTGTCAACTTTGTGGTCCTCCTCTGGAGTTGCTCCAACAGTTCCATGTTCTTATGTTGTGGGCACCAGAATGGGGCACAGTACTCAGGGTGGGGTCTCACAAAAGCAGAGTAGAGGGACAGAGTCACTTCCCTCCACCTGCTGGCCACACTGCTTTTTATGCAGCCCAGGATTCTGTTGGCTTTCTGGGCTGCGAGAGCATACTGCTAGCCCATGTGGAGTTTTTCACCAGTCATCACCCCCAAGTCTTTCTCTACAGGGCTGCTCTCAATCACCTCTCCAGAGAACCTGTAGGTGTGTCTGGGATTACCCAGACCCAGGTGTAGGATCTTGTAGTTTACTTTGTTGGATTTCATGGGGTTTGCATCAACCCACATCCATTCTGGATGACATCTCTTCCCTTCAGCATGTAAACTGCACCACACAGCTTGATGTAATCAGTAAACTTGCTGAGAATGCACTCAATCACATTGTCAATCTCACCATCACCTTCTCCAAAGCACAGTGACTGGCAGAAACAACTTTAAAATTAGGCCAATCAGTTCAGCTAGCACCGAAACCACTATATTTTATTTATGCAATACAAAATTTTAATATATTTTAAAACGCCTGCAGGTAAGTATAATGATATGTTGTTTAATATTAGTAGAACATTTTGCCTATGCTTGACTGCACATCCATTTTCAGGAACTTACTGTATTGGGAAACTGTAACTAATGGTTCTACATCATCAAAATGTTAAAGCAGGGAAAAAAACCAAACATAGGTTTGGAATTGTATCAGTTTTACACAGATTTAGAAAGGACCTGATATTGCAGGATGTTTTGTCCTCACAAACGTAAACTGGGTTTTTTGAGTTTCTCAGCTGGGTGTGGTTGGTTTACATCACTGATACAGCTACATGGGAGATGGGACAGAAGGCCATGAGAGCTAACACTTAACACACATGCAATTTGCCTAACACAATGTACAAGCTGCATCTGAAATGAAATGATGGGATTACCTAAACCATCATCAGCTGAACTGTACTTTATAACTTGAGTTATGTTAAGTGTCTTTCAAGCTTAACAGCACAGAGCAAATGATCTTGGTGATAAAGCTTTAAATCTCTGATTATTTTTCAATTTCAAATGTCAGAATACTGCTTTTGTGGACAGGTAATTTTCTCCACAGAGAGAAAATCTCATGCTTGCATGACTTACCTACATATTAGAAGAAATGAGGTCTTTTTCCCCTTAGGTTGCCAGACCTTCCTGGAAGCTTTCCAACCCATCCCATCATCCCCAGGGTAATGGCTGAAAACTTATTATAGAGAGTGAATTTACATAAAAGTTCTTTAGGAGTTTTAGGAAACTGCTGTTGATTCTTCCTGCTCCACAAGCAGCCTTTTTTTGCTTTTCTTTTTATTCCCAAGAGATGGAGAAGGGACAGAGTCAAACAAATAGCATGTTAAAAAAAGAAGACTGGAATTATTCACTGTCAGGATTAAGAGTGGCTCTTCAATTACCAGAACAATAACTATAGTAACTGATAAACACCTAATGCCTTGCAGGAACTCTAATCACAGAGCTGAAACAAATTTTATTGCAATGTTGTTTCTGTCACCTACTATAACAAATGAAAGGCAGGGTACGAAAACAAGGACCGACCAGGTCCAGGTAAAGAGATAAATTATTGCTTATACACAGTAAGCACAGCAATGACAGGGAGATGGCTTGTGAGTCTCAAGAACTGAAAAGATTTGATACCCGGAGGCTAAGTAATGTGAGTAAAATCATCCACAAAAAGGATGTTTTTAGTGCTCACTGAGACAATAGTTCAATGACACCTCTCTCATTAATAACTGTAATAAACAGTTTTGAAAAAGTGACTTGAGTTGGCAAGGGCAAAGAAGATATTTGAAGCGCAGGATATGGGACACAGTGATGAGAGCAGTGAGAGCTCTTACCAAATCAATCTCCCTACCAGAGGCAGAGGATACTAATCCAAAACCTTTCTACTCCAAGTTGGGGAAAAAAAAAACAAACAAAAGAACCCCAACAACAACCAAAAAGAAAAAAAAAAACAAAACCCCAAAAAACAAACAAACAAACAAAAAAAACCCCCAAAAACCAAACCAAACCAAAAAAAAAAAAAAAAAAAAAAACCAAAACAAAAAAAAAAAAAAAAAAACAACCAAAAATCCAACACCAAACCAAAACAAAAACCAAACAAATTTTTAAAGGGATTTAGGGAGGAAACGCTGAGCAGGTCAAGGAAGAGACTACGTTCCCCAGACTGACTGGCTGCTGAGCCTGGCATCACTTCTGCATAGCCATTTCCCTCACCTGTCAAGAGCGTGTGCATCAGAATTTTTTTAGAATAGGGAACACATTCATTCCAAAGGAATAAGCATGACATTAGTCTATGTGTGGTGGTGACTTTCTTTTTTTTCGGGGAGGGGGGGAGGAAGAGGGAGTGGGCAATCTAGTGATATTTTAGCTCAAATATCAGTAAATGTGGATGAGTATCTGGTTCCCCAGTATGATTTAAATTTAGGAAAGTGCCTTAGCACCAAACATGACTTCTTCTTGTAATAATCCTTAAATCTGGGGGAAAAAGAGGTGGAAACAGCAGTGAAGAGCAATATCAACTCACAGCTCTAGTTTCTCAGCCACTTCATTTACCTTCCACCCTGCCTTTCATTTTGTTTTCTTCTTAAGAGCTTTTTATTTTTGTTTGATAAAGTATAAATTAGTAAACATTGCCAGGAGCTACTACATATAAATGAAGCAGTAAAAAAATAACCTCACCACTGTAACTGATTACTGGGTAAAATATAGAGACTGATATTTCATATGGTAATCTCACATTTATGCTGTCACCACAGATGCTGGAGGAAGGCACCATTTTTCAAAATGCTTGCACTGTAGAAGAAAGTCTACGGACAGGAAGACTGCTATCAAGAACCAGGAAGTCCAGACAATTTCATTATACCACAAAATTCACCGCATTAGCAGAGCACTCACAGATAAATTTTGTGGAGGGCAGTTTATAGGGACAAGGAAATAATTAAATTGGGGGTGCTCTCAATTGGCATCCTCTGCTCTCTGTGGAATTTTTAGGTCAAATTTGTAGTCAGGCTACTAAAGAGAATAGTACTAAAGGATACTGCTCCTATGAAAATATATTACCTAGGAAATAAGTCTTCATACAATCTGTATTTCTATTATACGTGCACATGGAAAGGTATACCATAATCATGTCATGATACAAAAATGGGAGGAGGGATAATTACTAAATAAATTACTAAATTACTAAAAAGAAGCAGTATGTGGCACCGATGGTTGTGGGGGTAGTTAATAGGACAAAATAAGACACACAGCTTGCACATTACATCAGTAGTTTGATACCAGATGAGGTCAACCAGGCCTAAATTCACTGTCAGCAGGTCCTGAGTCACCGTAACCCAAGCTAGTAGCTGGAGTCTCAAAAGTAACAGGCAGATGTTTTTAGCCTAAATAAAAAACAAAAACATCACCATAGCAGATGTGTTTCTTTTCAGCTTGAGCAGAGGTTAAGTTGGCAAGGAAGCTGAACTAGATCAAGAAACCTCTCCAAAGCAGGATTTCCCAGGCAAGCTGATAGATGTGTTCATCTGTGCTGTGCTTTTAGGCCTACTTTTGGTTTGTAGAGCAGTGTGAACAAGTAGACCTTCAGGACATGGACTGAGAAGGGTCTAACCTTAACTCTGTAGATAGCATACCATGATTTTGAGCCCTATCATCTTGATTTCTGTAGCGAGGACTTAATACAAAGCATATGTTTTAGAGGAGACTACAGTCTCAATGTAAAACTTTCCATGATAGAGCACCTCATGGAGGAATTTACAAATTATTCCTCTGATTAACTTCATTAGTGCCCAAATTGTGTGTAGAGTTTTAATTAGAATTTGTCTAGCTTCAACTTCCCTCAATTACTGCTATAATTTTGATTAGTAGAGTGAGGAGGCCTTCTTATTAAGTTTCTATTCCCCATGTAAATATTCAATTAAAAGACTGACCAAGACAGTCATTAATCTTCCCTTCCACAATCTGAATGGATTGACTTTATTTTTTCCCTGTAATGGAGGTTACCTAATTCCATAACTCATACATCACTGCTGAGGCTTCAGCAATCCCATTTATTCACCTCTGCCTTGAACTGTGGGCACAAGATCTTCACGTCATGAGGCGGTGGCTGCCACATCACGGACTGATCACATCATGGACCTGGAACCTTTTTTACTGGACATCCTCAGTACTTACACCTCCAGACTTATACAAATAGGTGTGGGGAGCAGTTATCATTTTGATTTCACTGTGACTCAACTTCATTTCCCCAGAATCTCCTTAAAATTTGTCTACATGCGCACACAGACACGCACACAGACACACACACACAGACACACACACAGACACACACACACACACACACACACACACATGTGAATAACTACCAAAAATACCACTGACATTTATGAGAGGCAAGCAGGCAATCCCACAATTCAGAGCAGATAAACATGTCAGCATGAGCTCGTCCAACTTCTAGCAGAGGCCAGCACTCACGTAATGTCTTAGGAATGGTTTTTCCTTCACTTAGAGAGGAGGGAACTTACAAATAACATACAACAAGCAAGACATCATTGCTTTATCTACAGCTGACACTAGAGCTGCCCAGAGTGCAGGTTCTTCACAGCATTCAAGGACTTTCAAGTCCTAACACACTTGTTGTGGCAAATGGGCATTTTCTCACTATGCATTGTAACTGCATCCACAAAAATGAAACAACCATCACAAGTCACATAGAAGTCTCTCTTTTATGAAGTGTTATTCCCTGACCTAAATCAGTCTTTGTCTTTGAATCAGTTTATATTACTCTCTGTTTGGTGGATTGTTTTCTATGGCAACCACCCATCCTGCTTTACAGACATAAGTATTATTCCTTGATACACTTTACGTTCTCACACCAAATGCACTCTGTGCAAGTTAAAAATTAGAAAATATCTGAGGAATTAACTATTATCTAGTTTGTGTTGTATTGCAAAGATAAAATAAGACTGAAGGTGTAAAGTAAAGTTTACATTAATCACACTAACAGCAAGCTCAAGGAGCAGTACAGGGAACCAGACTCCCCAAAGCAATTTTTTTTATCTAGGGGTAGCAAAATATCAGCCCAATGTCAAACCTGGAACATGTTTCAGAGAGGTAAGGAAAGATACTCCTGTGGTTTTAAGAAGCTCCTAGGCAATTCATCTTAGATGGAAGAGGAGAAAATGGGAGGAAAAGAATCAGACTTAGTGGCTGCTCCTAGTTCATACTCCTATCTATGTAGAAAATCAGTGATATAGCTCAGAAAGTGCTGTGTCAGTCCTGGAAACATTTAATGCTATTAATGAAGGTCAAATGACAGAGGTTTCTGTGTTTCTGGCAAAGAGTTATCAATGTTCATATCATTACAGCTAAATGGAAAGTGTCTGGTGGGTATAAGCCATCCATGAAAACAAATCTTTCATATACTCCCTTGACAGGACCTCTGCTTTTATCCCACCAATTTCAATAACATTCTGCATGACTGATACAAATGGATACTCACAAAAGACAAAGAGACCTTCCACACTGTTTTTATAGGAAATGCCTTCCTTTCCTCATTATTTCGTGGTCTGGATGGGCAGTCAGATTTTATTGGCAGAGAGAACAAAAAACCCCCCATAGAATTTCAATGGGAATAAAATGAAAAGGGGTGCCTGGATGTTATCTTCTAGGCATTACAGATTTTAAATGGAGAAGAACTTATTTTGTATTTTTAAGCCTCCATCCTCCACAGCTTTTAAGCTTTCTTGTGCATAAAAATTACAAAAGTATATTTTCTGCACAAGCCTTAAATATGTGCATTTTTTCCTGGGATGCAGAAAACCACATACACAAAAAAATATCCCAAAGCCTCTAAACAGTAGATTGAAACCCCAGTAATGCAACATGAATAACATCTCCAGAGAAAACATCTCAACCAAACCTGTAACAAAATATTTTGTAAAGCCTTCTTAAGTGAAAATATGAGGATGTACTGACGCTTATGCAGTGGCTTTGTCATGGAAGAAAACAGGAGCAGCTGAGAAAGTCAAAGCTGACAGTCAAAGACCAGGCAACTGAGGGTCTCTAGTGAAAATCTAGGTGCACCTTGATGGATAAATATCAAAAAAAGCTAAAATTCACATTTTTCCTTTCTCCCTGCCACCCTAATAATTCACAGCTTAAAAATCAAAGCAACATATAGACAGGGAAGGGTAAGAAAGGGGATATAAGTTATTGTGCTCCTGATATTCCTCTTTCTCAATAAAGAATCAGCATACTCTATACCAACTGCCAAATGGAACTCTGCCAAGTCATCCATGGAAGAACAACACACTGAGCAAATTTATTGCAAAAGTTTACTCTCTTCCAAAGTGAGAGAAAAAATAGTTACATATTGTTCTTCGAAGATCATTACATGGATTTCTTGAAATCCAGAAAAAAAATTGCTAACAGACCATGTGCTGGCAAATACATCAATCATCTGTTGTTGTCATATGAAACCACCTGGTTATTCTATCTGAAGCAGCAGCTGCTAAAAAGTGGGCCATGTATAACATCTGCCACTGTTTCCTTTAGCTGCCTGTTGCCTCGTTTCTGACAAGCCCTGCACCCAACAACAAGTGTTCCATCTGTGAGAGAGACCCTCCAAAATTACTGTATTGAGGCAACAGTCAGACCAGTGTACCTTGCACCACATGACCGTATGATTTTCCTTTCACACCAAAATACCTGCAGAAGAGGACTTTTTAGCCATTGAGGAAGTTAACATAAGATGCAGAACAGAGATGTCTGAGAAAGAAATGGATTTGAAGGCCAGTAAGGTTAAAGTCATTCTGCAGCAGTAGAATTGTCAGACGTGGAGAACCGAGGTAAGACAAAGAAAGAGGAGGCAAACGTCTGAAAGGAGCAAGAGCTGGGAGCAAACAACTGAACATGAGGCAGTGAGAGAAAAGGAGAAATAACAAGTCTCACATAGAAAGAGACAAAACAAGTAGGGCAATGGGTATAAAGAGGATTGCAGACACTTCAATTCAAAGGGCTATCAAAGGCGGTTGGAGTTGTCATTATCTGTGGTGTTCCACACTTATATAAGATATTTTTTAACTTTAATTTATTTATAAGCCCGTTCAGCAATCTCATACAAACAAAGTTTACAGGCACTTTTCCAGGGGCATCCATGTATGCTTCACACATATTAATATATCATAGTTATATGAATTTACATTCAACCACCCCAGGTTACAGACTAGCAATATGTGTTTGGGTTATACTTGTAAAGTCATTCAGATTATCAAATTATGAAACCTCATTACTTGTTGCTAAGTAGCTCCCCCAGCAACAAACAAACAAACAAACAAACAAAAAAAACAAGAAAAAATGTAATTGGGTTCATCTGGATGTTGTACTGAGCAGATGGAAGAGAATTCATCAAGCTACTTTCAGAAAAAACCTAGGTATGTTATTTAGGATACCTGCAGCTAAAATATGTTCAAGGTTTAGTGAAAGATATATCTGTGTGCTCCAATGTTTTGTAAAATCTAGTGATTCTGCCATTAAAGCAAGACCACAAGAGCTGAGTTTTCTCAGTCTATATCTTGCATTTCTATCCACTGCAGCCACTTGACCTTAAAGAAGCTTTGGCAGCACCTCTCAGGCATGTTAACCCATCAACAGGTTAACAATTCATCCTCTGAGCACTGCATGTCTCTGTGTGTGTGTGTGTGTGTGTGTGTGCAGACATCTGTTTCTCATTCTTATTATCTCATCACTTGAGAAGCACTGACTTCCAGTGCTCCTGCACTGCAACATTTTTTAACATAACCACAAAAACCTTTTTGCATGATCTCTGCTGTCCCTACACACCTGCCTATCACAGAGGAATTCAAATGCACTAACTCTTTTTAGAACAGACTTACTGCTCAACTAACATGCCTCTAACTGCAATTATACCCATAATAAATCTTATATGTATAATTTCTTTGCACAGTCAAGCCCAGAATAAGTTTTACAAGAATGGATTAGTGAATGACAAAGAATACCTTGGCTACCACAGTACAGGGAACTCGAACACCTGAGGTGGACAGACGGCTCGCTGCCCTGTGCTAACTCACCACAGTTTTGCTCCTTCACCATTTCTGCATGATTGTTTCTGTTTGTATGAAATGAAAAGTTAGGCTAGAAGCACCTCACACCTGCTTCACATACACAAATGTTGATCAATCAGCCTTTTCGTATGTATTGCAGCCTCAATTACAATAGAAACATCAGCTTCAGTTTTTGAACACTTCACAGCTTACACAAATTCACAGAAAAATAGCCATGCAAAACTCACATCCATGTTGTGTAGTCATTCTATTATATCATATTTCATCTCTGATAAAGGTAGAAATTCTGTACTCAACAGGTGCAACATTTATTCTTCTGTTATGAAAAGCTTAAAAGATTGACTAGTAAATCTCTTGTGCCAGCTCTGTGCACACTGTAGGGAGTCCTCCTGAGGTTCATTCTTCAACTGCAGATTTTATAAAAATCCTTCAGAGGCAGGTGGCAGCAGAAGGTCACTGAAGAAAAAAGTTACGAAAGAAACATCAACCAGAGAAATGTAGAGATAGCATGCATGACTTTTTGATTTTGTGGATGTATGCTTATGCATATTAACACTGCTTCAGAAGGAAGCTTCAACAGGCATTGCATAATATTTCACAGGACACAAGAAAATTACATAATTAATTTTTTCTAGGACCACATTCCTTTAGCAAAGGAAACCAGTTTGCAGATCTAGTGAGAAAATTCAATAGTCAGGCTAGATTACAAGAAAAAAAGCCACAGATCCACACTGTAACCTTTTATTTCTACTGCAAAAATGAAGAAGTCCTGAATTACTTTTAGAGTTGTCATCATAAACTTCACAAAAGAAGATATCACTATCATCAGCTGGTACCTTGCCTATCTTATTCCAGCTCAGCAACATTCTTGAGGATGTCATTCATCTCTCTCCTAAAACAAGTATCCACTCGCCAGAAAATGGAGCGCGCACATGTGCAAACCACCTTAACAATTCCTCTTCTTAAGAAGAGAATTGCAGTTCCATATGGTGTGATAGCCTAGCTTTCATAGGAAATCACAGAATCATTAAGGTTGGAAAAGACATCTGAGATCATGGAGTCCAACCTTTGACTGGTCACCACCTTATCATCGAGACCAAGGTACTAAGTGCCATGTCCAGTTGTTTTTTAACAACAACCATCTCCAGGGATGGTGACTCCACCACCTTTCTGGGAAACCTATTGCAATGTAAAACAACCCTTCCCATGAAGAAATTCTTGACATCCAACCTGATCCTCTCTCAGCCCAACTTGAGGCCATTTCCTCTTGTCCTGTCACTAGTTGCCTGAGAGAAGAGCTGACTTCCACCTTTCTACAACCTCCTTTCAGGTATTTGTAAGGAGAGATCAGTCTTGCCTGAGTCCCCTTTTCTCCGGGCTAAACAACCCCAGCTCCCTCAGCTGCTCCATGTACAATTTACTTTCTAGACCCTTCCCTTCTTCTGTTGCCCTTCTCTGGACACACTCCAGCACCTCACTGTCTTTCTTGTAGTGAGGGGTCCAGAACTGGACACAGGACTTGAGGTGCAGCCTCATCAGTGCTGAGAACAGGAGAACAATATCTTCCCTAGCCCTTCTGGCCACATTACTTCTGATACAAGCCAGGATGCCATTGGCCTTCTTGCCCAACCGGGCACACTGCTGGTTCATGTTCAGTTGCTGTCGACCAGTACCTCCATGTCCTTTTCCACTGGGCTGCTTTCCAGCCACTCTTCCTCCAGCCTGTAGCAGTGCCTGTTGTTGTGACCCAAGTGCAGGACTCGGCACTTGACTTTGTTGAACCTCATATCATTGCCCTCAGCCCACTGATCCTGCCTGTCCAGATCTCTCTGCAGAATCTTGCTACACTCCAACAAAACATGAATCCCACCCCACTTGGTGTTATCCACGAACTTACTGAAAGTACACTCTATCCGCTTGTCCAGATCAGTGATAAAGATATTAAACAGGACTTGACCTAATACTGAGCCCTGGGGAACCCCACTAGTGACTGGTTCCCAGTTGGGTGCAACACCATTCACTCCCTGGGCTCAGTCATCCGGTCAGTTCTATACCCAGTGAAGAGTGCACCTGTCCAAGCCATGGGCTGTCAGCTTTTCCAGGAGAATGTCACAGCATTTCCCTCATCCACAGCATTTCCCTCATCGAGCTGGTCAGGCAGGACCTGTCCTTCCTAAACCCATGCTGGCTGGGCTTGATCCCCTGGTTGTTCTGTACGTGCCATGTGACCACACCAATATGATCTTTTCCATAACCTGTCTGAGCACCAAGGTCAGACTAACAGACCTGTAGTCCCCCATATCCCCCATATTCTCCTTCCAGCCCTTCTTGGGTCACACCTGTGGATGAGTGTCCAACCAACCTCCATTTGTCTGGGTGTCTTCTGATTAGCCAAGGCTGATGGTGAATGATGGAGAGTGGTATAGCAGTCTTACAGCCAGTGGAGCAAAGCACTGAGACTTTAATAAACTAACAGTGCATTACCACATTGTGGAAATTTGTGATTTTCCAAGATTTCCTTTCCAAGCTGCAGAAAAAATAAAATCACAACTTGAGACTATTAAGTCAAAATGTCATCTCCTTGCTAATACAGAATATTTAACAAAAAAGGGACAGGAAAAAGTCTGGGTACTGTCTAAAAGACTGCAATGTGCAATTTTGAAATGGAATCTACTGAAATTTTTTGTTTCAGAAACTTTGTGACTATTCAAGTTCTTCAAAGATACTTCTCAATAAGGAAAAATCTGTTCATTTACTATTTTCTCTTCATTAGTAGGTAGTCAGAGAGTGGTATGCAAAGTTCTTCAAATGAGAAGTGTTCAATCAAAAAAAATTAAATGTTCTTTCATTTATCTGGTGCAACGAATCATGAAAAGGCAAATAGCTGACTTTGCCTTCATGTTTGTTTGCAAGACATGGAAGTTACACTGAACAAGCTCCTAAACTTTCAAGGCTTTATCTACATTTGGACTTCAAATGAGGATGCCAGTAGCTATTTAATTTAGGGTTTTAGTTGTCCTTTTCTACCAATAAAAAAAAGCCCTAGAGATGATGTGGTTATATTGAAATATAGGGTGATGTTACCAATTACTCTGTACACTAGCAGGTCTATTTCAATTACAATAAGTATTTCAATATTGGTAGAACACAAGCTACATGGGAACCGGGAGTGTTGCATTGTTCTTGTGGTTAGCATCACAAGAAAGCTAGGATACTTCATATAGCAGCTGCCTTTAAAGTATAACTACATACAAAGGACAGAACAATTTATGTGCAAATAGCTGTGCATTACGCTTGGAAATTAGGTATACAAATATGACCCAAATTCAAAATATTTTAGAAAGACCCTAAACTTCCCTCGGCATTTGCCTCCTTCTTCATGAATTTCTGCTTCAACCAGAGATGGATTCTAGAAGATCTCCCTACTGGCTTTGTTTCATGACACATTGCATTCCTGGTGGCCAGAGACCAAATTATCTTTCAGTAATGATGCCATAAAACTAGTGCAGCTTCACTGAGTACTGTGAGGTTAATCTGATATATATAAAGTGCTCAAACAGAATTTGGCTCCCAGTTCATGCATAAAAAAAGAGAAAAGTTTTTAAAGTTTCTATTAACAAGTGAACTTGAAGACTCTGTCTTATTATCAAAGAAAATATATGGAAATAAGTGGTTCTGAAACGTGGATTTGGCAAGGAGAAAGGAAAAGCATTGTCATTTACAGAAGGTAGCTGGAAATTATCCTAGATGTAGGTTTCTGTTGACTTCCTTCGTGCATCAATTATGTTCTAGAAATGGACAAAGACCAGATTATGAGACACATCTGGCATTGTCAGAGTTGGTCTGCACTCCACTGAAACACTGATCTGCTGTATTCTGTACCTGGGAGCCACTGTTTCCAGATATGACACAATGTCCTGGGGGAGGAGGGCAGAATATCTCAATTGTGGGAAAAGATAGGTAGGGTGGTTTTGGAAACAAACAGGAGCAAATAGGTTGAGAAGATTAAATTGGAACCTGTATATGCCTTACATAAATTCTTTAAGTTAACTGGGTCAGTTTAGCTCATAAACAAGATAGTTCAGTGGAACCAATTTCCCAGGCCAATATCATCTGAAACTGATTTAAAATCTCCAGAAGAAAACTGATTGACTAATTATCAGGAATGGAAACTTCAGAATAATCTTCCAGATCAAAACACAGAAGATTGATTGAACCTTTCTTGTTTCTGAAGAATAACCTGCTTGGCTTACCTGTAGATCTTGCACCATGAGAATATGAGACAACAGAAAACTACTACCTTTTCTAGCCCATTCCCATTCTTACATTTACTACTGCTGTATCTACACAGAAGAATCCATCCTCATTTTCAAAATATAGATTATCAAGATGGAAAGAAGTATTAAAATATGCACAGAATCCATTAGGTTTCCATATGGCATGTTACTTTGTTTTGGAAGAGCCTCACCCGTGTCTTTTTTGTGATAACATTATTTCTGCAGAGGTTTGCTTGAGGAGTACTGCTTGCATCTCAGAGCAGCTTTCACACTTTTCATCCACCCATATCTAATAATATAGTAATATAGTAATTACATATTCTATTAATATAGTAATTACATATTCTATTATAATATCAAATGCTCATTTTCATTTTTCTTTCAAAAATGCTGTGGATTCATAATCGAAACATTGAAAAGAAATAACACAAAGAAAAATAAGATCTGTACTGTGTTTATGAGACATCAAGGAGTACAACAGAATAGTTGCAAGCCTTCCAGTCTGTTATTCCTCACAAGTGATCCTCAAGCCCTTGCACAGCTGAATTAATAAGTAATGTTTTTCCCTTCCTTTCTATTGACCTGTTTGCAGTTCTAATGTCTCACAAAACTAGTGTTTCACATAAAAGCGATGCACAATCAGCATAGCCAGACTATGACTTGTCTTGGATTTGTCAGGACCTTCTAAAAGAGATCAGGAAGTGTATTTAGTAGAATAAACCTTACTGTGCTACAGCATCCAAGCTATAACATTCACAAGAGTCATACTTTTTTCTATGTGTCTAAATCTCAGTTCAGCAGAGTATTATAGAACATACATTTGCAAAGGTGACAGTACTATTAATCACAACTTACAAGTTGCTTGCTGGAGCATAACACCCATTTACTGTGTTCATATGCAAAATCAAACAGCTTCAGTGATGAAGCTGCCAGAGAGGACAGGACCAATGTAGGTAAGCTCTACATGACCATAAGTGGAGACATCAATGTCCAATATCACCTCCTCTCACACCATGGAAACAGTATTGTGCATCCAGAGCAAAAAATACTGGTATGTAGAAGTTTCTCTGCTCACAGGAAAAGGGGACCCCTTCTTTCCCACACAGTTTGTAAGACATTCCTATCAAAAACACTTGATTCAGTTGTGCATAGGGGTGTGAGAGACTTAGAAACATCATGAATAGATATCACTGCAAGACTGTGTAATCTGCACCTGAAAACATAGGTATGCCTTAGCCAAGCCTGGTTAGCAAAGAAACATTTAATTTTGCACATCTCTAGAATACCAACCTACCTACCTGCATATAAAATAGACTTGTGTTTGCAGCTGTTAAAAAAGCCAATATCAATTTGCTACAAAATCTTTGCTACAAATGGCTTAGTTTTACATATTAAGAATATTGTTTACTTACCTACAGTCTAGAAGAAGAAAAAGACAAATATATTGTTTATCCCTGCTACAGTTCAATCACCTTCTTTCCCAAGTTTACTAGCAGATGTGGGGACCCTGATAACTCTTGAAAGGTATTCAGCAGGATACATACAAGATTTAACATAAAAAAAATCATTATTAGAAATTGTTGATAAGCAGAAAGTGTTCAATCCTCATGTTAATTAGGCAGCAGATGTCAAGAAACCGTTCAGAGTATGAGACCAGAAAACCAAAAGGTCGCAGAAAGTGGGCCCAGAACAGATGGACCAGCAAACACAGCTAAGAAAAACTCATTTGCACAGGGATACTTGATGTCACACTGTTAAAACTGATGTAACAGATGATAAGAATTTTCTGTTTCAACCTAAAAAATCCAGAGGATATAAAGAGTATATATACAATATATATACAACACCAGAAAAAATAGAACAGTAAACATAGGACATGTGATTTCTACTTGTCTAAGAAAGATGGTAAGATTAACAAAACCACAACATTTTTTAAATTTTAAAATGAGAGCATTAGATTTTTTTCCCCCTCAAATCTCAATCATATAATTAAAGCTGATTTCTTCTCCCTATTACTAGTTTTATTTCAACAAAACACCAGCCAATAAAATAGAGCTGATACTGTTTTATCTTATTTATTACATCCTGTTTAGCAGAGATAAAAATAAATGAGCCAACCCCAAACTTTTTCACAGGTTTTTAATACCTTGGCTTGCATGCCACAGACACAATTTTCTCATTTATTACCTTTATCATCAAAACAGCGGCAAAAAGTTGGGAACAGAAGGAAGGCTCATAGAGAAGATAGTAGTAAGCGACATTGTCACCTTTTTTTTTTTGCAAAAATAAACTCAAAAGAATTGGGTGGATAATAAGATTTAGAGACTTTAATACACAGTGTTTCATTTAAGCCTGGAAAATCAATGTAAGTGGCAAGCTTAACTACCTTAAATGGTGCTCCAGTGGAAAACAGTACCTTTGCCTCAACAAGGAGTTCTAAGCCCAAAGATTATATTTGAAGTGAGACTTTTCATTCTATTTTTTTTTACAGTGAAAGGTAGCCATGAATACTGACTGGGTGAAATAAAAATGCAAGTTAAAATTACGGAATGTGATCTACTTATTATGTTTATCAAATACACTCCAAAAATGTTTCAAAAACAAATAACTCTGTAGAGAAATGTAATCTCCAGATAATTTCCCATGCTGTGTGGTTTCTTTTTACGTAAACTGTGTTTGTTGTTGCCAAGTTGCAAGCAAATAAATAGGCTACAGAGGTAATTTTTTTGTGACAATGGATGAATGGTTCTACCTCTTGGATCTCTTTTTGCTTGCAGAAATGGGGCAACAAACACAGCTGTGAGGTGCAATATGCTCAAATACAGTCCTGAAATTCCAGAACACTTTAGCTAAGAAATTTTAATAGCATAGAAAGCTCAAGTTCTCTACGTAGCAGCACTAAGGGGAATGCGTGAGTAGGAGGAACAAAAGAAAGTACATACCAAAATGAATGATGACACTGACCAGCCCAGTAATTGGCATTCTGGTGTCTTCTCTGGCAAATTTGCTTGTACAGCATTCATGCCACTTTGTATTTGGTGACCCATAAATGCTGGCAAAGTTGCCTTTACTGGCATCAACATTTGTTTGAACAACTCATGTCACATCAGCACCCTTCTGCAGCTTTAACAGCTCTATATTATAGCATTTCTCCATTCTGTGGGACCAGGGCTTACAGAGAATGGCAACCCCACAGCTGAAAGTGTTTAGGGTCCTTGAACTCATGCCCATTAAACTCTAGCATTTGGTCACTCATTCACCTTTTTGATGATATTTTGTTTAGTAAGATCATCAGAGGGAAATGACAACAATAGTCTGTAATAGTTTCTAATTGTCTCTAAAAAGTATACAGCTTTCTCCAAGTAGGAAAAAAGTGTCTGCCAATTTCTACATAGGCATTTTTCCTTAATTTGTTCTGATCTTTTGGCCTACATGACAAGCACTAGTAGTATTCTCAGTGTCACTGTTCATTTCAGAACAAGATAAAACATTGCTGTCTTGCAGTCTTCTTGCATCTGATTACATGTCTTGTTCAACACTTTTTGCAGCAGTGTCCATGAACCAGGATGGTGCTTTCCGAACAAAACTTCTGTTAGCACCAAGACAGAGGCCCTCATATGTTAATAATGCCCACCACAATGCATCAAGTAGAAGCTGGAAATAAAACAGAACAACTTATCGAAACAGCATTCATTATTTTCTGCTCCATGTTTCTAAAATGGTTGTCCCTCACAAGTGTGATTGTTCACAAATACACATTTTCTAGGGCTTCTATCAGAATTGTCAAGTGACAATTCAAACAGAAAATGGTTCTCCTCTTTCAGGGTCTCTCTCCATTTAGCAGAGGTCAAATTAACAAATTTGGAAACACATATCAGAAAAGTTTCATCTTTGTCCCTTGTGCAGCTGAAGCCTTGTTGCCGTTTCTTTCTACTTCACCTATGATGCTGAAAGCAATCAGACTAACACACATCTCTTCCAGGCTCTTCCTGCAGGTGAGATGGCTGTGACAGTTTGGCATTTAGAGCTCTGCAGTATATTCAGCTTCGATATTCTCAAAAAGAAGTCTTCCATGTTGGTGCCATGGAAGCACCAACATTTTTTCATACATTTTGATCATCTAGATTCTTTGCAAGAATAAGCTAGCCTGAGTGAACCCATAAATTTCTTTACCTATTACTAAATTTAAATTCACTTTTAGTACTAGCATTTCCAATAACAAATTTATTTGTTGGTTCAGCTTAAACATAATATTTGCTTGCAAATTGAAGAACATCCCTTTAATGTTGTCCATGGTTCCCATTTTACTTTCTATTACATTAGCTCGTGTTGATCTGAGTCATTCCAGCAAAACCTTGGAAAAAATGATGTTATGCTTTTAAATTTTCTTGCATGTAGTGACAGGACAAGGGGATATGGCTTCAAACCAAGAGTGGGTTTAGATTAGATATAAGGAAAAAATTCTTTACTGTGAGGGTGGCGAGGCACTGGAACACGTTGCCCAATTAATTGAATTTTCAGAGAATAACATGCATAGGATTTAAACATATTTTAGACTGCTAATGCCCTTTGAAAGATACTGTATTCTTAATAGTCTGCCTAATAAAAATTTCCTACTGAAGAGCCATCAGCAGCAAAACAACACAGCAGGTGAGGTAAAAAGCTGCTATTGAAACACCTCTAGTATTAACCACAGAAACAGTGGTTCCTGTTACATGACAGATGGAGGCTTTCCTAACCCTGAATCATGGTGCATAGATGGAGACAAGAAACAAAGATCAGTCTCTTGACAGAGTCTTGACAAATCACACATTTACTGCAACAGCTAATTACAAGCACTGTTAAGAGAGCATTTTTCCATTTGTGTTTTCTCACGTTCAGTAGCTGGTGACAGCAGTATCTGTGTTCCTAATCTGATCAGCTCAATGGTGTCAAAAAGTCTCTACTCCTACAGCTGCCAATTTGCAGTAAGTATTGATGTGAAATAAAGTAACAATTAACAAAGTGAAGGCGGGCATAGATGTTCGGAAGCACAGGGGAGGAGAAAAAATGAAACAACATTGGCTGTAGGTTCTGCACTTCCAGAGTGCTTCCCTTCAGGGTCACTTTGTCCGGCCTCCTCCCTGCACAGAAACACCACATTCAGCTTTGTTGCCTATTTTGGTAGTGCACATTAAGGATTCAACACCACAAGCCTTTCTCACACCTGCTTTTCTTAGTCAGAAGTGGTTTCTTTGCTTGCCTTTTTTTTTTTGAGTCTATTCTTATTGGTGCAAGGAATAGAAAAAATCACTACTCCTCATGCACCAGTCTGAAGGCAAATACAACACCTTGCACATCCCTTTGATAAATGATCTGTTGGCGGGCTGACTTCCAATTTACTACTAAAGCAGTTTTCTTCCTATTCAAAACAGCTTTTTTTTAGGTAATAAAGAAAGCAGTACAGCCCAAGTATATAACACTCCCAGACAAGAAAAATCTATCAGAATAAGCATAACAGCTTAATATTAGTGTGGTGGACTTTTTCTTTGGTTTTGTTTTTTGGTTGGTTGGTTTTTTTGCTTGTTTCTTTGTTTTGGTTTGGGTTGGGGTTTTTTTGTTGTTTTTTTTTTTTTTTTTTTTTTTTTTTGGGTTCTTGTGTGTGTGTTTTTATTATTATTATTTTTATTCATTAATACTCTCAATATAACTCACTTTAAACAAGAGAATAAACCTCACATACCTAGATAAATCTAAATTTTTCTATTTTTAATTGCCTGATTCAGGAAAACTGGGTCCTAATATGAGGACTACTTTGTAGTATGTTGGCGTTTTGGATATTAGCTTATAAGATTATATGCCCGGACAGTAAACCCACATACTAAAATTTTAAACCATGCAGGAGAGTTTACTTAAAATCAGGAAACGACATTCATCTAACACTGTTTATGATCCTATGTATCTTTGAGTACTGTGGGACAGAACACTTACTAGGGTAAGTCTGACAATGGAATTAATGAGCATGTGAAGGATCTAGTAAAAGATTCAAGGTTGTGTTTCCCTGCCATTATGACCTGGATTTAGCAGCCTTAAATTTCTTTTTCAAATATGTGCTGTATACTTTTCACTGAAAAGGAAAAATAACTGATTGCAGCAAGCACTACATACTGAACATGGTAGAAAAACTGTTGCAGCTCCAGACAGGAACTGGAAGCAGCATGGACTGGCAATGTCTGGAAACCTTGAGCCCTTGGGGCCTCATGATTGCAGTCACAGGCCTCCAGCTGTTTGCAGCCCAAGACCTCTGAGCCTGCATCAGTGGTGGCACAAGCTCAGTCTCAGTATTCAAATGCTCTGATGCTTTGAGATGTTGCCAAACTTTGAAGAAAGAATGAAAGCACAAGTTAACATTTTTTACCTCTGAAGTGTCCAAAATCCAGTGAAACTGAACTCTGGGATAGAAAGACACTTCTTTATTCCACAGCTGCTCTTCCTGAAAACCATAGGATTTCATAAAAGTATTAATGAAGCAGTCACTTCATATATTTCTATTAAGATTTCTTTGGGGTTTATAATGCAGTGTACCAGGAACCAGGGAGAGCACTATCAATTGTCCCCATTTTTATTCCCTTCAGTGTATTCATCACTGCAAGGCACAACCTAAGTAAGGTTACTCAAGAAAAGTAAATTTTCATTCTGAGAAAGCGTGAAGATTGCAAATTGAAATACCCAAATGGCAACCTCCTATTTATTCTGTGATTATGCACTATCCTTCAATACCCCATTTTAATGTTGTTGTTGTTAACAATATGGCTCAATCTGCCTTTCCCTCACCAGACAGTAAGGGCTAGGGTGATAGTAACCTTGGAAATTTAATTCCAGTTTCCAAATGCGAATTGACTAAACTGATAAGGCCTTTTTGCAGTTTGAGGACCTGTGAAAACCTTGTGAACCTATATTCAAGCTAAGAATGTTAACTTGACTCATGAAATTGCATATCCCTATGCATTATGATTATCTTTTTTCTGCCCTCTGCCTTATATGCCTGTCAAGGGTGCAGGAAGCAGATGTTTTAATCCATGATTACACTTTAATTTGAGAACTAACCTAGCCATAGAAAGTGTGTTCTGGTATGCTCCAAAAGTCTCTGATCATACTCCAAAGTTCTGGTGAGGAAATCAGCCATGGAAAGTCAGTTTCATATAGCTCTCAGAGGACATTTGTATGAAGTCATTATAAACCTCATATGTTGCCTCTTTCAACTAGCACGTGTCCCTAAACACCAAAATGTCCTCCAGGTTGATGCAGTAACAACTATTGTGTTTAATCTGGTGGAGTATCTTCACAGTTCAGCACTGACTCAGGGGGCTTAATGGAGCCAACCAAGAGATAGTAAGAGACAGACATCTGTCAAAGAGGCTAAAATCTAATCACAATTTACTTCTATTCTCATCTCAAGGATGTTCAGGGTGTAGATGTGTAATCCAGGGATCAGCTGGAGAGTATCTCACAGGGTTGCTACCAGACTTAGAATTAAAATGTGTATTGGGTCTGGCTGAGCTGGAGTTTATTTCCCCACAGTAGCCCTCGAAGTCCTGTGCTTTGCATTGGTAGCCAGAAGGGTGTTGATAACACACGGTGTTTTGGCTCCTGCTGAGCAGGGCAGCACAGCATCAGTGCTGTAACATTCCTTCCTCAATCGAGGGCAGGATCCTGGGATGGGACACAACCAGGCCAGCTGACCCAAACCGACCAAGGGGATGTTCCATACCATAGGACATCAGCTCAGATATAAAAGCCAAGGCAAGGAGCAGGAAGGCTGCTTTGTCTCCAGTGTCTGCCTGCTGAGGAACCGTCACATGTGCTAAAGCCCTATGTCTCAGGAGTGCCTGGACATCATTCCTGATGGGAAGTAGAGAACAAACCCTGCTATCTTTTGCTTTCCTTTTGTGTGCAAAAGCTTTTTCTTTGCTTCTGCTTTAATAAACTGCCCTATCCCAACCCATGAGCTGTTTTCCATCTAACTCTCTTACCTGTCCAGCTGGGAAGCGGAGTGATAGAGCGGATGGGTGGCCATCTGGAGTCCAGGCAAGGTCAACCCACCACAAAAAGCTAAGTTTTTGCAATCACAGAATGGCCTGTGCTTCATGTGTAAGGGCACAGCATAATTTTTCCAAAGAGTTTCAAGAGGAAAACTAATAAAAGAATCTATTATAGTTTACTGGGGACAAAGTGGTGTTATCTGGATTTTGCACTAACGTGGGAATTAAATTTCTGCTCTTCAACACACAACTTGACAACCAGGAATGTAACACACAAACATTAAAGAAACCCTGCAGAAATTCTGGGAGCCGCTAGTCACTCCTGAGAGTTCATTTTCATGCATTGCTTTGCTTCCCCTTTGCTCACAAGTCTTCCTCCAGGGAAATCCTTAGTTAGTTCCTGAAATTACCATGTGAGACTAGACAGGTGCTAAACTTCCCCGATTTTCACATCCTTACCCTTTTATTATTCTTTTAGGTCCTTCATGTTGCAGGAAGACAGAAAGGCAATTTTTGCAGTTAAAATTTGCAGTGGTTAATGCACATGAAAGCAGGAGAGTTTAACTCTGATCTTTATGTTGCTGTTGAATTCACTCTTTGATTAAATATCACGAATGGAAGATGTACATACTCAAATGTTAACAAAATACTGCATCTCTCACAGTTGTCATCTAATAAAGGTTGTTTGGTCTGTTTACAAATCATATTATTTTACACCTGTGGGTAGCATTTTAGTAGTAGGAGGTAATTTCATTGTAGTTTAATGGAGAAGAGGCATGCATAATTTAAATACCCATGAAATCCACTTTCAGGCTTCAAGTAAATTGCATATTGTGAAGGGAGGTCTGTGATTGTTAAACTGTTAAAATTAATGTGTTTAAACTATATTTACTGTAGACAATTTATCCGTTCTCCAAGGATCCCTTAACTGATGCTCAACTTTAATGAATATTTTTAATATCTGTTGCAGAAGTAGTGGAACATGTAGCATTCCTGATAAAAAAACCCCACAAATCCAGTCAACCCGATGAAAGTAACTCAACACCCATTTATCACTAAAGGATCCTACACCAGCTCATATTGTTTCTATCTTTACAACCAGCTACTGTGCTCTATTATTATATAATTATCGATTGAATTCTACATTTAATAATAAATTTCCGTGTAACTCTATTTTGTTACAAACTCAAACCGGCATTTTGTTCTTAATTGTTTGTTTTAAAGCAGCAGTTACAGAGATTGAGATAATGGCCTGCTAATAATAAATGCTATATATACCACAAGAGATGTCTGAGCCTAAAGAATTTATAGACCACAATACAAGCTTCTTCAAGGAGAGAATCAAGGCACTGCACAGAAGCTGCTGTGGAGGACAGCGTGATCAGAAAACAGCATAACCTTGCATTTGTGAACACACTTTGCTGTCTATAAGTTCCTAGTAATTTCAGATAAGTAGCTTCTTTCATCGCTGTGGTATTACATACTCAGCAGAACATCTAAAAGCACTCTGCTAACTTCCTAATTCTCCCGGGACATAGCCTGATGCATAAAGATGCCCGAAGTTTCACAGTACAGTTGGTCAAAGCCAGTCAAACTGGCATCAATAAAGCTCTCCCTTTACTTAGTCAAATAGCACTGTCTCCAACTAGGAAATTCCCCATGAGGAATATACTGCCTTTGTCTACAAGGCAGCTGTTTTAAGCACAACAAAATAATAATGGGGTAAGTTAGTTGAGCAAGTACTCAGACTCCTTTTTTGCCATGAATACCCTAGTTCTGTACAGAGAAGCTGGTATTTCCAATCAAAAAATTGACTTATCTGGTAATGTTTTATCACACTAGCAGATAGAGAGCAAAACATTTAGCATCATTTACCTGCTATAACTTCTTTTGGAGACTACAAAGAGAGTAGAGGTTAATACTATGAAGATGTATTACTTTCAGAGAAGTCACCCTCTGCTTTCACTTTATTTGTGTCACTATGTAGTCAAGGAAGGCTCTTAACTGGGTGCTTGGAGTTGGCCTCTGTAGACCAGCTGCCATTGCTACATGTGAATTTGATTTTCTTTGTCTTCCTTCACGCCTGTAACACAGGAATGAGTAATGCATCCTGGCTAGCTACAGGCAGCTCAGTATCCAGCTACCACAGATAAGACATTTAACTTCCCACCAGCCCAAAGTGCTGTCATTAGTGACACAGTGACTTCAATTTTTTTCCATGCTAACCGTGAAAATTCATAGTTATAAAAATATCTTAAGCCAGGAACAAAACAGATGTAATTAAAAGTGACTGCTTCTCTCTGCAAGTGAGCTCATTGATTTAAGGGAAAATTTTTTACTTGTTCTAGAGGGTCAAAAATAATTACTTTGGTCATGAAGTTGAGATTTTTATCTTCCTTGACAGAGCACATAATAGGCCAAAGATAACAGACTGAACAGAATGACATTATTAAGGGTATGCCTATGCAACAGAATAAAACTGTGCAGAGGTAAGCAAGCTACATTAACTACAAAGTACCACACTTTAACATAGGCTTCTGTCCCTAGTTGATCACTTCTGGTAAGAAGCTAGCAATTAGCATGGGTGTAATGTAGAGCTAATGCATACACAGTGTTTCCATTAATAGCACTTGGTTTAATTGAGGGTATGAGATGGGATGTGTGCTGTTAAAAATCAGCTTTAGAGACCTGGTTTACCCAACAGCTTTTTTTCCTTCTTGTGTAGTTAAACATAATAAACAAATTTAGATATAAAGTCAGTGCAGTGTGGAACAACCCTACATTGTACTGTGCAGTTTTTGCAATCCTCTCTACCCTTGAATGTATCTTGCATGCTCTTATATTGTAACTTGAATATTTGTCATTCACTTCAGAATAATATATGCAGATTGATTTTGTTTGAAAGCTTTTTAACAGCAAAATTTACTCTCTCCCTCTCACTAGTGAATAAATAACAACTCAAAGTTATTAAATAAACATCACAATGCTATTAAATAAATGCACTTTTTAAACCTACAAAATAAAATACTTGGAAGTGATAGAATTCTAACTTATTATTCAAAAGTGACAAAAAGTCAACAAGATGCACCTTCCTTTTCACTGAGGTAGACAGAATGAATTCTCATTTAAAATGAAAATTTTTATCTTTCTGGTTAAGACAGTTTATCTCAGTTTTCTGTAAGATTCTTTTTTCCGTCCGACTTCATTTAGTTCACTAAGTGTAAGACAACTAGATGTTAAATTTGGTTCTTTTTTTTTTTTTTCTTGAGAGGACCTATTAGATGAGACTATCTTTGGGGACTTGACTAATTTGTTCTCATACTTCTATTTACTGTCTTGCCTTTGCTAGGCTAAGCTCATATGATCCTGTCAAGTTTAAAATAGTTTAGCAGGAAGAAAATTATTTCTTTCTGGATTGACCAAGGGGGACCAGAGTACTTCATCGCAACCTCCAGAGAGAGCAAAAGCAAAAGCTTGATGACACAGATCAAGTACAAGCTATGCTTTTTATATTCTTCCTGATTTGCGAATGCTCACAGCTACATGCTAATGCAGCTCCACATATTACTCATGGAGCATCCACTGAAAGTGGCATTGATTTTGTCCAGGCAAGACTTCCAAAAAAAAAAAAGGGATGACAGTCAGTCATCCATCCAGAGGTGTCCTCTCACTACTCAGGAC
Source organism: Manacus candei (assembly GCF_025592945.1). Classification (NCBI taxonomy): domain Eukaryota; kingdom Metazoa; phylum Chordata; class Aves; order Passeriformes; family Pipridae; genus Manacus; species Manacus candei. The sequence continues at coordinate 3,631,143 of NW_026138122.1, read as the reverse complement.
ACATAAAAGTTGTTTTCAGTTTTCCTGGTGTTTCAAATGGCACGTGGAGTCCGTGAATAGCAGTATTTGAACTGCTACTCTTGCCTCCTTTTGCTCCTCCTGTCTCCTTTCAAAGCACTTCATCTGCTAGGAAAGGTGGTCTCAGGAGAGCAGGGACCACAGTCCTGCTTAGCACTGCAGGCAGCTGAGATTTGCTCACATTGATAAACACATGCAAGTGTGAATCCCAATGACTTTCATGCATCTTCATAAAAGAATAGAAAATGGCACTAGTCTCTCTCTTTAACCCTCCATTTGTGCTTATCCATTTTTCTGAGCCATGCACCTTTTTACGAAAACACAAGGAATTGGAACAAGATTAAGCACTATTCTCTAATGATGGGCCTGTGCTGATGAAAAACTGCTTCCAAAGAAATTGTGGAATTCATCAGACTTGTGACTTACTTTTGCTGCACATTTGAAATTTCCTGAGGTTTTATGTATTCAATAAAATCTAGGAATGTTTTCTCAGGTTGCTTTTCTAGGAGCCCATGAAGGTATACAATGACTGCCGTATTGCAGTTGCCACTCTTTTATATTTAGAAAAAAATAGTGTGAGTAGAACTACTTGTTCTTCTACTTCTGTCTCGTGTGCTGTACAAGAATGCTACCAGCACACTGAGAAAGATCAAGAGGGAACTTTTAGTTTTTAATTTTAAATTTAAATCATATTATACAGATGAAATGAAACAACAATAGTTAGCTTTAAAAGTAAATTCGTATGGACATAATAATACAGGTTGTACAATACTGAACTACAATACTGAACTACCAGAAAGTGCCCTACTTATGAAGTATAATTGAAACTACACTTACATTTGTAGTGCTCTTAATAAAATTTCCAAGTTCATCTATCTGGCAATCTCCCTACTCCACAAACAGAGACTACAGAGAATGTTTAAGAAGCATTTGTTCATCATGGCTTGGAGAAAGTACTTCAAAGAAAAGTACCATCAGAAATTCTCTGCCTGACACTGAAGGTCTAAAAAATTTTAAGAGGGTTAAAGCTATCAAATTTGTTTACTAAAAGCAATATAATTTTAAAAATGTAATTACTTGTTAAGTTTCTTCATTTAAGACATACAATAGAGTATTTCAGGTTACACCATTTCATGCACATTCTCTGAGAATGATAGATATTACAGATAGTTTAAAATCATCTATTCGAAATGTAGAAAAATCCATCTCCATTACTATTTGCCTTCCTAAACTAATTTGCCTTTCTTAAAGAAAGTCTAGACTGAATTAAACAAATTTTCTTGGTCCTGCACGTTTCCTCTATTCTCTTTAACTTGAAAACTGATCATATTCCAACTCTGGGCAAGGCCAATAGTGCCACTGCAGGTGTAGCAGAGACAGAAGACAATACTCTTCAAAGGACTGTACCTGGAAAGCTGCAATATCACTTGACAAAACTCAGTGCCAGACAATTTAGCCATATGGTTGTGTTGAATACCTGTTGACAAACAAACAACTAAGATATCTATGTCCTCTAGAATCAGCCAGCAAACTGAAGCTTTGAAAAAGTAAAAAGTTATTCATGCAAACAATTGACTAACAATACTGTGGGTTCAGTTTGTGCTTTTCAGAATCCTAGAGTTTTCAGAACACAATTCAAAGGGTGTCAAATGAGTCATAATTTTGAAAAATCAGTTTGCATATTCTATGTAGCAATCCAAAAGGAGGTACTTTCTGAAGAATTTATGCTTTCCTTTGAAATGATAAAAAAGAAATGAAAAGCACTGGCTAGATAAATCCACTGCTTTCGGTAATTCATATTACAACATATTTAGCTAGTTATATTCCTGTCACAGAGCATTCACAGAAAAGCTCCAGTAAATTCTGATCATTTCATATCAATGAAAATGCATCACTGACCCTGCAAGGATGAAGAATTAGCAGGTCATGGAGCTAATTTTATGATTAATCAGATTATTGCAGACCATAAATATTCAGGGTAAAAGTGAGCCCATTCTGATGTGTAATCACAGCTATAAAGTGAATAAATTTGTGAATTTGTATGGTCATTGTTAACATGAACACAGTTGGTAGCTCTAACTAAAGTTGGATTTGTCTTTACAGACTCGGTTGCAATATTTATATAAATTCCCTTTATTGAATCAGTTCCCGCTTTATCCATAACTTCAGTCCGTATATATGGCTAAACCAAAAACAATCTAGAAATGTGCTATCTGTACAACAAAAAATTTGCTAACCTCTACTATTCCCCTCCCTTGAGGTCTCCAAGATTTATCAAAATATTAGCACTTGCTCTGAGTCAAAAACACTTAGTATTAGGTTACTTGGGAACTACCTTCGCAGAATATTCTGTTGTTGCCTACCTTTGGACAGGGCTACTGATGTCATCTATCTGGACTTCTGTAGGGCTTTTGACATGGTTCCCTACAACATCCTTCTCTCTAAATTGGAGTGAAAAGGATTTGATGGGTGGACTCTTCGGTGGATAAGGAATTGGCTGGATGGTTGCAATGGAGGGTGGTGGTCAATTGTTCAATGCCCAGATGGAGATCAGTGATGAGTGGTGCCCCTTACGGGTCCATACTGGGACCAGTACTGCTTACTGGTCAGTGATAGACTGACCAGTCTATCAGTGATAGACTGACCAGTAAGATAGATAGCAGTGATATCACTGCTTAATCAGTGATAGAATGGCACCAAGTGCACCCCAGCAAATTTGCAGACAGCAAGCTGAGCAGTGCATTTGCCACACCTGAAGGATGGGATGGCATCCAGATGGACCTGGACAAGCTCAAGAAATGGGCCCATGTGACCCTCATGATGTTCAAGAACGTCCAGTGCAAGGTGCTTTGCCTGGGTCAGGGCGATCGCTGGCGTGAACAAGGGTTGGGGGATGAAGGGATTTGGAGCAGTCCTGACCAGAAGGACTTTGGGGGTGTAATGTAAAAGTTTCAGTATTAACTCTCATTGTTAGATTTGCTGCATGCATCATACAGAAGCAACTCTTCCCTTTACAAAGTGCTCGCTAATCTGCACAGGTAGAAAATCTTTCACCATTAATATGCAGCTACGGCACATCAGTTACAAAAATCACAGGATAAATACTGTAAACCATAAATGTATGAGTAATTCTGAAGGTTGAAAAGTTTATATGCAATTAAGAGGAAATGCTAATTGCTCATTTTTAAAATGATGATATTTCCAAGGATACTGATCTCCAGGTTTCACTGTTTCTTTAATGCTACTCTTTGTATATTAAAGGATGAAGAAACATCAGCTAATTTAATCTGATATACACACAACATAGGTTTAGGCCAGACTATACTTGATGTGGGACCTCTAAAAGGTAGAAATGGCAATCCATGGAGCAACAATGTGTGTAAGATTGCAGTGCACAACACTTTACTTTGTATTTCAGGCAGGTTATTCTTCCGCAGCTTTTAAAGTTCATACCTCTCTGCTAGTTTGGGAGGTTGTTTTACAAGGCTGCTGTTTTCTGTTTTATACTTAACATGTATCCACAAACAGTTGTGTTATGTAATTCTGCTTTCAGGTAGCTGTCGGAAGCTCACTGACGTTCTGTCTTAAGATACAAATCTACAGCAGGTCACAGAGCCTTTATCAGTCTTAGAGGTAGAAGCCTCAAATTTCTAAGTTCTGCAAACTCCTTGAATCAAGGCTAGCCAAAAATGGGGGCTCTTGCAGATGTTTCCATTATACTGGGAGATCAGTTGGGGAAAGACAGAGCTCTGTTTTGCCACAAAGGCAGCACTATGTCCTAATTTCTGGAACATAGCAGGATTCAGTATTTAGGCTAACAGAGCCCTGCTTAAGGAAAACCTTGTAGCAAAGAAACTCAGCTCTTTCAGAGCTAGGTTGTCTTCGCTATCAGCTGGTATACTCCTCCAGATCCTTTCTATTCTGTGTCCATAAAGGAAGCATCTGAAAAATAGTAAAGGCTAGCCAAACTTTTCTTCCAACTATACCTTGTGTATTTCTGGAGGATGGCAGAAAAAAGTTGCAAATGATAGTTTCTGCAACCAGAACTGACCTATTTTCTACAACTATTTTAAGATGAGTAGATGTCACCATCTCTTAACAATATGCTACCAATTTGACAGCAGTGCAGGTGACTTTTATTCCATGCCAGAAGCAGTCCCATGGAGATTAGACTACAGTAATGTTGAACTCAATAAAAGGACAGGCCTTGACCATACAAAAATTACTAGAAGTAACCTAGTCTTTCGGTGGCATCTGATTTTATTTTAATTTTTTTTAAGTCCAGTTCCATCTACAACGAAGAAATTAAATGTCATTTTCTCTGTTGCTTTATAACAGGAATGTCTATCCCTTCCCACTCTTTTCAGTTGCTTGAAATATTTTACCACCTGAAACTAGAGTGCTTTGGCACTAAGGAAGCCTCACAGCTAGAGTTGGAGGAAATAAGCAGGGTGTTCTTTATGAAACAAAGCCTGTTTTACACTTAGAAAAGACAAACAGGGTTTTCAAATGGAACTACAGGCACTTGGTCTCTCAGTAAAACATAGATAAAACACTCAAAGCAAATGTGAACATTTGCTATGAATTTTAAGATGTGTGCATGTTCAAGAAGAGACTGAATTTTTTCTCTCTCCCTTAATATAGGTATAAACAGAGATATCAAGCAAGCAGCTGAAACAGGAAAAAATTATAACCATTTAAAGAATGATTAAGCCAACAAAGAAGAGGAGGGAGCATTCACTATGTTACCTGGCAGTCTGTCACCTACTCTTCTGTTGCACAGAGACAAAATGTCCTCTTGTGTATGTACAATAAAATTAGTTTCCTCAGATGCCAGCCATTAAACAAATTATCTGAAAACAGATAAGCTTCACATTTCTTGCAGGTGTCACATATGAACTGTTATAAAAGTGCCCTACTTAGGGTAGTGAGTTGTCCAGCATATCAGACTGCCATTCTGTCTTCAAAGGGATTGTAACAGACTTAACAAAACCCACACATACACATAAGAAACCTTTCAACCTGTCAGGACAACAGAGAATAAGCCATTTCTACTCTTGGTTTTGATTTGAATTTGAGATGAGTGAAGATGTCCACAGTGGAAAACACCAGCAATTGAAAAACAATTGCAGTACTTGTAAATAAAATTAATTCCATTTAAAAGTTCTATTGTCTACTGTTTCTGCACAACTCAGAGAGAAATATAATATAGTTTCCTTGTCCAAATATAGTCCCTGTTACAAAGCAGGCAAAAGTAAATGACACAGTGGTCAGCAAAAGACTTTCAAGCAGCTGGTCTCATGTTTCCAGCTACAATCCATTGCTGTAGAAGTTACTATAAGTCTAGAAGCAGCAGAATGTGGCATTAGAAAATGCATTGACACACCATCCATGGCTGTGTGTACACAAAGACAGTGAAGTGCTCAGTTTATCTGGGCAGACCAAAGTTAGTCTTGGGTGCTTCCAAACACCTTTGGCTTTGAAGTGAGGTCAAGGTAAAAAAGAGACAATTTTACTGGTGCATAATGGAAACCTCTGGAAATCACCTGGTTCAACACCCTGCTTGAACCAGGTTGATCCAGATCAGGTTCACCAGAAACTTGCCTAGTTGAGGTTTCAGTGTCTCCAGTATGGCCTTCTCAAGGGCACAGAGGCATTGACCAGCCTGTCATCACCTGGGATTCTCTCCCCAGATTCTGGAACCTGAGCTGGAAAAAGATCATTTAAATATCTCACACAACAAAAATATAATCCCATATTTCCCTCAATAACATGGTACAAGTAATCTCAAGAGCACCAAGAGGACTAGAATGATTGCATGAATGTCAGTAACAGGAAATGATAAAATGACTAAATGTTACACTACTACAAGATCCACAATGATCTCCCTCCTCTGATTCAGGAGAAAATGCACATCACTTACACTTGAATCCTCATAGTCTTTTAACCAATACTGAGTTGAGTGTCCTCTCAGTATATTCAATTCAAATAAAGAATAAATATATCTTAGGCAAGAAGATGGAATCTGTCTTCAAAAATCAGTTATTCTTTTCAAGCTGGGTAAAAATAACTTCGAAGAATTTTAAAGAATTAAACAAATTGGAATGCTATTTACTTATTCTGGGGTAAAGTGCATCCACATGCATCCTTTTTTAAGGGGAATATTTTTATTTATCCCCAGGTACAGGAAAAAGAGCATTAAATGTCTTGATGTATAAATAATTATAGTTATGGATAACACTAGAATTGCCTCTACTGTTACAAAGAACAGTAATGGAACTTGTGGGCTTCATGATTTATGACTAAAAAGCACCAAGCATTTCAAATCCATTTGGAAGCAGAACAGGAATGGAGCTTTCAGACTCCTTGCATCTAATCCTACATCACTGTTAATGAAAAACATTACTCACTCCCTAACCTGTATTTCCAGTACAGCTTCTTCATCAGTCTATGAATGCAGATATAAAGTTGTCCATCATCTGTATGGCAATGTTATACAGCAGCACCTTATTTAAAAAAAAAAAACCCACAACGCAAACAAACATACATATTTAAAGCAGCAGCTGAGACTCAATAAGCATTTAAGGAAAGAAATTGCAGAAAAAAAGCACAAACATTACAACTTTCCTGAAGATTAAAAGCACTGTAATTTATCAGTTTACCTAACATATTTGCAGGGAACATTTACAGATTAAATTATAAGGATCATCTTACATCAACACAGCAATTCTAATGTCTCTGTGAAGAAATTTTCATCTGCAAACTTCTTTTAAATTTACTTTCTTAAGTGAAGAAATAACAAATCGGTCTGTAAAACAGAGCAACAGTAAGTGGAAATGGTTTTAAAATGCCACCTTTAGCACCATTTCTCTTCTTGGAAGGTGCTCAAACCAACCCAGTGACTAAAGCAGTGGAAGATTATATTTTCAGATGGGTTGTTTCCCCGCATGACCTTGAACAACAGTTTTCACCCCATCTGTGCCTCAGTTTCCCGCCACATAGAGAAGATAGAATGAACAAGAAGTCAATTATAGGAGCTGAGCTGAGACATTGAATGGAAAGTGTTGCTTGAACAAAAATGACAGCAGTCATATATTCTGGCCTGTGCCTTTCCTCAGTGTAGTCCCTGCCACTTCTAAAATTTAAAAAAATTAATGGTGCAATAGACTGATTTTGTTGATAAAATGAGGCCCCTTGCAAACAGCGTTATACAAAGACATTTCTCATTTTCATCCTAAACCTGTTCCAGCAGTAACGTTGATTTCCTCCTCAAAACCTCCCAGGTTTAAAGACAGATCTAAGCACAGAAGAGAGTAAGAGTTAGTTCCTTCCTACACCTCCAACAGCACCTTTTGCTGGTGATTTATTGTAAATTAACAACTGCAATATGCAATCTTTTCTGAAACAGCTTCTCTGGTCACCCAAATATAAACTATATCATTTATTTGTTCTTAAGAGAGGCTTTAAGTCACCGCAAAATGATCATTCACATGACTGATCTCAGTGGTTACTGTAAACTGTATATACTATAACGCTTTAAAACATCTATTTGACTTAGTAAGTTTGACCTTTACCCCCTTAGCCCCCTAAAGGGTGAGCTGGCTTGCACAAACAGGGGGAAAAAATAAATATAAAATCAGCAAAAGTTGATCATATATGTTGTTTTAATTTTGTACTTAGACTGCACAGATGCTTTTTATTTCTAAATACCATTAAGAGTCCAACATTGCTCAAACTTAGTTTTATATATACACATCTATATAATTTCAGTGAGTTTTTATATAAATTTTAAAGAGCTTTAAATTCTATAAGCAATTTTAGCTCATTTTTAATTACTTTCTACTAATATAGATGGAAGTTTCCAACTTCACAAGAAGTTTCTAATACTACAGCTTACATATATATTCCTTTAGGAACCTTTCAGTTTTCCTCCATACAGTTAGCTCCTGTTGACAACAGGAAAAAGAACACAAAAACTATGATAATCTCATTGTTTCATTTACTGTAAAGGCTGCAGCACAGGAGCACATATGCAAACAAATCAGAGTTCCACCTCAGACAAAAATAAAACATTTCTGGAGTTCTGTGCCTGAAATTCTACTTTAACATAAAGTAATCAAGAGGACCAAAGGTCATTTCACAAAATCTTTAAAAAAGAGCTGGCACCCAGCTAGGGTCAACCCACTATGTCATAAAAATGTCTTTTTTCTTTAAGCAATAAATGCAAAACCCAACTTGCTTTACTTTTATCTGAATTGCTTTAAATGTATCTAAATTGCTCTGCTATGAAACGATTTTTTAATTTTAAGACAAAGGTGCCAAATTTGCTCTTTTCCTAAAATACTCAAAATAATTTCTTAAACCAAAAAAAGCTTTTGCTTCTGAATTATTTTAAGTATACCTTCTTCAAACAGTATATCTTCAAATGTTGAAATAAAGCAACATTTAATGTTCAAAAACATATTTCAATAGATCCAAGGGTTTGGGTATTGGCCTAGACAATCTAATCAGCACAGACAACCATGGAAAATGCAGGAAGAGCATATACACGAAACCTCCAAATTATTCCTATGGAAAGTAACAAAAATATTTGGAGAACCTAAACCAGAATACATAGGCACACGGGATCCCCTTCAGCCTCATTTCTGTATAGAAAAACCTCTTCCTAGTGAATGTACGGACTTCAGCTTAAGGGACTATTTCAAACATGACTTATTGGTGTCAGTTACATGCAACCATAGGTTGTAAGTACTCCTTTTCCCACTTCTCCACTCTCAACCATGCACCTTAACTAATTACGTGAGAAGTAGCTGCTCTCTTAGATAGCAGCGTGCAAAGGAAGCACTGGCATTTCAAGACAGTAGAAGAAAGCCATATTGGTAGATGATACCATATTCCTGCATTACAGTGATCAAATATGATCCCATAGCAATAAAATTTTTCATCATTTACTGATAAAGTTTTGCACAATGAATTATTCAGTCGTTCATAAAAAAACCCTTTGGCATTACAGATTTAAGGATGTATGCAGTACTATTACAAAAATTATCTTCAAATGATCATGCAAAGACAAACTGGGATTCACCATCAGCCTAGACACATTGAAGGAGAACAGTTAGTTTGTCCTTAAGAACAGAGTGTGCTTGTGATCTGAGAAATGCAAGAGGTGCTCCAAATTTGCAGGTGTCATTTGGTTACTTAGCTTTAACACAACAAAATCAAAACATTTGGCGACATTAAACTTCACATACACACGTGTGCAGACATCAGCAAAGATATTTTGGTTAGCATGATTTCTGCAAAAGCATGTGTGTGACATATTTGCTGTATGTCAGGCTTCTTTCCCCACTCCAGGAACGAGTCTGAATAATTTACATACTTTGCACAGTTGGAAAAGTGTGTGGAAAGCCAGCACTTTTTAGAGCTTACATGCATGACGATGAGCACACAAGCTGCGAGAAGTAAGTAGCTACAGCCTCTAGGATACCTGTCAAACAGAGATCATTACTTTACCAGATTACCTCCATCAGGACTTCTCCCACTATATAGTGCCAGCTGAAAAAATTGTAACAATCCATACCAGAGTAACTTTGAATTAAGTAAAAGATTGGAACTTCCTTTTAAGAAACAAACCAGAATCCTTCTTCTTCAAACGGAGCCACTGACAAAGCAGGGCTGCTCTGCTCACAGCCTGACCAAGGACACCCGGAGAGGTGATGTCCTGTGGGAGCTGTCTCCCCTAGCCTCCTTCCCCAGTCAGTCACCTGCAAGGCAACCTTAAAAACCAGAGGAAGTGCCCCAGCTTGTGTCCAGCTGGAAAGTCTGAGACAATATCCATGCAAGCATGGATGTTTTTAGGTAAGTGCCAAAGCACCTAGACTGTTAGGCATCCTAATAACACCTATCACTAAAGAGTGCCCAGAATAATCCTCTCTGTATCTGCTCCATCGTAGCTGAACAAAGCAAACCAGGGCCACAGATCTGTCCCTCAAAACAGCCACAGTTTGTTTTCCTTGTTCGAATTGTGATCTTTTTTATGTGAGCAAAATTGACAATTGCAGTAATGAATAATGACTGGTCCTGCTTAAATCTCTCCATTAAACATAGGCCCTCATAGGGGCAAAGGCTATATTATCAGTTTAACAAAAGCTGACTGATGTATTAATGAGAGAGACTTAATAGCAAAATTAGATCTGCTGTTCAGCAAGGGTTGATGGTATTTCCCTATTTGTGTTAGACGTGCACTGACTGGAAACCAGGATGTTTGACAGAAGACTGTCGAGAATAAATGCTGACCCTTCCCTCCTTAACTCAGCAGCTTGGATTTAAAAGTGCTACAACAAGTGAAACAACTCAGCCTTTGGCTGACAATTAGCAAATATTTTCGGCTGGTTGCCTCCTGCAATGCATATGTTTAAGAGGAAAGCTTTACGCACTAATGATAGACTCTGTGTCTGACTGAGTGCCACTGCTACATCTGTTAACAGCACATTTGGCTGGTGTCCCCTTGCCACTTTTCTGAAATACTCACAAAGAAAACACAGATCCTTGGAGCAAACGAAGTAGAGGTGCAAATTACAGTCACACCTCCCCGTCTCATTGCAGTATCACTTCTTGTCTCCAAAACTAACACAGATTTGCTTGCATACTTCTGGCAGGTAGCCACAGTTCACACTTGAATTAGGGATCAATCACAACATATTACCATTAAGTGTCATGCTGTACTGTAAGAGACAAGCTTCTACACAGGAGAAAAAAAAGGAAGGACCTTTCTTATGGATCTGGATGTGGTGCTATTCTTTCGGAAAGGTCCCCCCCTCACTGCAGGGTCCATGTGTGGGTAGGGAGGAGAGATTGTATTGTTACATATGGTAGTCAAGCATCTTTGACAGCTTATTGTAGGTTTTGCTCTAATCCAAGGACAGAAGCTGCTGTTTGCGGTTTGCTGTTTATGAGGTGCAACTTCTGATTAATTGACTTTCCTGAGTGTAGAAAATAAGAAAAATCACAGGAAAAAAAACTGAGGACTTGGACATTAGAGGTCAAGTCAAATTAACCTCTAGGTACTCACTGAAGTGTTCACAAAGCACTCACAATATCCTTCCATACAGCATTTTACTTAAGCAAAATATAGGAACTGGCATTCTGAAAGTCCAGGGACAGTTCCTGGAAAACCCTAGTGGAATTTGAGATCAGCACCTTTAAGTGATAGTTCACTTGCCAGCAGTAAAGACTACTACTAAAACAAATCTTTAATTTGGACCACTGTCTTCTCCAAAACATGCTCAGTGAACAAAAAGATGAAGAAATTTCTTGGATTTTGGTTCTTAAAAGCAAATTTTTCTGCAATGTTAAACAAGTCAGATGTTTACTTGCTAGTCACCACTGAGTGCAGCCATATAGATGTCCTGAGTAAGTAACTGTGCATGAAATAGGAAGCAGAAGCCATACTCATGACTCACCAGGAGAGGACTTCTGGGCATTTACTCTCCAGCGCTCATTAATTCCTACACACACACTGGTTAAGTGATTGAGAATATAAACTGCTGTGATCAGAAGAAGAATATAAGCTCTAGAACTATGATCCCTTTCAGTGTTACTGATCATCTGCATGTCTGATCAGTACGCATCTTGAAAAAAAAAACACAGCCAAAATTAAAATGTAAATAATTTTGAAGTAATTAGCTATAGTACCTTTCTCTTGTGCATTGTGAAATGCTTGTACAGACCTCAAACAAGTGACAATCTTTTCTAGTCTTGGTGAGAAAAAGTAACTCCTTCCAAAACGTGAAACTATACAAAATGCTCTATTTTACAGCACAGTAAAGTTTGCTTTATATTTTACAGATAACACAACATACTCCCATATGGTAATACCACTTTCAAGGATAATCCGTATTTTAATTTACATTGTGCTCTCTGTAGATATATTTTTTATATGCAGCAAGCAGATACATATAAACAAGTATAAACTGAGTGAGCAGTTTCTATTCTTTATACATCATATTTCAAATGTTTCTTTAATGAAGACAAACTACTACTTGCTGAGACTGCAGTCCTTTTTAAAGTATAAATAAATATGTCCACATCTTATTAAAACTACCCCTTCTAAATTTTTAAATGTTTAGCTATTACAACTGTTACAACTTCAAGGCAAAAAGGAGGGATGAATTAAAATACACTACTGTGCAAGCAACGATTGGGCATACACATGGGTTTGTAACCAAGACACCTTTAAAAAGCCACAAGAAAATCATACACTAACCTATCATACATATAAACTATTATGAATTTTAATCCAGACATCAGTAGATATTAGTTTTGTGAACTCCTCTATATTTTCTCAGTGTTTTTCAGTCTCAAACAACCAGAGTTATTTTCTTCAAGATCATTCAAGATCATACATTATCTGTTTTTCCTTTTGAAATTATTTTAAGTATTATGCCAATAGAAACACAAATGATGGGAAACCCCATCTCTCACAAAATTCAAAATACTTTAAAAAATTTCCATGCTTATAAATTGCAACACAAATTATCCATCAAGACAAGTACTTTAGAATTTTAAGTTCTTTGACCAGATGTCAGGTTAGGAAGGCTACAGTAACTGCCCTATTAAAAGCCAACAACAACAACCACAAACCAACAATAAAATCAAACAAACCCTCTCCCCCCCAAATATTTATGTTTCAAACAAATGCTCAAATTTTGCAGAAGCATTTTAAGGGACTCCATAAATTAGAGTAATAGGAGTGGTAGGCACAGTGTGTCCCAGGTGTTGGCCAGGTAATTTCAAATGGTTTAGAGTTAAGGTGTCGTACTACACTTTAGCAGCTTGAGGGAAGGTGAGGGAAGAAATGCATGGAGAAAGCTTACAGTCTAACATATGTCTGTATGTATATTCTAAAAACACTTAATCCTCAAAAATCAGCCATAGAATATCCTGAGTTGGAAGGGAACCCCAAGAATCACCAAGTCCAACTTGTGGCCCTGCACAGGGTAAGCCCAAGAATCATACCATGTGCCTGAGAGCATTGTCCAAATGCTTCTTGAGCTCTGCCTGGCTTGGTGCTGTGTCCACTTTCCTAGGGAGCCTGTTCCAGTGCCCAACCATGTTCTTGGTGAAGAACCTTTTTCTAATATTCAGTCTAAACCTCCCCTGACTCAGCTTCATGCCATTCCCTTTGGTCCTGTCACTGGACAGGAGATCAGTGTCTGCCCTCCCTCTTCCTCTCACAAGGAAGTTGTAACTGCAATGAGGTCTCCCCTCAGTCTCCTCTTCTCCAGGCTGAACAAACCAAGCACCCTCAGCTGCTCCTCATACGGCTTCCCCTCAAGGCCCTTCACCATCTTCATTGCCCTCCTGTGGACGCTCTCCAATAGCTTAATATCTTTCTTACATTGTGGCACCCAAAACTGCACACAATATTCAAGGTGAGGCTGCCCCAGTGCAGAGCAGAGCGGGACAATCCCCTCCCTCGACCAGCTGGCGATGCTTTGCCTGATGCCCCCCAGGACAGGGTTGTCCTTCCTGGCTGCCAGGGCACTGCTGACTCACATTCAAATTGCCATCGACCAGGACTCCCAGCTCCCTCCCCATGGTGCTGCTCTTCAGTTTCTCATTCTCCAGTCTGTATGTACCTCCGGATTGCCCCATTCCAGGTGCAGAATCCGGCATTTCCCCTTGTTGAATTTCATACAGTTGGTGATTGCCCAGTCCTCTAATTTGTCGAGGTCTCTCTACAGGGCTTCTTGGCCTTCAAGGGATTCGACAGCTTCACCCAATTTAGTGTCAGTGGCAAATTTACTTGGCATTGCTTCAAGTCCTGCATTCAAGTAATTCATAAAGATGTTGAAGAGAAATAGGCTTAAAATGGAGCCCTGCAGAACCCCACTACTGACTGGTTGGCAGCCTGATGGGCTGAGGTTCCTTCCTCACACAGCTGTAAAAATGAAAGTAATAAAAGAATCAAAGGTGCAACTCCACTAGCTCTTTTAACACACTTGAAGAGCATGAAGACTTCTTGACTTGGGTGTTCTTTCACTTTTTGAAAGAAGCTGGCAGCTAAACTAAACCTGAATAGCTAAAGAAGTTATCGTGGATTCACACAATATATTTCTTCAGAGATAACTCAATACGAAGCAAACTATGGAACTTCAAGATAGAACTTGCATGTTGCTTGTGTGAATAACATGCAAGGGAAACTCAGTTTCACACATGTAACTTGTTACAGTTAGCTGCTGCATAGGTCCAGGAACAGTAAATAAGTTCGCCTGTTTTCTGAATTCATACTAAAACCAGAACTAAACAATGGTTTTCTATTAGGTCTGTTTTCAAACTCTGCAGGAAGCTAAGAAAACCAGCAAGTGCCGCTTATGTTTGCCTCTTTCCAGGTGAGAAATAGCCATATCTATCACTCCAGAAAACATTTTCATATGCAAATGTCTTTCTGTACACCCAAGGGAAAAGGGAGGTGTTGTGAAAAAGCTGTTTACCTGGCCTAGTGGGCATTCAGAGATTTTTTTGTTTGTCAAAACCGCGCATACTCCAGATGTTCAGATGATAAAACCTAGGAAATTCACACAGGTCAATCTGGTTGCAGTTTTTTGTTTTCACACACATCAAATTGGTTTGTGCAGTAAGACCCCATCTGCTCAACTAAAAATTAAAAGCATAAGTTTATCTCATTTCTTTCAGTGGACCATCCAGTTGCCAGAAGTACTCTCTGATGTAAACTACTCTTGAGACTCAGTGGTTTCCAAACAGAACCGTAATGCACACAAAGCCTTGATGGTCTCTGCTGGAACTCAGAGTATCTAACAGCTGCAAATGACTGCTCTAGCCAATTCCTCACAGCAACAAAAAAAGGTAAACAATCACTACGGGAAGAAGGCTCTCTGCCAGTGAAATGTTAATGCATTTTTAGGCAGCAGCTGTTTGCCCTGAATCTTGGTTCAAGTTTTCTCAAAGGTAAAATTCCTTCTCTTAGTTGCTATTCTACTACATGTTTTTAGAGATTAGTATCTGAACTATCTGCATTATCTGAACTATCATGGCTGACCATCACTACCCTTCAAAGCCTGGAGGTCTTCTTGATCAGGAAAAGGAGGCACATGGCTTTCTGAGAACGTTTCCCAAAAAACCCCCCATTTGTTTTCTTGCATCATTTCCACTAATGGGTAGGCCTCTAGTTGCTTGTACCAATCTGTCTGTTTCATGTGATAGGCCAGTTTTCCAATGAATCTCATAAAGAACAAATCTGTTTGGAATTGCATATACCTGGATAAAAATTTCATATTCTTAACCTCTTTGTCTCTTTTCTCCTACCTCCTGTTGGTTTTACACAGAACATTTGCTTCAGTGTTCCCAGATGACAGAATTTAACATCAAACTCAACTGATTGTCTCAGTTGATTACCCAGCTCATCATATAACATCTCTTGGTATGCACAAACCCACTGTTTTGACAGCACAGAAGTGAAAAGCTCATTTTGTCTTTGATCTTGCAATTCCAACAAAACTGCATACAGGTTCACTTGCCAATGGTACAGCAGAAATGGGTGTGAAGTCTGGTTTTGCTCTCCACAATGTGCAGTAAGGAAATCGTTAGCAGAGGAATTTAAATAACAGAGATTAAAACACATGGTGGTTTGTTTTTGCACAGTTTATTTTCCTGACATAGACAGGGTTAAAATATTTTTTCCCTTGACTATGTTGGGAAATAGGGAATCTTCTTACCTCTATTGAACACAACAATTGATAATCATTCTTACTGAAGGGCAATGAATTATTACTATTTCCAAATACCTAATGTTAAACAAATGCATCTCCCTTTGATCCAGCATCTTGGGTAAGGAGAAAGCATTTTCATAGATAAAGGCCTTTAAAGACTAGTTTAACCTTAAAGATTTTTCTATATATCTTTAATGAAAATCAGCTTCTTGATTTCACAATCGTTAACATCTTAGAAAAATGTTGAATATGAAGAGGCTAGACCACCACACAGGTTAGTAGCTTCATTAATCAAAGTTTTAACCTTAAGTCTTCAGATACAATTTCTAGGACCTTTAACATTTAAGTGTCCTACCTTCAGGAAAAGTAATAATCTAGCAGCTTTCAAAAATTTCAATATATTTACAAACTCAGTTTGAAGTGTAGAATGTATGAATAGCTACAGAAAAAAGGGTTCTGAGTTCCCTTAGGAAACAGTCCTTATTAACAAAGGGTCCAGGAAGGCCAGACACACTCTAAGAAGGAAATCTTAAAGGTGCAGAAGTGGGCCATCCCTGTGTCAAAAGACAAGACAGTGTGGAAGAATGGCCTGGCTGAATAAGAAGCTTTCATTGGAATGCAGGGTAAAAAAGAGAGCTTATGAACTTTGGAAGAAGGGACAGGCAGTTAACAGTACAAGGACATTGTTAGGTTATGTAGACAAAAAATTAGGAAGACAAAAGCTCAGCTAGAACTCAATATGGCCTGTGCTGTGAAAGATAATAAAAAGTGCTTTTATAAATACATTAGCAACAAAAGGAGGGCCAAGGAAAATCTCCATCCTTTATTGGACATGGGAGAGAACACTGTCACCAAGGATGAGGAAAGGCTGAGGTACTTAACATCTTCTTTGCCTCAGCTTTTAACAGTAAGAATGGGTACCCTCAGGACAGCTAGACCCTGAGCTGGCAGACAGGCACAGCAAGCAGAATAGATCCCCTGCAATCCAAGAGGAAGCAAGCAGTGACCTGCTGAGCCACTTAGATGTCCACAAGTCTATAGGACCAGTTGGGACCATCCTAGGGTGATGAGGGAGCTGTTGGAAGAGCTCGCCAAGCCACCCTCCATCATTTATCATCAGTCCTAGCTAACCAGGGAGGTCCCAGATGACTGGAGATTGGCTACTGTGACGCCCATCCACAGGAAGTGCTGGAAGAAGGATCCGGAGAACTACAGGTCTGTCAGCTTGACCTCAGCACTGGGAAGTTATGGAAAAGACCACCTTGAGTACCATCATGCAGCAGGTACATGACAACCAAGGGATTAGGCCCAGCCACCATGGGTTTAGGAAAGGTGAGTCCTTCCTGACCAACTGGATCTCCTTCTATGACCAGGTGAGACCAGGTGACCTGCCTAGAGAGTGAGGAAAAGGCTATGGAGGTAGTCTATCCGGACTTCCAGTAAAGACTTTGATACTGTTTTCCACAGTATTCTCCCAGATAAACTGACTGCACTCTTTGCTGGGTTAGGAACTGGCTGGAGGGCCGGGCCCAGAGTGGTGGTGAACGGGACTGTATCCAGTTGGCAGCTGGTCACTAGTGGTGTCCCCCAGGGATCAGTGTTGGGCCCAGTCCTGTTAATATCTTTACTGACAAGGGGATCGAATGCACCTACAGTGACTTTGCAGATGATACCAGCTTGGGAAGGAGTGTTGATCTGCTGGAAGGTAGAAAGGCTCCGGAGAGGAATCTGGGCCAACAACAGAGGTCGGCTGTTTGAGGTTCAATAAGGAGAAGTGCCAGGTCCTGCTCTTGGGTCACAACAACCCCATGCAGCGCTACAGGCTGGGGGAAGAGTGGCTGGAAAGCTGCCCAGCAGAAAATGATCTGGGGGGTGCTGGTCAACAGTTGGTTCAATATGAACCAGCAGTGTGCCCAGGTGGGTAAGAAGGTCAATAGCATTCTGGCTTGGATCAGAAATAGCATAGCCAGCAAGGCCAGGACAGTGACTCTTCCCCATATTCAGCACTGGTGAGGCCCCTCCTCAAGTACTGTGTTGAGTTTTGGGCCCCTCACAACAAAAAAAGACAGTGAGGAGCATATCCAGAGAAGAGCAATGAAGCTGGTAAAGGGTCTGGAGTGCAAGTCTTACGAGAAGTGGTTGAAGGAGCTGGGGTTGTTTAGTGTGGAGAAGAGGAGGCTCAGGGGAGACTTTATTGTTGATAGGAGGTTGTAGTGAGGTGGGAGTCTCTTCTCCCAGGTAACTAGTGACAGGAAAAGTGGAAACAGTCTCAAGCTGTACCAGGGGAATTTCAGGTTGAGAATTAGGACAAGTTTCTTCACTGAAAGGAATGGTCTGCCCAGGGAGATGGTGGAGTCATCATCTCTGGAAGTGCTCAAGAAATGACTGGACATGGCACTCAGTGCCATAGTCTAGTTGACAAGGTGGCATTCAGTCAAAGGCTGTGACTTGATGATCTTGGAGATCTTTTCCAATGTTAATGATTCTATGATTCTATGCTTGATATTTAAAACCACTTGGTTTATTGGTGTTACATTCCTCCCAATCTTCCTTTCAACTCTGGAGTAGTGAAAAGATTGTGATTAAATGCCAGAAGGAAAAAGATTACACTGAAGATGTGAACAATGCAATCTTTTCTTACCTGTAAAGAGCTCTGCTGGCAGGGAATTGAGATGAGTTTCCAATTGTTTAAGAAGCGTCTTTTGACCCTTCTCAGTCAACAGGTGGTTGGATCTTCTTTCCTGGGGTCTTCTCCCTGCTGGCACCTTGAATACATGCATCTTGTCAACTGCAACTATATATCTTGCAGCAACAGAAAAAGCATGTGCAGTCTAAATTGAAGGATAAAAAAATCAGTATTTACACATCAAAGTAACTCTCATTCCCTCCTAGATCTTACCCCCATTAAATGTTCCCTCATGTTTAGAGAGTTATCTTTTTATTCTGTGTATCTAAGAAGCTGCAGTAGTACCAAAGCACCTGATTTCCTTCGTAACTTGAGCTTACAGTCTTCTGATTGCATCAGTAATACATGCAATAGGGTGCTTCTGTAATTTTAGGACAGGAAGGAATTAAGAATATAGACTTGTTTGAGCCAAATGCTGCATTTCAGTCCATACAGTAGGGAAAAGAGCACAGTCTTGGTGAAGCACACTTGGCTTGCAGGTTCATGCTAGGAGCCAAAAGGAGAGAGAAACATACCAGTGTTAAAAGTGAAATGACACTCTCATATCCTTCTGTTCCCTTCTTCTCCAGGAAATGAAAACATTACACTGGTTATACTGATATACTAGTATTAATATATCACAACATGAGGCAATGCTCTTTTCATAAAGAATTATGCACAAAACATCAGGCCAAAGGCGGAAGCAACAATACATAGGCAGCTGAGAGATGAAACAAAAAAATACTCCCAAAAAAATCTGAATTTTAAGAGGGCTGATAGAGCCCAGCTGGGGAACAGCTGTCTAGATTAAGAAAGAACAGTTCAGAATCTGTAGGGTTTGCCAGTATCCAAAGATCAGTATCAACGTGAAGAAAAATTCCCAAAGCTCTGGTGAGCAAATAGGTCCATTTAGATCAAGAAGAGCAATATCAGCATGTCTGATGGAAGATTCACACTAAATGCCTCCAACAGATTCTGTCTCCTGTCCTCCACCACCAGGCTGAGCTGTTAAAGAAGCTGAAGTGCATGTCTTCTGGCTAAATAGGTTCCTATAACCAAGTGCAGAGTTGCTCACTTCATCTCATTTTTTACTGCCAGTTTGGTGACTTCCACTATATTGTGTATGAATTCTTGGAGAAACACTAAAGAAGTTCAAAGCAACTTCCACCTGTTTTGGGGGCTAAGAGAAACAAGATTATTTAGGAACAAGGTCTCTCCCAGAGCCTGACACTTCCTACTTCCAGTGTGTGGACACTTGGAGAAGATGACTTTGCCCAAAATCATCCCATCTCAAACAAGCTTCTAGTCCAAAAATCTCCTGGTACTGTTACTATGACTACTGCTGGATTCTATTTCTTCAAATAACTTTGATTTTGCAAGTTTACTCAACTCTTCAAAATCCTTTCTGCTGAAGGAATACTTGACAGAGGGCAGACTCGCCAGATTTACGTGATTTCTAAACAGGGTAAGTGGAAAAACTAACAATCAGAATTTGAGGAGGAATATTTTTGTGACATCTGTCACAATACTGCCATACTACTGAAAGACCTTTCATGTTCAGGAACCATCTATGGAGAAAATTCTGTCAAACAGCAGCAAACATGGTCACATAATGCTTTGACAAGACTCTCTGAAATCATACCACATATTCCTCAAATTAAACTTTTTAAGGCTTGTTTACACTTCAAAGCTTATAAAAGCAAAAGAATCAGACAATGCTACAAGATGTTCACAAGTTCAGCACACTAAAGTATAACAAAAACTTTCCCAGGTGGTGTATTTCACAAAATAGATCTTTATCAATGGAAGAAAGTACCTGCTAGTTCTGAGACAAGAGGTGAAAGAAGTGGTTTACAGTAGCATCTTCAGGAATTTTACAAAGGTTTTTTCACTTCCCAAGAAAACCAAGTTTGCCTTTAAGCGCCTGGGATGGTCCAGTTTCTTCACTGTACTATAAAAATTCTCATCTAGAGCCACTGCTAAGGCAAAATGTCCATGTGGAACAGAGTATAAGGTAAGTTATTTTGATTCATTTAATAATGACTTCAAATGCCATCATGAGCAAGGAAATCTGATCATCACTTTCTTGCACCTCTTCATTTCCGTTTCTAGGTGAAAGCTACAGAATTTTACTTTGAAGAGAAGCTTAGAACAGAGGTTCTCAAAGTCTTCTCCAAGACTTATGATGAAGTTCTCAAGAAATTTACAACACTTCACTGTGTTCACTGTGGAAATACAGCCAACCCAAGAAAAAGTTCACTTTTAATTTATTTTATTATAATTGTTTAGTTCTAGGTGTTTTTCCTGCTGTTCATATTTTGTGTAAGTTTCAAAGAAGCACATCATCAACTAACAGAACTACTGGAATTTTGGTATCAGAATTTGAAAGCTCTTTTCCAGGCTTCTGCTGCCTCTGCTTATAGTTTTTTCACAGCCTTTTTAGCTTTGCCTCTGTTTTTCTGGAGAACCTATCTTGGCATCAGGAAATTAAATACCCGTTTTACCAGAGTAAGTCAGAAGAAGCCCAAGGACCAAAGAGGGTAGTCTTTGAAATAAGAGAAATCTTGATGATCTTCAGACATAACCTGAATTTTCAACAACTTTGCTAGCTTTTTTTTTTGGTCCCAAATTGTCCCTTTTGGGATTCCCTCCTCTCTGTCCTCTGTTGTTCTGAGGGATGGCCACATAAGATCCTAAGGCATTAACTTCAGGGTTATGGCAAATATTGTTAAGCTGTTTAGAATATGGAAGACCCTTTTCTCAATAAGGAAAGCAACCAGTATCATCCCAGAATGAGTACACTTGAAAGTAAGTTGTTAATCAGCTGTGGATCAGTTTGTTTTAAGTTCTGGAAAGGCAACATGGAACTAACTGAAGATTAACTTTGACCTTTCTGGTCTTCCCTGAAATCTGTAAAACACATAGACACTTACACTCCTTCTCCTCTGCTACTTGCACAAATCTACTTGCATGGCTTGGATGTGCAGTGCATGGGTTGGTTAACAATAGACCAGAGAGGTGGGATGGGTCACAACACGTCATGTGTGACTGCTGAGTGTAAGCACAACAAACAGGAATCTAAGGAAGCCTAAATTCACTTTATTAAATGTTTTTCCTAGCAAAAAAAAAAAAAAAAAAAGTCCACTAACAATAGATATAATTTATGGCAAGCATTACATTCATTTTCAAAATTCAGATTTATAACATATCTGAGTTTGTGGCAATAAAATTTGTTACTGCATGTATTTGCAATGAATATGCAACAGAATACTTCAAGA
Source organism: Manacus candei (assembly GCF_025592945.1). NCBI lineage: Eukaryota > Metazoa > Chordata > Aves > Passeriformes > Pipridae > Manacus > Manacus candei. The sequence continues at coordinate 3,609,451 of NW_026138122.1, read as the reverse complement.
AAAGAGTAATTCAACCATAAAGTCTCTGGAGTCTTAACTCCTCAGAAACATGAACTGTTGAACAGGGAAGGCAGACAGCTTGAACTGAAGGTTACAGCTGAACTGGTTTGGATCCATCAGATATACTGCCAATATTAATCAAGGACAAAAAAAAAAAAGTCACCACTCTTTAGCTTGTTGTACTTTGAATGATGGCACAAAGCACAGACAACAGCAGGAAAGAAGTGTTTCACTTAGATCTATCTTCACGCTCCTTTTGACAGAACAGGTTGCTACAGAGTATCTTGTATTTCTAAAAGATAATACCAAACTTTTGAGACAAGTAGATATCAAGAAGCAGTGGACTAGGTTTCAAGTCTATTTAATTTTTTATTATAGAATATTGCCTTTCATAAGTGCTGGCAATTGGGCCTGTTGTATCAGGGCTTTTAACAGAAGAAGCTTTTAAGAGCACTAGAAACTGTTAAAATTCAAGTAAGTACTTGCACTTAAGAACATTCTTGGACTTAAAGCAACAGAAAAACATGTTCTGTACTAGTGAAGTGTCCTACTGAAAAAATGAAAATAATTTAATAAGAATTACTTCAAATTTAATTTCAGCTCTTATGTTTTTGTAAAGTATGCAGTGTTTATAATCAATACTCTTACAGCACTCTTAGTGACTTTACTTACAGTATACAGGGTCACTGAAAAGGTCACATTGATACAGACTCACTTATGTACAGGAATGATGTGATTTAGTACATGCAATAAGAAATTACATTTTATTAACTTTCTGCAGTTATGTTGGTTTTTACACTGATATTACAAATACAAAAAAAAGATAATATTCTCCTTTTTCCTACTTATGTCTCAGAGCAGAAAGTTGATTGAAAATAGGATAGTAATTACAAGGTAAGACAGTAATCCATCAGACTTCATAGCATAAAGTTAGAAAACCTCCTAATCCACAGAAGTTGATCATGTTGTTTTAAAAGTACCAGAAGTTTGCATTGCCTCCTCAATTTTTGTCATAGTGACTAAAGGTGTAGGTAACAACTCAAGCTTTTCAGGTTAAAACTGCTCTTTGCCCCAAAAGCAGACTTTCCAAGACTATCACAGATTATCACCTCATCCCACCAAAAGAGATCATCTCTCCCCCAGCTTTAATTTGTTGACCTCTCATGTACTAGCACATCTGCTAGCCCAAACCACTAGCCATCACAGGAGTAGTTTTGCAAACAGGTGCCTTTACAGTGAAGTTTAATTAGGGAAATGTCAGCTTAAAAAAAAAAAAGATGCATTTTGAGGTGTAGACATTGAAATGTTAAAGTCCAAATGCCACAATGGGGCAAAGCCCAACATCTAAGAATGTGCAAGCACAACTGGATCAACAGTGTTGACAGGGTTGAAATTTCACAATCCCAGGTTGAAATTGCACAATCCCAGGCTATTATTTTACCTATGATGAAGCATAGCTCAAATTGTGTTCGTTTCTCAAACTGTTAAAAAACCAGAGATGTTATCTCTAGTAACAAAATACATCATAACCCTTTTGATAGTCCTAACTAGTTGCTACTTTTCAAGACTTAACTAAAGTCACCATTCCTATAAATTCAGTCACCTTCCTGTAGTGTGCCTGAAGTGACAACACAAAGGTGTGCAACACTGGTCAGGTCTGCTCAGCAGTGCAGGTAAGAGTATCGCAGACTTCTTAGTACCTGATGCCTCTGGGTGTTACACAGAGAACACACACCACATAAAAAAACAGTGGACAGCCAGCCACTTAAAAAATGCAACTTTTTCATTCATGATGGGAAAATACTCTCTTGCCAAAGGAAAGTTCTCCTCGATGCAGGTGGGAAGGTCACCTGTCATGACCAATCTTGTTGCACACATCTTTTGCAGAAGAGTCCCCACAACCCTCAAGCATGTTTGGCAGTAACAAAGCCCTTGCACAAGTGTCCGAGCAAACACTCATGTCCCCCAGTTACAGCTCATCCTCTGTCATGATCCTGCTTCCAAGCTTATCTACCACTACTAGTCCCTCACAGATATCTACAGACACTCCTGGAACTCCTACTATTTACATACAAAAGGAACTAGTCCTCCATCAAACTGCATAAGGTACCTTCACATCTTCTTCTTTGGTTTTATCATAAAACTTTACTATAGTAAGAAAAGTACTATCTTTGTATAAATTTGCATCAGGTTTCCTTACTTGTGGTCAGCTACACATAATCAAATCTGTATTTTTCAGCACTGACATTTCCTCTGGGCAATTGCATTTATAAATGATACATTTTAGTGCTGCTCCTTGACTGCCAGCTTCTCTACAGCTAAAACAGCTATAATTTTAAACTGAAGACATTTACATAAACATATTTTGTCCTCATTTCCATATAACAAAATAATTCAACTGTGGCTAGTTATGCTATACTCAAATTGGCATAAGCTGAGAACTAAAAGCTACTTCTGTGAAAGTGTGCAAGTTGAACACACAGATGTCCCTTTTGGAATATGAATTCCAAATATAGCTCCTCATTTACTGCCAAGCACAGTGTCTTGCATCCTCTCATTAGTCCAGCCACCAAAGAACATAACCATTTAAAAAGCCATTAGAACACACTGTTTCTGCAAGTAAAGAGACAGTTTATCAACACTGGCTATGACTGACCCCTTGAGGTGCTGTGGTGGTTTGAAAAAAACCTTTCCCCCTGGGGTTGGTGATAGTCTGCCCCAGAGGTGGTGTTTTTGATACTGGACCAATTAAAAACTTCGTGCGTCCTTGCGGAAATCACACACTCACAGAATCGGAGGAGGTTAATTTTAACCGCGTAGCTGGAAGGAGCAGCAGCCATGCCCTGAAACGCCACGTGTGGGGTGGGGCCAGGGGGCCTTTGCCCTCAGCAGCACAGTGACTGAGTGAAGCCCCCCCCCGTAGCTGATGACCGAGGGGGACCCTGAAAGATCAGGAAGACCCCTTGGGTTGCATCTTTCCCCCCTCGCAGTGCAGGGGGAGAGGAAAGCAGCAGCAAAAGCAAATAAGGCACGGACCAGACCAAGAGACACAGGACGTCTGAGGGAATAAGAGAGAGTCGGTTGGAACCAGTTCTAGGGTAAGGACTAAACTAAAAGCCCTTAGAACTCTTTGACCCCAGGGAGGAGGGGTGGAAATACCCAAAGAAGTCTCCCGAGAGCTCGTCCCTCGGAACCATCATGGAGTAAGAGCAGGGGATAAAGACTTTAAACTTTAACCCCTTGCACTTCAGGCTGCAGACGTGGTGACACGGGAGTCCCTCCAAATCCCACAGTAATACCCTCGGACGAGGTGGCTGAGAAGCAAGAAGCGGGGGCAGACCCCCCACACCTCTCAGAAAAAAGAATAATTCTAGCTACAACAAATCAAAACTGCTGCCTTAAAGATAAGAAGCACTTCCAAGTGCCGCAGAAATTAATTTGGAAGAGCTGTGGGCTGAAAGTGAAAAGAAGACTTCTTCTTCTTTCTGGACTTCTTTTGAAGGAAAGGAGAGACAGTCTATGTATATATATTGTTTCACCACAGAAGAGATAGTTAAAATTGTTATATATATGTGTATATATATATAATATATGAAAAATAGTATTTATTGTGTAAGTAATAAATTGTAATATAATTCCCTTTCCCACATACTGAAGTGTGCCTGTCTGAAAACCTCTTCTCTCTCACATTAGAACAAATTGTAGAAAACCTTTTGAAATTAGCTTTTTGAAAACTTTTTTTCCAAACCACCACAGGTGCTATTATCTATGTGTGCTGTTCTTCGAGCCCATCATCCAAGTAAACGCAGTTCCATCACACTGTAGTGGGATACTCAACAACACGTGCTACAAGATTCTGTATGAAAAATCTCACAGTAAAGACATAAAAGAGAAGGTGAAAGAAAACAGCTAAAAATAAAAGCTATATTACATAAGCCACTTTTGTATTTGTGTTTTCACTGGTGGAAGTTCACTCTCATTCAACTGAGCAAAGCATATGAATTAAGGCATATATGTACTTTAAAAAGACAAGAGATAGTTGAAGTAAACCTTTAAAAGCTAGTCAACTCAAGTGCTGGGAAGGGAAAAAACCAGCAAGCTATAGTTAACTCAATATCCAACTAATACAGCAATTAAACAACAAACAGACATCAAAATAAAGAGAAAATACTCTCTCTCTGTACTTAATAAAGTCATAGAAAGGTTAGGGTTGGAACCCTAATGTCATTAACTGTCATTCACCAAGGAAAACAGCCCTGCTATAGGCACATGTGCAGTGGAGCAGGTGATTGAGGGAAGCAGGGCAAATTTCTAGAGCTGGGGCAACCAGGTTTGGTGGAGCCAACAGTGGTGGCTGATCTAAATATGATCTACCAGCCATGAATCACCACTCATCAAGGTGAAACAGCTCCCTGGCTGTTCCGACCATCTCTCTGTATTTCTCCCAGGTTACTTGTCCCTGCTTCCACCCTCTGTAAGCTGTGTTTTGAGTTTGTCCAGGAGCTCCTTGTTCATACATGCAGGCCCTCTGCCATTCTTGCCAAATTTCTTCTTCATAGGTAGGAGACAAACCTTGAATTTCATGCAGCTCTCTTGGGCCTCTTCCTTCCAGAGTTCTATCCCCCTGGTACTCTACCAAGAAGACACCAAAGTCTGCTCTCCAGAAGTCCAGGGCAGTGAGCTTGCTCTGTGCTCTTCTCTCTGCCTCAAGGATCCCAAATTCCCCCATTTCATGGTCACTGCAGCCCAGGCTGCCCTTGCACTTCACATTCCTCACCAGGCCCTCTCTGTTGGTGAGAACAAGATCCAATGTAGCACCTCTCCTTGTTGGCTCCTCCATCACTTGTAGAAGGAAGCTATCATCAATGAATTAGAGGAAGCTCCTAATCCAAGAGGTTTATGGCCTGCTGTGTTGTCCCTCAACAGATACTGGAGTAACTGACATCCCCTATGAGGACCAGGGTTTGTGAATGCAAGGCCACTCCTATCTGTCTGTAAAAGGGCCTTGTCTGCTCAGTCTTCCTTGGTCAATCTACAGAGGTACTGTAGTAGATTCCCACTGTAATGTCCACCAGTCCCCGTCCTGCCTCTAATCCTGACCCATAGGCTCTCACTTAGCTCCTCATCCATCCCCAGGCAGAGCTCTAAGCACTGGTCGTTGATATAGAGGGTAACACTGCCTCCAGGTTTTGGGTACCTCTTGCTGACTCTGGAAACTAGCTGATGTGATTGGGATGGCACATCATTCCCCACCTTATCACCATTAAACAACATTCCCCTTCCCCACCATATCCAGTTTAAAGCCTTATCAGTAAGTCCCACTAGTCCTCTTCTCCTTTTGAGGCAAATCCCACCTGAACTCATCATGCCCTGTGCTATGTGGGCCATCCCATTATCAAAGAAAGTAAAAATTTGGCAGTGATACCAGCCAGACTCATGTATTAATAGACTAGGTCAGCTTGATTCTTTCAATGTCACTACCTGCACCCGGAAAAATAAGAGGAAAAAAATAACCTGCATCCCTCATTCCCTTACCAACTATATCAAGGCCTTGAAATCTTTTGATGGCTTTTGGACTATGTGTTGTCACTTTGTCACCACTCACATGGAGGACTAGCAACAGGTAGAAGTCTGAACCAGGCTAGGAAGTTTCTTGGCGACATTCTAATCCCAGGCCCCAGGAAGACAGACTTCCCTGAGGTGAGGGTCCTTCCAGCATATTGGAATCTTTGTTCCCCTTAAAAGGGAATCACGTATCACTACAATCTTTCTTTTCTTCCTCATGCAACTGGACTTGATAGGAGGTGTAGTCCTTTCTTGACTTGGCAACATCTCTGCTGGAGAAGGACCTTTGTCCTAATCATTGTGATTGCCTTACCACATCCAGAGCCCCATACCTATTGAACCTTGTTGGTAACTAGAATTCTAAGCTAATTTACAAGTAGCTCAAGAGCTTTGCAAAAAAGTCTTTCACTCAGACTGCTTATTCCTTAAAGCAGTGGACAATATGGTAAAAGACCTGCTCATGACACTGTTTTCCCTTCAACTTTGTTTATTGATGTACTGAACATGAAAAAGTACAAAGAATCCAAACACAAAAGAAAACATGTACAACCTTTTAAATACTCAACAGAATATATTCTCTATTCCAACAAATGTGAATTAAGTCATACTATACAACTTCAAATAAATACCAGCCTTATATTTTACTAAGTGATCTGATAAACACTGTAAAGTGAAGCCCAATTTACATGCCTTCTCATCAATGCCGTTAGTTGCTACAGTAGTATAGGAAAGAAGCATGTAGCTACTGTTTCTCCCACACTGGAAAGTTTGTGATTTATATACTATATACAACTTTTAATGCAGAGGAGTAGCTTTAACAATCTAAATGCACCTAAGAATGAGGAAGTGCTCAGGAAGCCAATTGACTTTTGAATAGCATTGAGTGGGTCAGCATGAAAACTCGCTTATTCACTTTAGCACGCGCTTCACAGTATATGTACTGTACTATACTGAAAATTTTATAACTACAATTTAAATGAATAAGAACCAAAACCAACTGCAAATATAGTGTACAACTATGTTATGCATAGAACATCGCTTTTTCTAAGGGGAAGCGTATGAGCATCTCAGTTTATACAAAAGCAGGACGTAACTACATAGTTGTCAGTGCATCCTGGTGAAGGCATCAAACCCTCAGCTTTTTTTGAAAAATTTAATTATAAGCTAGATGCTAATCAGAAAATATTCTGTATTTGTTTTCCTTAAATTTCTTCAATACATGGTAAAGACTTTTTTTTCTATTTCCCCAAATAGTGATTTAAGCATCATACAAAGTTAAACTTCAATAGCATACAGGTATTTATGGTTTTCATATGAAAAATGTAAGGAAATTTGTTCAAAACATATGTTTATATTTGTTTTTTTTTACCACAAACATATTTATAAACAAAAATGTTGCATCACCATAAACAGCTGAAGCTAGACTATCTACAGACAAAAAGAGCAACAGATTTGATGCACTGTAAATTCAAGTCCTCAGGACAAAAAAAAAAAAAAAGCAGACCTCAAGTAACAATGTTAATGCCATTTACAAAGAAAAAACTCATACGAAAACATTCAAAATTGAACATCACTTGGCATGTAACTTAAAAAATAAACCAAAATCAAAATTGGCTGAAAGGTTTATAACTTAAGGTCTTATTTACATTACACAAAGCTCAGGTGTTAGCCTTGAACTTAACCTTCAAAACATCTCCTAACGTACCCAACTCAGGCCACTTCTGCTGATTTGCTACTGTGCAAACCATGCTCAATGTCTTTTAAGACAAAACAATTCTTCAAACAATAGCAAGTACATCACTAAACACCGTGAGCTCTATCTGAAGGGAATTCTTTAGGAAGAACAGATTTTTTTTTTCCCCCATCTCTCAGTATTTTAAGTTTTCTGCTTGCTCTTATATTCTTTTTTTAAATTTTCACTTGTTTCAAAATCACAAATTAATGTGAGCCTCCTATCACTTAATAACCAGGATGATCAATGACTCCACTGATGATTACAAAAAATGAAATCAACAGTGCATCCCATTGACTTTACTTCTTAATACAAAGGTCTCAAAAGTATTTCTACATCATAAATCTTTCTAAATTTTTCCCAACAACTGCAAATTTCCTGGTAAGTTTTAAAAGCTCACTAGGTGTCATATGAAGAGATTTCTCAAAGTATTCAAGTCAAAATATTTGTTCCAGGACCAGTAAAAAGTTTCTCCAAATTTTTTTTTTTTTTTTTACAAAAATAGATGCTTTTTTTCTAAACCCACATCAAAGAGGTTCTTATCTCTTTGGCAAGGTACTGCTTTACGAAAAGTTCTCCAGTATTCTTACAATAAGCTTTTATAATGTGTTCCCATTCCCCAACCCAAACGATAATTATAAAATAAATACTGCTTACAATTTTATAAATAAAATGTAAACTTCAGATACTTTTCTTGAACAACAAACCAAAATAACAATGCATTACAATGTAAATGAAACAAAGCAAATAAAAAAATTAAAAAAAAAAAACAAATTACTACACAAAGCCTCAGTATTTACTCATAGGTTCAAGGCAGTCATGTATAAAGAAAAAAACTTCTTCCCTTAGCTGAAACATTTTAAAAGGTCCACCTTCTTCAAAGAAGGCAATAGAATATGTATTGTAACAGGTAAAAACCCTGTACCTCTTGTCAATATTCAAACACAAAAGATATTTAAGAAGTTCTAATTCAAATATTAGCAATAAAAAATCTCTTATATTCTTAGGATGCTAAGTAGTCATTTTATCCCCATTTCCACACTGACATACAACAAAGGCATTTACTAGTGCATAAAGCTTCTTGTAAATTGCCTTTGTTGTATAGTTTTCATGTATTAATGCACTGAGAATAACTTATTAGGCTTTGTGCGTTTTGTTTGTTTTGAAGGAGACCTGCAATACTCTGTCACCAAGGCGGTATCCATTCAGGCTGGCTATTGCCATAGCTGCCTCATCGTAGTTTGTCATAGTCACAAATCCAAAACCTTTGCACTTGTTGGTGTTAAAGTCACGGATGACCTTCACGTTGGTTACTGCTCCGAAGGGTCCAAACATCTGCCAGAGGATACTCTCATCAGCATCAGGGGCCAAGTTGTACACAAAAATGCACCACCCAGTTCCTGCATGCCCAGGGATATTAATTCCAGCCAAACTGGTCATTCCATCAATGGTCATTGGAGGAAACCTACTGACGAATGAGGGAAAGCAAAACAGAATCATAAGGTGGCTGTTCACAAAAAATCCCAGCAAAGAAATGTCAAAATAAAAAATAAAATGATACAGAGCTTTTCACAGGCTGAACATGTTGCTCAGGCTAATAAGGAAACATCAGAAACATTTTCTACCCCCCAACTGGACAAACATCATGTAAAAAATTATACACAAGTAGGGAGAACAGTGCTAGGTATGTGTGAGATGATGTAATATAGAAAATCAAATGGAAAGCATGCTATAAACGTGGTGAGGGTTAGTAATTTGAAACAGGAATTCCATGGAACTGCTACAAAACCTTTATCTATTTCATGCACAATGCAACAAAATGAACAATCTCATCTGAAGGCTCAACATGCAAAAATCCAACGTAAGTCTTACTGAAAAGAGTTTGCAAAATACTTCAAAATAATTTTGAATATGGTTATTATAAACCAAATAGTTCTTTTTTTACCTCTTTACTCCATAAGCTATGTTGAGCAGGTTGTCCAACCTACAAAACATTTAGCAACATGTTAAGTCTGGAGACTTTTCTATCCTTTAAGATTAAGGAAACTTGGTATATTACGGTCACATCCATTACACCCTACAGAACCTCATGCAATGTTAATGTATCACCACTGAAAGAGCTGTCCCACCTTACTACACCTGGTACAGTTAATG